>NW_003852630.1:438958-455574 GCF_000181295.1 Otolemur garnettii
CCTGCCACAACGCCTGGCCATTTTTTGGTTGCAACTGTCATTCTTGTTTGGTGGGCCCGGGTCGGATTCGAACCCGCCACCTTGGGTGTATGTGGCTGGCACCCTAGCCACCTGAGCCACAGGCGCCAAGCCGAAATTTGATTTCTTTATGGCACTACTAATATTTCAGTAGCTCAGTACCAGATGTGGCTCAGGTCTGCTGCATGGACGGTGCAGACAAAAAGTGTTCTGTGCACAGTGCTGGGTTTCTGAGTGCTTTGGCCTATGTTTGTTTGTTTGTTTGTTTTTGCAGTTTTTGGCCCGGGCTGGGTTTGAACCCACGACCTCTGGCATATGGGGCCAGTGCCCTACTCCTTTGAGCCACAGGCACTGCCCCATTAGCCTATGTTTTTAAAAAAACTGCAAGTGGCATTTGCAAATATTTATTTATTTATTTATTTATTTTGAGACAGAGTCTCACTTTGTTGCCCTTGATAGAGTGCTGTGGTGTCACAACTCATAGCAACCTCCCACTCTGGGGCTTAGGCGATTCTCTTGCCTCAGCCTCCCAAGTAACTGGGACCATAGGTGCACGCCACAACACCTGGTTATGTTTGGCAGGGACTGGGTTCAAACCCTCCACCCTCAGTATATGTGGCTGGCACCCTACCCACTGAGCCACAGGCACTGCCTGGCATTTGCAGATTTTAAAATCTGTTTTCATTTGTCATTATTTCCTAGTCTTTGATGAATCAGCTAGAAATATCATTAGGATATGAAATATACTTAATTTGAAATGTGACTGGGCAGTGCCTATAGCTAAGAGAGTAGGGCACCAGCCACATACACTGAGGCTGGCGAGTTCCAGTCTAGCCCAGACCTGCTAAACAATGACAACTGCAACCAAAAAATAGCCAGGCATTGTGCACAGGCTCCTGAGTCCCAGTTACTCTGGAGACTGAGGCAAGAGAATCCCTTAAGCCCAAGAGTTTGAGGTTGTTGTGAGCTGTGACGCCATGGCACTTTACCAAGGGTGACATAGTAAAACTCAAAAAAAGAAAAGAAATATGACTTTATTGTTCATAAAAACTCTAAATATAACATGTTTTGTGCATTATTTCTAGGGTGCAGACATTTGTCGGCTTTGGCATGTTCATCAAGCTTTGTATTGCTTTGATTATGATTTGGAGGAAAGTAGAGAAATTAAAGACATGCTGCTTGAGTGCTTCATGAATATTAGTCATATCAAGAAAGAAGAGGTACAGAGGTTCCTGTTTTGGTCTGTTTGTGAGCTGCTTTTTAAATACGTGCTCTTCCAAGTTCATGTTGTTCTTTGTGATGTGCTCAGTACGTTCTTGGAAGATTCAGCTCAGCTACCAAGAGTTAGTATATATTCGTTGCACATCATTTTTATTTCAAGACAGTACT
This sequence comes from Otolemur garnettii, assembly GCF_000181295.1. Taxonomy (NCBI): domain Eukaryota; kingdom Metazoa; phylum Chordata; class Mammalia; order Primates; family Galagidae; genus Otolemur; species Otolemur garnettii. The sequence goes on from NW_003852630.1 coordinate 440,366, forward strand.
AAAGCAAACATTTTACAAGTCCTTATTATGTCATTAAATGGGATGGTAACAGGTGGCTGTGTGAATCCTGGGAGAGCCACAATTGCATTTTAAATTAAGAACCATTAAAAATAAGGTTGGGAAAACACTTCCCTATGGACGAGATCTGGCCCTCTGCCCTGATTCCACTTGAACTGGCATGTACTCAGAACCATCCTTGGACTGCGCCGTGTTCTCCATTTCTCCTTCCCGCCTGTCCTCCAGTGAGTCCCACGGGAGGCTTTGGCTTGTAGCTGCACTGCTGTCCTGGAGACACCCTCACAGGTGCCCCTGAGCACTTGAGATGGAGTCTGTCTGATTGAAGTGTGCTTTAAAAAGTATATAAAATAGCTGATGAGTAATTTTGGTATCTCTTATATACCTAGTATAATAAATGATAATATTTTTGACTATATTATTTTACATAAAAATGTTAAAGTTAATTTAATCTTCTTTTATTAATGAGGCATGAGCACCTCCCACTGTGCTGGAGCCCCCCTCTAGTTGATTATTGAGTGCCAGCTATAAGCCCAGGTTTCAGAGGCCACGATGTCATCCACATGTCTTTGCCTTGGGTTGCCTGTGGCTTTGGAGTACATCTCCTAAGACTGAACTCCTGGAATTCAGCCTGGGAGTCCTTATTCACTTCCCTGTTGGTAAACGAAGAGATGAAGTGTTGCTAATTTAATTGCATTACTACCCATAAATTCTAGACTTAAAGCATTGTAGGTGTGAGGTTGCATGGCAGTCTGTGGCAGAGCCGGAATGAAATTTTATGGGCCTGTGGTGAGTGTCCTAACTGCTCCTGCTCTACCTCCAGAGCAGGAGGCATCTGAGGCCCTGCAGCCAATGCCCTGCAGTTTGGGGACAGGAGGTGCCCCCTGAGGCTCTTCCAGCCTCAGCCTTGGTGCATTTGCTTCATAGTATAACTTACATGTGCCTCCCTCCTTCTTACTAATAGCTAACTTTTAACTTCACTCAATATTTAAAGAACTGTTATTGAGAACTTTTATTTGGTTGCAATTTTGGTTCTTTTTTATTTACAGGGCAGAAGATTTCTTAGTTCTCTCTTTAATTGGAATGTAAATTTTATTAAAATGATCCATGGGACTATTAAAAACCAGTTAGAGGGATTACAAAAGTAAGTATTGAGGGTAATTAAAAGTTTTGCTATATTACTCTAATTTTGAAAGATTGTGGGCTCGGCGCCTGTGGCTCAACCGGCTAAGGCGCCAGCCACGTACACCTAAGGTGGCGGGTTCGAATCCCCAGCCCGGACCCGCCAAGCAACAATGACGGCTGCAACCAAAAAATTGCCGGGCGTTGTGGCGGGCGCCTGTGGTCCCAGCTACTTGGGAGGCGGAGGCAGGAGACTCGCTTGAGCCCAGGAGTTGGAGGTTGCTGTGAGCTGTGATGCCACGGCACTCTACTGAGAGCAGTAAAGTGAGACTCTGTCTCAAAAAAAAAAAAAAAAAAAGAAAGATTGTGTTTGATTTAACTTTCTTTTTTTCTTTTGAGACAAGTTCTTGCTCTGTTGCCTGGTTAGAGTGCAGTGATGCAGTCATAATTCACTGCAACCTCAAAGTCCTGGGCTCCAATGATCCTCCTACTTCAGCCTCCCGAGTCTAGGACTATAGGGGTGAACCATGAACCCTGGCTAATTTTTTCTACTTTTTTTTGGTAGAGACAGAATCTTACTGTGTTGCCCAGTCTAATCTCAAACTCCAGGCCTCAAGCTATGCTCTAGCTTTGGCCTCCCAAAGTGCTGGGATTACAGGTGCAAACCACTGCACCCAGACTGACCTGGCTTTTAAAAGTTGTATTAGTGTATTGGAAGCTTAAAACTCCGTTTTACTTATTTTGTATCATTGTATCACTGAATAATTTTTTTCTTCTGTAGGAAGTCACCATTGAAATTAAGATTTTTAAAGTAAAACTTAGTGGAAATAAGTAAAACTCAGTGGAAATTAGGCAGGGATAGTGGGGAGGAAGGGATATGAAAATCTTATTGGGTATAGTGAACACTGTGTGGGTGATGCACCCCTAACTCAGGCATCACAGAAACAATCCATGTAATCAAAAACATCTGTACCCCATAATTTTTCTTTAAGAGACAGAGTCTCACTTTGTCATCCTTAGTAGAGTGCTGTGGCGTCACAGCTCACACCAACCTCTAGCTCTTAGGCTTAGGCGATTCTCTTGCCTCAGCCTCCCAAGTAGCTGGGACGACAGGCATCTTTACAACTCCTGGCTATTTTTTTGTTGCAGTTTATCTGGGGCCAGGTTTGAACCCGCCATTCTCAGAATGTGGGGCTAGTGCCCTACTCACTGGCCACAGGCGCCACCCAGTACCCTGTAATATTTTGAAATCAAAAGAGATTTTAATTTGTAGTCATTCCTTAAATAGTCAAATTGTTTGCCTGTTAAATCTTAGCCCTGCTGACCTTAACCCACATAGTAGTACCTGTGATAGCGTTGTGGGTGTGATGTGCACTTTGCAGGTGAATCTGACTGGGTTGTGTGGGGCAGAAGGGGCCTGCAGCTGGGTCAGCACCGAGCTAGGATTTGGTTCTGGTTCCTGGTTGCAAAGCTTCTTTTGTGCACTAGATCGTTTCTCCTATTCCTCATTTTCAGAATATTTGGGTCACACTAAGAGATTCTAAAGTCAATTCTGGCATTTATTTGTACCTGAGGAATTAGTAGCTTGGAAAGTTCAAAATGACTCTAAGTCACAGATTTATTTATATTTAAATTTTTCTGGTTTTGAGCTCATGTTCTCAGAGTTTCGCAGGAAGTAATGAGTTCTGGGCAAGCCTTGGCTGAGAAGGTAGAAGTAGTTTGTCTCTTCTCCTTCCTTTCCCCAAACTCTTCATTCCACTTTCTGCCACAACTGAGTAGCACATCTCTACAGATCAGTGCAGAGTGCCAGGGTGAGAGAGTAACTACAATGATACATGTTGAAAGTGTAATTCTTTAAACTTACATGACAATATTTTGTTCTTTTTAATAGGTCTTTGGTCATACACATTGCAGACATCTATTTCAGAGCTTGGAAAAAGGCTACAGGAAGAGTACTGGAGGTATTTTTATTGTATTAAATATTAACACTTTCATTGCATTCTAGTTACTAAATAAATAGTAAAGGAAGGGTTATTTAAGACTAATGTTTATGTACTCTGTCAAAGTAAAGCCACATATAGAAGGTTGCGTGGCAGAAAGGCACTCCAGTGATCAGGGCAGCTTGTAGAGCTACACTGCTCCCAGACATGGCCCAGGGGAGGGTGGGCAGGTGTTTTTGGGCACTGGGTAGCTACAGGCCTGTGCTATCTGGCATGTGTGGTTATTGGACTCTTGGAATGTGTTCAGTCCTAATTGAGCAGTGTTATTCAAATATAAAATATCTCACTAATACTTTTAAAAAATATTGGTTGCAAATTGAAATGACAGTGGTCTGGATATATTATATTGGACTAAATAAAATAATGTTGCTTTCCATATCTGTGGGTTTTGAGTTCATGAATTCAATTAACCGTGTACCGGTTTCTTTTGTTGGTTTTAATGCAGCCACACAGGGGTATGTGCCTTTGTGGCTGGAGTTCTATCTCTGCTGGACTGTTGCTTATGTGTCTCAGTCACTGCTGTCCATTATGTTACTTTTGAGAACTTAAGGTGTTCTCTTTGTGTACAGCTCACTCCATTGACTGCATGGTCTATATATTGTGAAGAGAGGGCTATGTGATTCGCAGTCTCAGCTATGCAAAAACCTTTTGTGCCAAAAAGTGTCTTTGTCTATTTTCCCATATGTTTTTCTTATACTAGGTTCTCAAATGTTTTTCTTTTTTTCTGAGAGTAAACTGTTCACTCTAAATCAGAAAGGCATCTTTTGCAAGCCTCTTTTCCATCCAGGCTTTGTTCTGCTTTGGTAGAGGAGGCACCTGTGGGGCTGGCTGGTGGCTTCCTGGTGTCAGGCTCCTTCCATCCTGTCTCTGCCCTGCCACATCCAGGCCTGATTTCATCTAACAGTTCATCCTTGACTTCTTCTGGAAACAGCAAATTACCTGTTAGAGTCCTGTATGGATGACTTCTAAGTTTTCAGTATGTATTTTTTAGGGAGAGAAAGGCAACATCAAGATATTCTGCATTATTTTTTGCTTTAAAAATACATCATGAGGGTGGCGCCTGTGGCTCAGTGAGTAGGGCGCCGGCCCCCTATCCCGAGGGTGGCGGGTTCAAACCCGGCCCCAGCCAAACTGCAACAACAACAACAAAAGTAGCCAGGCATTGTGGCAGGCACCTGTAGTCCCAGCTACTCGGGAGGCTGAGGCAAGAGAATCACCTAAGCCCAGGAGTTGGAGGTTGCTGTGAGCTGTGTGATGCCATGGCGATAAAGTGAGACTCTGTCTCTAAAAAAAAATATATATATATATATATATGTGTGTGTGTGTGTGTGTGTGTGTGTATATATACACATATATATACCATGAAATTTGTTCTGCATTATTTTTTGCTTTAAAAATATACGTGAATATTTGCCCTTAGTATAATTTGTTTCCTGTTCTCTAGTAGATTAAAAAATAGTACTTTGTAATTGAAAACTTAGCTGTTTGACTATCTGCGTATAGAATTAGCACCAGTTGTGGGTACTCTGCAGTCTAATTCTCTTCCCTCCTCCCTGTAAGTATGTAAGGCAATTCTAGACATGATATTTCATTTCTATATATTTCATTATGCATCTCTTAAAAAATATGACTGTACAATGTTAATGTAACACCTAAAAAATTAATAATAAGTGCTTGGCATTTTTAAAATAATTAGACCATATTTAAATTTTCCTGTTTGTCTTAAGATTTTTTTTATTTTTTTTCTTAATCAAGATTCAGTAAGTTGCCCACATGCCATTTACGTGTTGTGGCATTTAAACCTTTTATTTTAGATCCTTCCTCCTCTCCTTCTCATTCTTCTTTTTTTTTTTTTTTTTAAACCTGTGCCATTGACATGTTGAAGATTTATTTCTTTTTGTTTTGGCCAGGGCTGGGTTTGAACCCGCCACGTCTGGCATATGGGGCCAGCGCCCTACTCTTTTGAGCCACAGATGCTGCCCGACATGTTGAAGAAAGTGGGTCAGTTGTCCTGAAGGTTTGGGTTCACCTTTCCTGGTCCCATAACTTCCCAAATAGAGCTGGGTATCTCCTGCTTCATCCTGAGCCACACAATATGTAGGCTGTCCTGTGTTAAAGCTGCTGATGCTAAGATTTACTGAGTCTTCAGATGAGAGTTTCAGAGGTACTGGAAGTTAACATTAAGGCAGTTTCCTCAGATCCTTCCCTAAACCGTGGAAGTCCTGTGCATGTGTGTGAAGGGTACAGGGTTGGGGGTGACAGACCCTGTGATCCACCAGGGTTTGGGCTGTTCTTGATGGCTTGGCCGCCCCTCAGCTGCTGTACTCTGGGTGGCCCCCATGCCTGCCCAGCCCTTCTCAGTGGCAGCCCCAGAAGGTCTTACTTCAGGCTGGAATCCTCTACCACAGAGGGAGCTCCGTTGTGGTTTGAGGGAGGTTATAAAAAAAGAGCCAGTCCTGGAAGGCTGTGCAGGTTGGAGTGAATCAGGAGGCTCTACACCCCTGCTGCCTCTGTCTCCATGCTTTGATTTGAGTGGCCCAAGTGTGGGTGGGAGCTACCTTGCTATTTGGCACAGATTTGGTATTCAGTCAAATAAGATAGAAGAAGCTAAACATTCTCCTTGGTCTATGGAAACTAAAGGAATTCTAAGAGGTATGGACTTGGAATAGAATTCTCTGGTGACAGGATCTGGGTTTTTCCTCATGAGACACGAGATGAAGAGGTCAGATCCCTTCCTGTGCGCAAGTGCTCTGCCACCTGGCAGCTCCCCAGCAGGCCCCACGTGCCCAGTACCCACATTTCCCTTGTCCTTTCAGACAATCGAGAATGGGTGCATCCAGGACTTCATGTTCCACGGAATCCACCTTCCGAGGAAGTCTCCAGTGCACTGCAAAGTGCGGGAGGTGAGCTGGCACTTACCACATTAATTGTGAGCAGATTATTTTGAAATACTGTCTCACTTTTTTGTTTTTAGATCACTATTTTGGTTAAATTTAAAAATTAGGCTTTCAGTAAGTTAGAGAGATTTCTCAGGATCTTGATATGATTCTGCAGTTTTATTCCTGCCACAAAAGTTTTAATGAGGAAGCAAAGGCACATTGTTGTTAAGGTAGTTGAACTTTATTTGAATGACCTTTGATCCAGTTTGTTGATCAAAGAACTTCTAGAATTATCACTTTCTGTTACTGTCACTTTTTCAAAGATCTTAGAGCAGTGGTTCTCAACCTTCCTAATGCCACAATGTATTTTTATTGTTAAAAAGAGGTCACGACCCACAGGTTGAGAACCGCTGTCTGAGAGGATGTTTGAAGTTATTTTTATTAATCACTTTTATACATTAAATCTACATTTCGGTGTTCTGAAAACCAAATGGAATAAAAATGTTGATAGTTTATCTTGATATTTTATTTGTAAAAGGCACTCAGAATTTAGATAAGAATTTCATCTTTATTTTTAATAAGTGGTCTGACTACAGAAGGCTCTGTCACTAATGTCATTATTACACTAATAGGGGTTTGATTGCTCATGGTGATCCTGGCAAGAGGAATTGGAAGTGTGGTCCTAATGTCTGATTAAGTTGAGCAGACGCAGTTGATCAGAGTTCTAATCCACAGGCAGGACTCATTTGCTTACTGTTAGTTTTAGCAACCATGTGTCATGAAGCAAAGTGAATAAAGACTGCCTTTTGCTTTGCTTTTTGTGTAGTGGGATTATTACGTTTATAGAATATAAATGTACTAATGATCTTAATTTTGAATGGATGAGAAAACATTTCTTTACGTTATTGATGCTTTGGTTTGTTACCCAAGGATAAAGAACCCAGAGATTTATCTAGATCACTGAGTTGTCCAGAGGGTTTAAAAATTATGATTTCAGATGATTAGGATAAGTACATATATTAAGTGAATCCCCCTCCTCCCCGTCCCCCATCACACTGTGGCTTTTATTATTTATTTTTTTATTTATTTAGAGACAGAATCTCATTATGTCACCCTTGGCAGAGTGCCATGGCATCACAGCTCACAGCAACCTCAAACTCTTGGGCTTAAGTGATTCTCTTGCCTCAGCCTCCCAGGTAGCTGGGACTACAGGTGCCTGTCACAATGCCTGGCTATTTTTGTTGTTGTTGTACTTGCATGTATGGGCCAGCAGCCTAGCCCCTGAGAAACAGGTGCCGAGCCTATTTGTTTGTTTATTTATTTATTTATTTATTGAGACAGAGTCTCACTATGTCACCCTTGGTAGAGTGCCATGGTGTTACAGCTCTCAGCAACCTCAAACTCTTGGACTTAAGCAATTCTCTTGTGTCAGCCTCCCAAGTAGCGGGGACTGTAGGTGTCCACCTCAATGCCCAGCTATTGTTTGTTGTAGTTGTCACTTGTTTAGCTGGCCTAGGTTGGGTTCAAATCTGTAAGCCTTGGTGTTATGTGGCCAGCACCCTGCTAACTGAGCTATGGGTGCCGAGCCTCGGTGTGGTTTTTAGTTGTAGTCATTGGGTTATTTATTTCACATATATGATTTATTTTGTATATATGACTTGGTTTTTCAAATTCTATTTAGTAACTAAGAATTGCATCATATTATACCACACAAAAAGTTTGATATAGTTGCTTTGTTCTTGGTGCCAAATAACTAATGACTTTTTTCATACAGAATTTTTTGCCATGGTAGGCTTAGTAATAAAGATATTATTTAAGTATAGGTATAACTATTTGGTAAGTGTATGAAAAACACAAAAATAATTCAAAGGAAAAATACTGTGAAATGTATTACTGGAATTGAAATAATTGTTTTTAACGTTGTGTATAACCCATTAGAGTTTCTTACATTGTTTTTATTTGATAAAAATTTATCTGATACATCATCTTATTGATATGCTGAAAGAAACTTTCATGCATTTCTTCAGACGTCATTTGAAGCGAGAAATCCTGATGTGTTTGATGAAGATGTTCTAGAATTATATAGGGCCATGGAATTGTACGCTTTAAAAGAATGAATTTTATGCTATATGGATATTATCTTAATAAAGCTCTTTAGAAAATCTTTCCATGGAGTATACCATTGATACCAAAACTTGATATGGTTGGAATGTTGTGCACAAAAAATAAACTATAGCCTGACATCAACATTGTTAAAAACTCCAAAATAATTAATAATCAGAACAAATAGTCTCCACCTGTAGTTCTTTTAGGGTACAGTTGACACAAGCAGAGTCCTTGAAGAGGGAGGCTGGTGTGTGTCTCCCCACGCTGGCTGCAGCACGACTGTAGCCCTGTAACTGGGACTCCTGCTGTCCTCCTGCCTGAGGTCACAGGCACAAGCTTCTGCTGGCTCAGCCTGCTGTTTCATAGCCTGTTTACTTTTAATTTTTTTCCCCATTTTTCACTAATAAATTTTATTTTATTTATTTTTATTTTTTTTGAGACAGAGCCTCAAGCTGTCCCCCTGGGTAGAGTGCCGTGGCAACAAAGCTCACAGCAACCTCCAACTCCTGGGCTCAAGTGAGTCTCCTGCCTCAGCCTCCCAAGTAGCTGGGACCACAGGCGCCCACCACAATGCCTGGCCATCATTGTTGTTTGGCGGGCCTGGGCTGGATTCAGACCCACCACCTTAGGTGTATGTGGCTGGTGCCTTATCCACTCAAGCCACAGGCGCCAAGCCACTAATAAATTTTAACTCCAAGAAGTATGAGTTAAAGAAGTCAGGCAAAATGGGAGGCGCCTGTGGCTCAAAGGAGTAGGGCGCTGGCCCCATATACCGGAGGTGGCAGGTTCAAACCTGGCCCCAGCCAAAAACTGCAAAAAACAAAAAAAAGGAAGTCAGGCAAACTTGGTTGTTATTGAGGACAAGCATCTGTAAAGAATTTCAGGACAGGTCTAGCAGGGAAGTAAGAAAGGAGTGGAGGCTCAGGAGTGACCATTTTGGATGGTACTTGACCTCTGGGAGGCTGAGCTTGTGCAGTGAGTGGTCATTGGTGGTGGCTCCTCCTCCCTGCTCTTTGTGACACAGCACTGCTGTTGGGTTGCTGATAAAGAGGTTCAGAGTCTTTGGACCCCTCAGGCACATGCCTCCACACCCCTTACTACATCACCCTGAAGGTCAGAGGTTCAGTGCCTGTCTTGGAGCATGTGTGGCTGTTGGCAGACAGTAGCCAGACCCAGACTATTTTGTAGCTCAAAGTCATTGATGTTTATTTGAACCTTAGATTTCTTTCAGGTGTTGAGCCCAGTAGAGTGTCAATTTCCCTGCACAGTTGCTCTTGTTGGGGAAATTGTCTGTGGCACTTGGGTGTCAGTCATTTCAAAACAGTGTTTCAACACTGCCTTTCTTTTCTTCCTCCTTTATTTTTGGCCCCTAGGTGCTCAGTTACTTCCACCATCAGAAAAAAGTACGTCAAGGAGTGGAAGAAATGCTGTGTCGGCTATACAAACCCATCCTTTGGAGAGGACTGAAGGTGCCTTTGCTTTCTGCTGGGTGGACTGTGCTAATCATGCATATGAATTTGGCGACTCTAATTCATAGTTGTGATTGGGCAGTAGAAATAAGACTTGGAACTGAGTGCTTTGTGGAATTTTTAAAAAGTGTGTTTTTCTTTTATCAAAAACCATTCTTGGGTTCACTTAACTGTCAATTTGGGTTAGTTTAGTGCAGACTACACAGGTGCTTTGAGGTGGCTATGCTGCAGAGGGAATGGCTGGGTTGCAAGGCCAGCCACGGGTCCTCCATCAGGGGAAGTGGTGACACGAAGGGGCTTCAAAGGGAGGAAACTGATTTTTTTTTTTCAAGGGAGAAAACTGATTTTTTGTCAGTCTATTGACATTGAACTAAGTTCGGCTTAGTTTAAGGAAAACATTACAAAGTTTGGTCAATTTAAGTGTTATAATTGTAACAGTTTAATTTGTAAGTAAGTCTATACTGAGATAATGAAAGTATTACGTTGGGAACACTGGGCTTAGGCCTTTGAATGTTAACTTTCTGGGATTCTGAAATACTCTTTTATTGTTATAGGCCAGAAACTCTGAAGTTCGATCAAATGCTGCATTATTGTTTGTTGAAGCATTTCCCATTAGGGACCCAAACCTTCATGCAATTGAGATGGACAATGAAATTCAGAGACAGTTTGAAGAACTCTATGTACGTATTGCATGTGGTGAGCTTTGTGGACCCTAGCTCCATCCAGGGCTTGTGCCACACCCTGCCCCATGGGCAGCTCTCCAGACCTCAGCCACTACTCTGAGAGCAACTATTCTCTCCTTAGGATCCTCTGCAACCACATGGCCCTGTGGTGTCCTTTTCTCTTCCTCTTAGTCACTTTCTAGATGTTTAATTATCACCTTGTGTGGTTTTAGAGATTTTGTGTGTGATCTTAACTGTGTCTGCAGTGGAGATGTGGTGTCACCTAGCCTACAGAGCTCATGCTGTGGTGCCAGGACCCTGTGTTTTGGTGTAAAGTCCCTTAGCTCTTCCGTGTCTTTATCTATGATCGGGATTGTGATCCTGCCTCTCGTAAAGCTCTTGGGGTCCACAGATAATGCCTGTGCATTGGGTTTTCAGAGGAGATGAGAAGACGTCAAGATGCGACATTTATTAGGTTATCCACTCCGCTGATAGTGCTGCCCTGCCATACCTATTCCATCACAGGCAGCTGTGCTGACTGAATAAAACTTTAGGAAGCAGGGGCAGCAAAAGTCTATCATAATGTTACCTGCAGTGCTCCTAACAGAGGCCTTTTGTTTTCTGACTTATGGACCTTCTCAGTTGCGTGCGCCCCTGGAGTGAGCAGCCATCCATTCACACCTTGCTATTGTGCCTCATCCACATGTGGGTTCATCTAAAATTCCTTTGAGGGTTATAGGCAAGTTCATGGGAACAAATATTGCTGAACAAAGTAAGATTAGATTTTGGTAGCTTTTAGTAAAAAAAGTGATAACTTTGCTCTTTTAAGTGTGTAAAACTGTGACTCCTGTGTTTTTGCCTGAAGTGCTTTGAGGTTTGCTTCTATGGGGTGAGTGCCCCACAGCCACTGCCCTCCCAGGGGCACCAGCGTGCATGCAGGCTTGTCGAGTGGGTGCTTGGCCTTCAGCACTGGGTGAGGGTGCTGTGACATGGGAGCTATTTCAGCTCCCCTGTGGGGTCTGCACCTTGTGGGTATGGTCTTGCCAGGGCCTATAACTGCTTTTCCTGGTGCTTTCAAACTGGAATAATCTTGCATAAGACTGCAATTAGGCCTCAGTCCCTAGAGAAGGCAATGGTGGCTGCCCTGTCCTTGGGAAGGAGGAGCTCCTGAGGTGGGAAGACCATCTGCTGTGGCGACCCTGGTACCCTGTACAAGGACACACTGAGTTTCCAGCCTGGGTAGCAAGGGGAGTTAGCTGCTCTACATAAATATCAGGATATTGACTAATTAGCGGGAAGTGTACCTCAGTCTTCCTGCTGCTTAGATTTCTCTTCCATTTAATTCTTCAAGTTACATTAATTGAATTTTTATGAGGAAATGTAATTGTGAGAACGTTATAATTGGTAGAAGTGTCATATGAATAAAAATGTTTCTAAGATACTAGCAACAGTTGTGTGATAGGTGTGATAGGTACATGCTAATAATTAATATGCTTAAGAGGCAGGATCTGTGAAAGAATTATTTTACAGTTAAAAATACCTTAAGTTTAGGAATGACAAATTAGTATCAAAGACAAAAGAGAAGCCAAATCCTTGCCAGAATCAAAGGAGCTCACACCATGTTACAGTCAGAACACTAAGCCATCTATCTATAGGTAGATTGACCATTATAGGATTTTCTTTGTCTAACCTGTTAAAAGATAAAAATGATTAAATCCGTTTTATTTGAATCTGAAGGAAGGACAAAACTAAAAGAACTGTTGAAGTCAGTTGTATATATATATTTTTTCTGAACAAGAAATGTTAGATTCTAAACCATTCCTCCAAAATTTAGCCTGTGGCTCAAAGGAGTAGGGCGCCAGCCTCACATACCAAAGGTGATGGGTTCAGGCCCAGCCCCGGCCAAAAACTGCAAATAATAATAGTAATAATAATAATAATAGATTGTAGAAAACACTGGGGTTTTCTAAATGTTAAGTATTTCTTCTTGGAGATAGATTTATATTTTCCAGTAGTAAAACTTAGTCAACACAGTTTCAGAAAAATGAGAGGTTACTATCTAAACAGTTTTAAAATGCTGTATTTAAACAATTTAAAACAATAAAAGGCCAGGTGTGGTGGCTCACACCTGTAATCCTAGCACTCTGGGAGGCCAGGGTGGGTGGGTGGCCTGAACTCACAGGTTCAAGACCAACCTGAGCCAGAGCAAAAACCTCATCCCTAAAAATAGCTAGGCGTTGTGGTGGGCGCCTGTAGTCCCAGCTACTAGGTAGGGAGGTTAAGGCAAGAGAATCATTTGAGCCCAAGAGTTTGAGGTTGCTGTGAGCTATGACAAACACTCTACCAAGGGTGACAAAGTGGGACTCTGTCTCTAAGAAATTAAAAAATAAAACAGTGGCTCTGCGCCTGTGGCTCAAGCGGCTAGGGCGCCAGCCACATACACCTAAGGTGGCGGGTTCGTATCCCCAGCCCGGGCCCGCCAAACAACAATGATGGCTGCAACCAAAAAAAACGGCCAGGCATTGTGGCGGGCGCCTGTGGTCCCAGCTACTTGGGAGGCTGAGGCAGGAGACTTGCTTGAGCCCAGGAGTTGGTGGTTGCTGTGAGCGTGATGCCATGGCACTCTACCCAGGGGGATAGCTTGAGGCTCCGTCTCAAAAAAAATAAAAAATAAAACAGTAACAAAATTTCATCTCTAAGTTCATATTTAGGTTGAAAATTTATTTTATTTCATTTTTTTTTTAGAGACTCTCACTTTGTCACCCTCAGTAGAGTGCTGTGGTGTCACAGCTCACAGCAACCTCCAGTGTTTGGGCATAGGTGATTCTCTTGCCTCTGTCTCCCAATCCTGAATAGCTGGGACTATAGGCACCTGCCACCCTCAGTATATGGGGCTGGCTCCCTACTCATTGAGCCACAGGCGCTGCCTAGGATGAAAATTTAATAGGCAAAGGTTCATGTGTAAGCAGTACGTCCTATGAATCATTTTTGGGGATAAAGTGAATGGGGAATTGATCTCCACTGGCCCAAATTCTGAGCTAGAAGATTAGTTCTACTTCACTGCAGGATGATGTGAGTAGTAGGGAGGCAGCTGTTTATGAGTGTTTGAATGCCTGAATTATCCTTTACTTTCCTTTCACTCTTAATTGTATTTGGCCAGGAAAAGAATTTTATGTTCAAAATCACTTTTCTCTAGGCTTGTCAGAATATACTGCATTGTCATCTAGCATCAAGACTTTCTGAAACAATTAGGGGTGTTTCTCTTTTTTTTAAGACAGGTGTTCTCTGTTACCCGGGCTAGAGTACTGTGGCGTTAGCCTAGCTCACAGCAACTGAAACTCTCTTCTATTTTTAGTAGGGATGGTGGTTTCCCTCTTGTACTTGGGCTAGTTTGGAACTCCTGAGCTCAAGGGATCCTCCCAACTGGAATTACAGGCCACTGGGCCCAGCCCATTTGGGTCATTTTAGTGACAAAAATACCCCTGAACAGCTCTGGCATTTAGTTTGTCTTGCAGAGCACTGTTTGAAGCCGGGGAGTGGGGAGGACATTCTCAGCACCTGCTCACCACAGACTCACCCTTTAAATGAAGCCCTGGGCTCTGGGATAGGGGTATCTGAGGGAACCCCTGAAGTAGCCCCCAGGAGCTACTTGAGAGGAGACAGAACCACAGGGGTGGCCAGTGTCAATACCACATCATGTTTGTCGTGGCTATGGCTTCAGGCCAGGCATTCCTTAGAGATTGCTGAATTAGTATCCTGAAGGCCCAACAGTGGGATAGCCAGTCCACAAGGCCTGAGGAAGGATGGAGAAGAAAATCCACCTCAGCACCCCTGCTACCTGCAACTTGAAGGCCATGTGGACATGGTTGGACAGAGGGTGTGTGCTGTGTACCAACAAGTCAGCACTAACAAAACATGAGAGAAACCTAGAGATTGTCACGAATCAGGGAAGGAGAAACATTTGATGGAGTGAGTCTGTTTGCCTCCATTGACCCAGCATTCCCCATACAAGCTGCTGTGGGGTCCCTTCCGAGGAAGGCCCATAGGTCCAAGGAGCTCCATGTGGAAACCCTTAGCCAGGACCATATGTGGCCTCGATTTGTAATCTTCATGCTGAATGCTCTGTGTGTGTATGCATATGTACTTACACATGTATGCTTGTGTACTCATCTGCATGTGTGCGTGCATATGTGCTCATGTGTGTGCTTGTGTGCACCTGTATGCATGTGTGTGTACGTGCTTGCTTGTGTGCACCTGTGGTGCATTTCCTCTGCTAGCACTTGTCTGATCGGTGCTTCTTCACATACATTTCACAAAGAAATTCACAATTTCTTTTTCTCTTCCTATTGAAATGCCTCCAAGTACCCACAGATTGTATGTTGTGTGTTTCTGTTACTGTACATTTCTCATGGTCTCAAAATGCAATAACATCAAATCTAGGCATTATACAATGTGATGTAAACATTACAATAAAACTCCGGGTTAAAAAAAACCAAGAACAACAAAAATAGGACATTTTAACCAAAAACAAGATCTGGAAACAAAAGTGATTTTCTCTTCTTTCCTCTCTTCTCTGTTGCCCTGGCTAGAGTGCCATAGTGTCAGCCTAGCTCACAGCAACCTCAAACTCCTGGGGTCTCAAGCAATCCTCCTCTTTCAGTGGAGGAGGATCCACAGGTGCCTTCCTCAACTTCTGGCTAATTCTTGTGTTTGTAGTAGAGATGGGGTCTCGTTCTTGCTCAGGCTGCTCTTAAACTCTTGAGCTCAAGCAATCCTCCTGCCTTAACCTAGAGTGCTGGGATTAAAGGCATGAGCCACTGTGCCTGGTCTCTTCTATTTTTGAACAGGGTCTTTTGTAATCATAAGCCTCTAAACTCCTGGGCTCTGGTGATCCTTCTACCTCGGCCTCCTAAGTAGCTGGGACCATAGGTGTCACTATAACCATGCCTAGTTCTA
>NW_003852630.1:455799-462657 GCF_000181295.1 Otolemur garnettii
AACCCACCACCTTAGGTGTACATGGCTGGCGCCTTAGCCGGTTGAGCTATAGGAGCCGAGCCCCTAGTTCTATTTTTTAAAAAATGTTTTTAGAGACAGAGCTGGCACATATTTAAAGCTAGCCTGCTGCCACTGCAGGCCAAATATGGCTGTGGACAGCACACAAACCAATAGGACAATGAGTCCCAGTAAAACTGTGGACAGTGGCCACACCT
This sequence comes from Otolemur garnettii, assembly GCF_000181295.1. Lineage (NCBI taxonomy): Eukaryota > Metazoa > Chordata > Mammalia > Primates > Galagidae > Otolemur > Otolemur garnettii. The sequence goes on from NW_003852630.1 coordinate 456,015, forward strand.
TGCAGTCCCAGCTCCTCAGGATGCTGAGGTGGGAGGTTCGCTGGAGCCCAGGGCTCCGTGTGTGTGGCATTGCCTTTACATAGCCACAGAGTGAAACCCTGTCTCTAAATAAAAGCAACTTTATGGACAATGATATTTTAATTTTATGTAATTTTGACATGTCACAAAATGATGATCTTTTGGTTTTTTCCTCAACCATTTAGAAATACAGAAACTATTCCTAGCACTATGGACTTACAGACCCAGGCTCTGGCTGCATGTGGCTGGTGGGTGCTGTCTGCAGAAGTTGGCTAAGTGCTCAGAGCCTTCTGCTGAGCCTCTTTCCCGCGGACTGATAAGGGGGATGTCTGCTGGGTGGGAGCAGTGATTATTCCCTGGTACTTTCTGCTCTATTAGTGATTCTCAAACTTGAGGAATGTGGAGGCCTTTTTAAGAAGATAGAAGGCCCCATGACATCTGTAGATGTAGAGCTGCAATGACAAGTCTCTGGTGACAACATTACAAGGTATAAGCAGAGTTGTCTTCTGGTGACGACAAAAGCGATCGCAGACAAATGTGGCTATATTGTGATTGTCCAGAGTATCTTTTTATTAAAAATAATTAATAGAAAACAGTGTATAAAATTTGTAAATTCTAAAGATAGGTCCTCAGATTTGTAAAGTTATGCTGGTTGCTAGGGGCAGGGCCGCTCTGCTTCTGAGGTGCCTGTTCACCCTGACACACTTGGCCCTGGCTATGGCACATTTGGTGTCTCCCCCTCCCCAGGGCTATGCTTGTCAGGCCTCCCCCTGCTGGGTTTGAAACCTGCACTTTAGGGATACATGACCCAAACCCACAGGCTGCACCATAAAGTCTGTAGCATCTTCCTAACATTGGGCTTCTTCCTGGAGGGACCTGGCCAGGTTCTGTTCCACTGAAGAGCGCTGTGGTGAAGGCCAGTGGACTCGCTCCTGATTTCCAGACATCAAGGTGTTGAGTTTGTGGTCTGTCATTAGCAAGAGGAGAGAGAGGCAGGGGTGCAGAGTAGGGGGACTAAGCTGCATCTTTCCTTGCTATGTGCTTTTTTTCACAAGACTGGTCCTTGGATAAAGGGTTGGTGTGATGAGGCCACCGTGCTATAGTGTCCTATCTCTGGCCAGGGCTGCCTGTGGGGTTGCACAGAGCTGGTGTGGCTGCAGGGACTCCTTAGTTCTCTGGGCCTGTCCCCCTAGGTAGCATCATTTCCCCTTTTTGTCCCTCCATGGAAGGTTTGAGTCACTATTGGCTCTTTTCTGTGATCCACATACCTGTTTTGGGACCTCTGTGGCATTTTGCTGAGAAGCCATTTCCAAGGCTTCATCCTAGGGCAGGTGTTTGCCCTGCCCTGCCGCCCTGGGTCTGCCTGGAGCCTGTGACCTCTGTCCTGTCCCTTGGATGGTGGGTTGGAGACAGGTCTGGGCTCCTGTGGGCAGCACAGCTGCCCCTCTAGCAGCCTCCTGGGACACGTGCAGGGCAGCTGCTTCTGCACCTTTCTCCACAGGTCTGCCCCTTACTCGCTTGCTTTCTCATACAGGTTCCTCAGTCTTTTGGTTTGTTATTGACGAGAACTTTTCTCTATTGCCTTACTTGTCATTTTGGTCAGATTTTGGGGAAGAGAAGGGTTAAATACTTATCCTTCTTGAAGTCCTTTTTTTCTAATTGAAGAGGAATAATAAACTACTTTGTGTCCTTAAATAAACTTTTACCATGGAACATTTTCTGCATACTAAAGGATAGGACTGGAGTCACTGTCTCTGTGCACCTACAAGTTTCATTCTTTGCTGCCCAGGCCTGGCCTGATCTCCTTCCTTGTTTTAGAACAAATCTGAGACTTCATGTGATTTCAGCTCTGAATACTTTCAGAAGTATTGCTAAAAGATAGGATTCTTTTTTAAGACATGCTCATGGTGTTATCACAGCTAAAGAAAAATGGACACCGATTCCTTAAGTCATTAAGGAATGACAGTTCACGGTTTTTCCTGTTTGGTTTGAATCTGTATTTAATTAAGGCTCACATGTTGTGACTGGCTGATAGATTGGTTATAAGTTTACAGCTTTCTTTTTCTGGTCTTTTTTTGTTTTGTTTTGTTGGAGCCAAATTATTCCATGAGTCTGAATTTTATAGAACCCTTCCTTTGATGCCTTCAGTGTATTTCTCTGCCTTTTGCCTATAAATTTTAGTTAAATGTGGAGGGGTGCACAGGCTCTTTTCTTATGGTTTGTAGTGTGAGATCACTTCCTGCCCACATTGTATTCTCCCAGGGGGCACATGTGGCATCTCTTTTTGTCATGTTAGCAGCCTCTTGACAGTGTGACCTGGATCAGCTTGTTACAAGTAGAATCAGTTTGTTCTGGGATCAGTGCATTATAGTAATAGCATGTTGGGGTTCCTGAGAGTGATGTGTGTGGGCCGCAGCCAGTCTGAATGCCTGCCGTGGTCATCGGTGTGCAACCCTCCCTGCATGGCCAGCTGGCTCTGAGGCCCTGCTGTGCCAGAAGCCCTGTGTGGGGCAGTGGGTGAGGCACCATGTGTTCAGTGCTGCTCTCTTCAGAGTCTCTGAGATCCAGAAATCTATGTGTCACTGATACTTCCATAGCATGGAGGAGTGTCTGTTGTTAAGTGTGACTCCCCAGAGTGCTAGTGTATAAAGCAAATATTGATGTAAAGGGAACTGATTTAAGATTTTTAAGCCTTTTTCCCTTCCTACTTATAGAGCCTTTTAGAAGATCCTTACCCGATGGTCCGTTCCACAGGGATCCTTGGTGTTTGTAAAATAACCTCCAAGTACTGGGAAATGGTTCCTCCAACCATTCTCATCGACCTCCTGAAGAAGGTGACAGAGGAGCTGGTGCTTGATACAAGTTCAGCAGATGTCCGTTGTTCTGTCTTTAAGGTGAGAGTTTTAAAAGTATGTAAGCGATACTTATTGTAGTTGGAAAATAAAGAGAAGGGAAAAGGTAGAAGTCACCCATAACCTTATTCCACAGGGCTAACTGCTGACATTTTTGTTGTGTATCTAAGTGAGGCTTTTAAAAACCAAACGGATAGTGTTTTCAACAACAAAAAATGGCTACTTTAAAAGAACAGCTTTTAGCACATAGAGGGAGGGTCCCAGCACCTTACATTTATCCTCTTTGTCTCTGCAATGCTTTGGAGAAGTTTGGCACATGTGTGAATTGGCTCGCAGTCTGTGGGCACAAAACGACACCATGTGCCTGTGGGCCAGGGCACAGCCCCATCAGTGGTGCCAGCTGTGGTGGTGCCTGTCACTAGGGATCTTGGAGGACATGCAGGGGCCAGGCCTGCCCTGCTCCAGGGCCAGGCCTCAGTGTGCCCCACACTCAGCTGGTCACTGCACTATGCTCAGCTGGTGCTTTTCTTCACTTCAAGGAGGCTCTTGTTATCTTCACAGATAGTAAATGTTTGAAAACCTTTACTGTGGGATTCTATTCCAGGTGCTTTGTATAGATCCTTCTGTGTTTGGGGTAACTTGAATTATTCAGATATTCTGCCCCTGCTCACCCCCTGGTCCACCCTGCAGTGTCTTGCAGGTCCCTTATACCAACAAAGCATATCTAGCAAGGTTAATTTACCATGGTATCTCACTGTTGTTCTTTTTGCTCTCTGAGCAGAATTTGAGTCTATGCTGTCCTTGTCTGTTGGAACAGTGTTGCAAACCCTCATTCCCTCTGCTTGCCCATTTCTGGTGGGACTCTGTTGTTCTGTAGATCTCGGCTGAGGGCAGGACTCCCAGGGACCTCCCCACTCCTTACCTTGTGATGGTTTAGCCTGGGATTTCTGGTTGTGGCTCTGGCTGCATCTCTGTGGCTGGGCTCAGGTGATAGACTGAGCCTGTCTGGCAGGTGGCTCAGATGTGGAGATTGTTTGTGGCTTGTGATGAGGGTATGCCCGATGCTACTGTGATGTGGCCCATGAAGACTTGGGCAGGGCTCTTCCTGAATGTTGATCCCCAATGTGGCAGCCGAGGGTGCAGAGTGTGGGGATGGCCTCAACCAAGGTGGATGGATATTGGCGTTGAGGGAGCAGGTGAGCCAGTCACCTCTGACTGACCTTGGGCACAGTACTTAAGAAAAGGAACAGATACTATTTTAAAAAAATGTTCATAAAAATACACTTTTGTGGCATATTGTAAATACTTTTAATAAGAATCTACAAAAATATTCTTTCTCCTAATCACTGGGAAGAGAAGGAGGGGCAGGAATCGGATCTGGGGCTGGTACTGGCAGGAGCTCTGCCTGCCAGTCTAGGCACCGCCTGTCAGGCTGAGGGTACAGGTTGAACTACTCCTCAAGTTGTTGAGCAGTATCGATATCCATCAGGAAATACAGAGCATTCATGCACTGTTAAAAAGATAAAAACGCCTAGGTGCGCTGGCTATCCCTGTGTTCCCAGCACTGGGCAGCTGAGACAGGAAGATGCTGGAGCCCAGGCTCTGGGCTGTAGAGGGCTTGACGGTACCATCTTATTCCTACCTGGGTGACAGTGAGACTCTGTCTCTAATCATAGAAAATGGAATCTTGGATGTGGTGTCTTTGGAGATGGTGCTGCCAGTAGGTGCTCTGTTTCTGTGGTTGAAATTGCACTGGGTTGTCAGAGGTTTGTTCTCAGAGAAGCGTGTTGAGAGAACATTGTTTCCGAAAGCCTGTTGGTTTCACGAGTCCTGGTGAAGGTGGAACTAAGCATTTTCATGCCTGACCCTTTGTTGGGTGTTCTTGCTGTAAGCTGTTCATCTTCCTCTCTCTCACAGTGCCTGCCGATGGTTCTGGACAACAGGCTGAGTCACCCACTGCTGGAGCAGCTCCTGCCTACCCTTGGGTACAGTCTCCATGACAACTCTGAGAAGGTCCGGGTGGCCTTCGTGGACATGCTGCTAAAGATCAAGGCTGTGCGGGCTGCCAAAGTGAGCAGTGGAGGGACGGGTAGGGCAGGTCCAGGGCACGTGTTGGCAGCTGTGCTTCTCAGGAAACAAGGCAGTTCTCACCTGAGACATCTATGTTTGACTGATTGCAGAGCAAGAACAGCATGAAAACAAAAACTGGGGTTCAGGGGCACATGTGCATGCCCATGTCTGCTCAGACCCAGGTCACTGATGCCTGGAAGAGAGCTACTTTGTAGCAAGTAGGTGCCCAAGGTGTCATAATGTTTTGTGCTTTTCACTGAATGTTCTAGGAATATTTTCAATATTTGTTTTCTTTGTAAAGACATTGATGTAAAGCAACCCCACCTTGCATTATATTTTTATCATATGAAAAAGTTTGTATTGAACTATTTGTACAATATTTAAATATCTGGCACCCAGTAAGCACTGAATTATTGGTTGGAAAATTGTTAATTATGATTCTTTCCCCTTTACAAAAGGAAGGAGAAGGGGCTCGTGGCATCATAGACATGTCCTTGGTGGCAGGGGGAGGAGCTCTCTATAGATGTACATTTTGGCATTTTACAAATTATTGAAGTGATCTGTTTTAGCTCTAGGTCTATTCAACTTTGGTTAAAAATGTTGGTAATAATGTTCTTGTATTTGTTACTACTTGGACCACTGTGAATGTTCTTTCTCTCCAGGTTATTCCTCAGAAATTTAAAATGTGTATAGGATTTAGGAGCATCCTGGAATGCCCTTGAGTGTAGATATATTTGTGTGTTCATATGAGAAATGGTGAACAAAACAGATATTTGTGCGGCATGCGTGGAAACACCTCCATGATGTGAGCACCACAACACAGTGTGGGGTGTTTGCAGAGAGCTGCTGGCTATGTGGGGTCGGGGGCACATGTGCATGCCCATGTCTGCTCAGACCCAGGTCACTGATGCCTGGAAGAGAGCTACTTTGTAGCAAGTAGGTGCCCAAGGTGAGGGATCCAAAGTTAAGGACAGGAACGATGACACTTGTCACTGCATGTGGTAGATGTTGCTTTGTGCTGCTGCATTTTGATCTAGAGAATTTTGTTTTTCTTTTCATGCTGTTCTTGCTCTGTTGCCCTGGCTGGAGAGCAGAGGCATTATCGAAGTTCTCTGCAGCCTCAGCTCCGGCCTCAGGTGGTCTTCCTGTTTTGGTGTCCCTGAGTGCTGGGTCTCCCCAGGTGCAGTGCACCTGGCCCCAAGTTTTTCTGTTAGAAAAAAACCAAAGATTTTTTGAGTGATTTATGTTGTAGCATGAACACTCTATGTTAAACCCACTTGCATTTCTTTCATGCTTCTGTTGAGTATCATCAACTGTGTACGTGGATGTCTGGACAATGCCTACTATGCGCCCTGCCCATGACTGCCACAATCTTGCAGTGCACGTCTCTAACTTCCTTGTTCTTTTAAAACTCTTTGGGTATTTTAAGTCCTTTGCCTTCCTTGTAAGTTTTAGAAGGTCATGTCAATTTCATTAAAATAGCTGGTGCAATTTTGATTTTTTTTTTTTTTAAACACAGAGTGTTATTTTGTCGTCCTCAGTAGAGTGCTATGGCATCACAGCTCACAGCAAACTCCAACTCATGGGCTTAAGCGATTCTCTTGCCTTAGCCTCCTGAGTAGCTGGGAATACAGTTGCCCGCCACAATGCCCAGCTTTTTTTGCAGCAGTTGTCATTGCTGGTTGTTTTTTTTTTTTTTTTTT
>NW_003852630.1:462984-487783 GCF_000181295.1 Otolemur garnettii
CCTTAGCCGGTTGAGCTATAGGCGCCGAGCCCCTAATTTTTTTTTTTTTAAACAATCTAATAAAACTAGTTTTAATGTTTGGCTTAGTGTTGTTTTAGGAGTATAATTCTGTTTGCTGAGGATTGCTGAGGTCACAGCTGGTAAGGAAACTGTGAGGGTAGTGGTTTCTAATTTAGTAAGTGGGAGGTCTACCTAGGAGAATAGAGGCAGTACCAAGTGAGCCCTGGTCTGAGTCAGCTCTCAACCTTTGGTGTCTTCTTTTTTTTTTTTTTTTGAGACAGAGCGTCGAGCTGTCCCCCTGGGTAGAGTGCCTTGGTATCACAGCTCACAGCAACCTCCAACGCCTGGGCTCAAGCGAGTCTCCTGCCTCAGCCTCCCAAGTAGCTGGGACCATAGGCGCCTGCCATAATGCCCGGCTTTTTTTTGGTTGCAGCCGTCATTATTGTTTGGCGGGCCCAGCCTGGATTTGAACCTGCCACCTTAGGTGTATGTGGCTGGCGCCCTAGCCACTTGAGCCACAGGCGCCAAGCCAGTGTCTTCTATTTATTTTATTTCATTTCATTTTATTCCATCTTTCCCCTTCCCCTGCCCTTCTCACTATGTTGCCCATGTTGACCTTGAACTCTTGAGCTCAAATGATTCTCCTGCTTTGGCCTCCCCAGTAGCTGGGATGCTATAGGTGCGCTCCATCCCCCAGCCTCATATTTCCCTCTCTTCTGCAGCTGTGCGTGGCTTACATGCCTCAAGGCAGTGCCTTTCCATTGCATGAGAGGCAACATAGCAGAAAAGATAAAAGTATAGTCTTGTGCTTAGTACTCAAAACCTCTGCCTCTGTCTATGAAATGGGGACACAAGGGTCTCCTGACCCTAAACCTCCCTTTGGGGCAGACTGAATAATTAGCACAAGGAATGTTAACATAAGCTTGGCACATTGAGTGTCTCCAGAAAGGGTGATGCTGGCAACACTGCCTGAGGGTTATCCAGGTCACAACCTGAGGCCCTGCACTCAAAAGGACTTGCCATTTAGGCTCACACATTAGTCAGGCCTAGGCTAGATAGAGACAGAGTTATTTCAGTGGTCTGAGTATGAGTCCTGGTGCTTGTCCTTTTCTTGTTCTCTGGACCTGTGGAAGAATGGCCTTTGACCTCCAAGGCTGCAGTCAATGTTGGAGCCTGAGCTGGCAGTTGTTTTGTCTTCCTGCCTGTGGCTGCTTAAAGCACTGGGGCAATGCTCTCCCCTTAAGATAATATGAGCAGAAGTATCCTGAAATGGGTAGGATTTGGGGTTAGTTACTATTTTTACATCATTAGCTTTTTCAGAAAATCAAGAAATGTCTGAGTGTCCAGGAACATTTCCAGAGGACGTAAAGACCAGAAAAGGACTGTATCATGTGCTGCAGAGACCTTGTTTCAGTTAGGAGTACAGGCAGGCCTGTTTGAATCTGCAGCACAAGGTTGTTATAACCTTTGCGAGAGCAGATTCAGGAGGGTAGACTGAGGCGTGGGTGGGTTGGGGTGGGGGTGCGGGTACTCATGACCATGGGGCAGAGGGACAGCCAGAGCCAAGGGAGACAGGAATTTACCTCCAGTGCTGTGTGTGGGCTTTTTGTTTTACAGGTTGGAATGAGGTGAAAATATTTAAGAGCTGATGTGGAGGATTCAATTGAAAATACAGGGAAGGAGTTGGTCCTGCCTTGCAGGGGGAGGGCCTGACTTAGCATGGTGCCTCTGAGGTGTTTTCTTTCTGTTATTCTGTAATATTTTTCTCTGGTCTTGAATTTGCTGCTCAGAACTTTGGTGCCTTCTGTAGGCACCTTTGCTTTTGAGTAGAGGGACACTATGGTCAGTTGTGATTTTTGCAGGTTGTCTTGCTGTAGTGTCTGTGATGACCTGGGCAGGTGGGGTCTCAGAGGGTCCTGGGACTGCTGCCTGAGCGAGCGGATGGGGCATCCATATCCACATTGTTACATGTTTTCTTACTTTTCACATTAATAAGCCAAGAGTTACAGTATTTTAGAAATTTTAAAAGTGTTAGATTCATAACCATAGCTAAAATTTGAGAGTCTAGTATACATCAAAAATGGTGCTAAATAATTAACCCTCGCACAACTTTGTACTTGGTGCCTCATACTCTAAAATCTAGATGTATTCTAATTGCTTGACAGAAAAGTCATACATTCTGATATAGTCATTTGAAATGAATTTTCTTGAATGTATGTATGTATTCAAGAAAATATAAGAATTAGTTTCTTTTTGGCTATGCTCTAGAAATTTTGCTTAGGCTGTCTTCAAGATCACAGTAATAGTAACAAAATGATAATGAAGGCATGAATTACCAAAACCTGTAGGATACTGCAAAGGCAGTCCTCAGAGGGAAAGTTATATAGCATTGGAAGCCTTCATCAAGAAAACAGAAAGATAGGGTGCCAATAACTTAATGGGTCATCTCAAGCAACTGGAAAAGGAAGAACATTCCAACCCCAAATCCAGCAGAAGAAAAGAAATAACCAAAATTAGAACAGAATGAAATGAAATTGAAAACAAAAGAATCATTCAGAAGATCAACAAATCAAAAGGTTTTTTGAAAAGATTAACAGAATTGATAAACCTTTGGCTAACCTAACCAGAAACAGAAAAGTAAAATCCCTAATATCTTCAGTCAGAAATGAAGGAGAAATAACAACAGACACCTCAGAAATTCAAAAAAATCCTCAATGATTATTATTTTCAGAAATGATTATTTTCAGAAATATGAAAACCTGGAGGAAATGGACCAACATCTGGAAGCACACCATCTTCCTAGACTCAGCCAGAAAGAACTGGAAATGTTGAATAGACCTATATCAAGTACTGAAATAGCATTAACTATAGGAAATCTCCCAAAAAAGAAATGTCTGGGACCAGATGGCTTCACATCAGAATTCTACCAAACCTTTAAAGAAGAACGAGTACTATATAACATAACCTTTTCCAAAATGTAGAAAAAGAAGGAATACTTCCCAACTCATCCTATGAAGCAAATAACACCTTGATCCCCAAACCAGAAAAGGACCCAACAAAGAAAGAAAACTATAGACCAATATTATTAATGAATATCTGTGTAAAAATATTCAATAAGATCTTCGCAAACAGAATTCAACAGCACATCAAAAAAATTATACACCATAATCAAGTTAGTTTTATCCCAAGGTTACAAGGCTGTTTCAACATACATAAATCTATAAATATAATACATAAATAAAAAGCAAAGACCATATATTTCTCTCAATTGGTGCAGAAAAAGCTTTTGATACAATCCAGCATCCTTTCATGATCAGAACACTTAAGAAAATAGGCTTAGACAGGTAATTTCTTAAACAGATAGAGACCATCTACAGCAAACCCACAACCAATATCATAGTTAATGGAATGAAAGTGAAAACGTTTCCACTCAGATTGGGAACTAGGCAAGGATGCCCACTGTCTCCACTGCTGTTAAACATAGTGATAGAAGTCTTAGCCATTGCAATCAGGCAAGAGAAGGCAATCAAGGATATCCAGATAGGGTGAGAGGAGATCAAAGTCTCATTTTTTGCAGATGACATGATCCTATACCTGGAAAATCCCAGGGATTCAACTACAAAACTCTTAGAAGCGGTCAAGGAATACAGCAGCATCTCAGGATACGGAATCAATACTTAACAATCAGTAGCTTTTATATATACCAACAATAGTCAAGCTGAAAATATAGTCAAGGACTCTATTCCTTTTATTGTAGTGCCAAAGAAGATGAAATATTTGTGAATTTACCTAACAAAGGATGTGAAAGATCTGTATGGAAAGAATTATGAAATTCTGAGAAAAATAGCTGAAGATGTTAACAAATGGAAAAATATACCATGCTCATGGCTGGGAAAAATCAACATTGTTAAAATGTCCGTATTGCCTAAAGCAATATACAGATTTAATCCAATCCCTATTAAGGCACCATTGTCATACTTCAAAGATCTTAAAAAAAATAGTACTTTGGCTTGAGGCCATAGTTCAGTGGGTAGGGTGCCAGCCACATACACTGGGGCTGGTGGGTTCGAACCCAGCCAGGGCCTGCTAAACAACAATGGCAACTGCACCAACAAAAAAAATTAGCTAGGCGTTGTGGCAGGCACCTGTAGTCCCAGCTACTTAGGAGGCTGAGGCAAGAGAATCACTTAAGCCCAGGAGTTTGAGGTTGCTGTGATGATATAATAAAATCAGTACTTACAATCAGTAGCTTTTATATATACCAACAACAGTCAACTCTGTTTAACAAAATTGATAAACCTTTGGCTAACCTAACCAAAAACAGAAAAGTAAAATCCCTAATATCTTCAATTAGAAATGATAAAGGAGAAATAACAACAGATACCTCAGAAATTCAAAAAAATCCTCAATAATTACTATAAAAAATTCTATTCTCTGAAATATGAAAACCTTCTTTGACATTCTGTCTCAGAAAAACAAAACTATTACTTCATTTTATATGGAATCAGACAAAACCTCACATAACCAAGACATTAGTCAGAAATAAAAACAAATCAGGAGGTATCATGTTACCAGACATCAGGCTATATTATAAATCTATATTGATCAAAACAGCATGGTACTGGCATAAAAATAGAGAGGTAGGTATATGTAACAGAATAGATAACCAGGAGATGAACCCAGCCACTTATCATCATTTGACCTTTGATAAGCCTGTCAAAAGCATTAGTTGAGGGAAAGACTCCCTATTTAAAAAATGGTGCTGGGTGAACTCACTGGCGACCTGTAGAAGACTGAAACTAGACCCCCCGCCTTTCACCCCTAACAAAAATTGATTCTCACTGGATAAAAGATTTAAACTTAAGATAACAAACTATAAAAATGCTAAAAGGGAGTGCAGGGATAATGCTTGAAGAAATTGGCCTGGGAAAATATTTTATGAGGAGGAGCCCCCCCCCCCAGCAATTGAAGAAACACTCCAAAATATATTACTAGAATCTGATCAAACTAAAAAGCTTCTGCACAGCCAAGAGCACTGTAAGTAAAGCCAACAGACAGCCTTCAGAATGGGAGAAGATATTTGCAGGTTATGTTTCTGACAAAGGTCTGATAACTGGAATATGCAGAGAACTCAAACTAGTCAGTAAGAACAGAACAAATACCCCATTTCTTTGTGGGCAAGAGACTTGAACAGAAACTTCTCTGAAGAAGACAGATGCATGGCCTGCAAACACATGAAATAATGCTCAGCATCTTTAATCATCAGAGAAATGCAAATCAAAACCACTCTGAGATATCATCTAACTCCAGTAAGATTATCCCATATCACAAAATCCCAAAACTACAGATGCTGGTGTGGGTGTGGAGAGAAGGGAACTCTTCTACATTGCTGGGAATGCAAGGTAATATGGCCTTTTTGGAAAGAAGTTTGGAGAATACTCAAGGAACTAAAGGTAGACCTGTGGTTCAATCCTGCAATTCCTCTACTAGGTATATAGCTAGATAATCAAAAATCATTTTATAGTAAAGACATTTGCACCAGAATGTTTATTGCACCCAATTCATAATTGCCAAGTCATGGAAGCTGCCCAAGTGCCTACTGACCCGTGAATGGATTAACAAATTGTAGTATATGTATACCATGGAATATGATGCAGCCATAAAAAGATGGAGACTTTATTACTTCTGTGTTTATTTGGATGAAGCTGGAACATACTCTTAGTAAAAAGTATCTGAAGAATGGAAGAAAAAGTATCCAGTGTACTCAATACTAGTATGAAACCAATATATAATCATCTATACTTTCATAGGAATGATAAAACACAATTATAGTCGAGAAAGGAGAGGGCATGGGGGGGGGAGGTTGGGAGGAAGGAGGGTCTTTTGTGGGACCTCACCTAATGTATACAATGAAAGGGTATTTGTCAAAACTATTAAGAGTATAAATGTCTTATCACAACAAAAAGTAAGCGAGGTAAAGGTTATGTTAATCAGTTTGATGTAAGCATTACAAATTGTATATAAAATCAACACATTGTATCCCATAAATGCATTAATGTACACAGTTATGATTTAATAAAGAAGATCATAGGAACAATAGGTCACTTCCTTCTGCCTGTGCTTTGCATACAGTTTTGGAAGATATGCCCCATGGAGCATATTTTGGTTCGTCTGGAGACTGATTCCCGACCTGTGTCTCGGCGCCTGGTGAGCCTCATATTTAATTCCTTCTTGCCTGTGAACCAGCCGGAGGAGGTCTGGTGTGAGCGCTGCGTCACGCTGGTGCAGATGAACCCTGCAGCTGCCAGGAAGTTCTATCAGTATGCACACGAGCACACGGCCTGCACCAACATAGGTACTGGGCCCTGCTGTGTCTCAGTTTCTGTTATGTTTCCCTGCAACGCATGATATACTTTACTTTTAAATTTTTATGAGTATATTTTTGAAACCAAGTCTTACTCTGTTCCCCAGGCTAGAGTGCAGTGCATGGTTCATTGCAGCCCCAAACTCGGGGGCTCAAGTGACCCTGCCTCAGCCTCCTGAGTAGCCAGGACTACAGGCGCCAACCACAATAGCCAGCTAATTTTTATATTTTGTAGAGACCGAGTCTCGCTGGGTTGCCCAGGCTGGTCTGGAGCTCCTGGTCTCAAATGATCCTCCTGCCTTGGCCTCCCAGAGTGCTAGGATTACAGGCATGAACCACTGCCTGTGGCATGAAATACGGTGTATATTTGGTGCTTGTCTTGTTAATATGCTTCATGCTTTATGCATTTCTTTAATGATTGTCCTTGAAATAATGCTTTCAACTATTCAGGATTACAATTTTACCATTAGAAAGTTAATTTTATAGAAGAAACACAAACTAATTCTTGATTATTTTAAATGTTTTAGCAAAGTTGATTCATGTTATTCGCCATTGCTTGAACGCCTGCATCCAGAGGGCAATGAGAGAGCCCCAGGTGGAGGACAGTGGTTGTGGCGGCGAGAAGGAGAACGTGAGCGTGAGTAGACTGGCCTGGGTCCAGTGAGCATGAGCATAGTGACATCCTTTTTATGCCCCTTATGTTAGGGATAGTTTTATTTTCCATTTATTCCTTTAGTGTTGTTATTTAAACAAATACAATGGAACCTCCATGGCTAATACTTCTTCATACTCATCACCTCCCTGAGTTGCCCTAATTCTCAAAGATGGGACATATACCACATGTGCATGTCAGTGCAGCAACCTTGTTCCTTATGGTGACCACCTCCATATGCTGACCGGTTTGTGACTGTCCTGGGGTGGTCAACTTACAGAGATTCTACTGTAAATTTTAGATGGTCATAGATATTTTTGAAAGAATTGCTATTTGCCTTTTGGAGTTTGGGTGGGATTTAATACAGGAGAAAAAACTTTTCTGTGTATTTTGCCTCAACCCTGGGTGTAGCAGACTTGGATTGCTTCTGGACTTTTCTGTGATGCGTAGTTCGGTGGGTGTGCTGTCCTCAAAGCCACTGCCTAAGATCATTCTGGAATCAACCATTCTCCAATTTATATCAGAAGGAAACAGCGTTTAAGACTAAGACATATGGCTCGGCGCCTATAGTTCAACCGGCTAAGGTGCCAGCCACGTACACCTAAGGTGGCGGGTTCGAATCCCCAGCCCAGACCCGCCAAACGACAATGATGGCTGCAACCAAAAAAAAAAATGGCCGGGTGTTGTGGCGGGCGCCTGTAGTCCCAGCTACTTGGGAGGCGGAGGCAGGAGACTCGCTTGAACCCAGGAGTTGGAGGTTGCTGTGAGCTGTAATGCCACGGCACTCTACCCAGGGGGACAGCTTGAGGCTCTGTCTCAAAAAAAAAAAAAAAAAGACTAAGACATACTTATTATAAGTGGCATCTTAAGCTTATCAATGAACGCTTAACGCTTATAGATATCTAAGGAATATTTCTGGATCATTTTTCAGTGTCTATCCACATTAGAAAACTGGACTTTAAAAGAAAATAGTAAGTTGAGTGCTGTAGTTCAGTAGTTAGAGCTCTGGCCCTGCAAACCAGGGGCTGCGAGTTTGAGCCTTGCCTGGGGCTTTATAATACTTTAGGTCAACTTCTGAACCATTAGAAAAGACAAATGTTTAGAGGTGTGTAGTTCCATTGTATCCTATACAAAAAGAAAAACATTATTTGTCACACAGATGTTCTCATCCTGGGTTACAGCTGTGCTGAAAACTATTTGAGGAAAGATGCACTTTGTCACTGAAGTGTTCTTATTCTGCAAGCATTTGTGTGGCTTCCAGCACACGTTTTTAGAGAGGCTCTTTTTCTTGCTGCTGTTTACTAAAAATGAAAGGTGTTCTCTGCTAAAATAAACACCAGGCCTCATCACTTAGGAGTCAGCATATTTTTCAGGTGGTGCTTGTAGGGGGAGGGGGCTTCCTCATGAACTCAGTGATGAGGCTGCTGTGCCCAACCCAGAGCAGCAGGAGACACTCTGGGTTCAGAGTGAGCACCTTTGTCATTGGGGTGTTTGTATTGCTTTTCCAGCAATGGCTAAATCATTAGCAATTTCTCTGTTTTTATATGTGATTGGCAGTAACTCATTTCAAAGCATTAAGTGTATGTTGAGTTATCTGGCTTTATATAGAAACAGTATTTGTTGTTTTCTGTACCCTTGTCAGTCAAACTTGTTTTTCTTTCTACTATCGTTTCCTGTTAACATTTGAGTAGATAGCACAAAAACACCAAAGCCTGAAGTGAAATCATCTTTTTTGTGTCATGGCAGCTCCTTTTGGGAAGTTGCACATGTTGGTTACTCAGCAAAGGACAGTCACTGGCAGATCCTCAGAGGGGCTGACGACAGGTATTGCCAGTGTGTGTCCGTTCCTGGTGACTGGCACGCGGCCACTGTGGAGCAGCTCTAAATGGATGAGGGATTGGTTAGGGAGTGTCCAAATTAGGGGTGATTGCCATGTACCACCAGCACGTATTCAGGAAGATGTAAGGAGATATATTTCTTTAAAGCAAACCATAGGTGCTTTTGTCCTAATCTATTTATTTATTTATTGAGACAGAGTCTCAAGCTGTCACACTGGATAGAGTGCTGTGGCGTTCTTAGCTCACAGCAACCTCCAACTCTTGGGCCCAAGTGATCCTCTTGCCTTAGTTTTTCTATTTTTAGTAGAGACAGATTCTTGTTCTTGCTCAAACTGGTCTCAAACTTGCTCAGGCTGGTCTCCAACTCGTGACTCAAGCAGTCCACTCACTTGGGCCTCCTAGAGTGCTAGGATTATAGGTGTAAGCCACCAAGCCCAGCCTGTCCTAATCTTTAGACTAGGCGTCCTCAAACTACGGCCTGCGAGCCACATGCAGCAGGCCTAGGGCATTTATCTGGCCCACGGGGTGTTTTTGCTGCTGCTGCCTGTCCTACTTAGCAGCTGACTCGTCTTGGGGCCTGCAGTCCGGCCCTCCAATGGTCTGAGGGACAGTGAACTGGCCCCCTGTTTAAAAAGTTTGAGGACCCCTGCTTTGGACACTGTAAACAGGGTGGACTTTTAAAAATAAATTTACTTCTCCGGTAAGAGATTCTAGTAGAGATTCTCAAGTAGGGATAAAGTTGCATTATGACAAGTAAATTGACTTGATATTCTTCACATTTATGCTTTTTGTCTCTAATTCTGAGATATTCTTTTAAAGATAGTGCTGTTATCTTTTAATAATTATTAAATAGAATTAAATTGTTCCACAGCAAAATTATTTCTCTCTTAGGTTCTAGACAAAACTCTATCCGTAAATGATGTTGCATCCATGGCAGGCTTGCTGGAAATCATCGTGATTCTCTGGAAGAGCATTCACAGGAGCATGGAGAACAACAAGGAGGCAAGAGTCTATACCATTAACAAGTTTGCCTCTGTTCTCCCAGAGTACCTCAAAGTCTTTACGGTAAGTCTGGGATCACTCTTGCAGACAAGATATGTCCCGATGGGTTTGTTCTGAGTTTAGCAAGGATTCTGGGGTCTGTCACCACCTATGGAGTGGGCAGGGTGGGCACCAGCTGTCCCTGCTTCGTGCCTTCAGCACTCAGAGAAACATCTGGGGTGCACTCTCAATTCCTTTGTCTTTAATGGTTGGTGGTGACGCTTCAAAATCCAGCTTGATTTGTGGGAGTGTGACAAAGGATTTTGTGAATGTGAAGGTGCAGGGCCATGCCCAGTGCTGGGCGGTATCTGAGGGCCCTGTTAGCAGTTGTGTTCCTGAAGAAAGCAAGTTGTGTCTGTGTTGTCAGGCAAACAGAGCCGTGTTTGTGGTTTATTTTTATGAAAAAATTTATTTTTTATTTTTTATTGATAAAAACTATATATTTATTGTATTCAAAATGATGTCTTGAAATATATGTTTTGTGGGTTGACTCGACTCACACAATCAAGGCACACATCACCTCACACTCTTGCCTTCATCTGGAGACCTGTGTTAGTGGTTCTCCAGAGTGTTTCTGTCTGTGATCTCTAGCGCTAGGTCCCTAAGGTCTCCTTTCCCTCTCAGGCGGTTGTGTCCTGGGCACCTCTAATCTCCCCGTGCCGATTTCCACACAGGCAAAGGGGACTTTCTCATGCTTTGACCTGTTTCTTCTGAAGGAAGTTCATATTTGAAAAGCAGATTTAAAAAAAGATTTAACAGGTAAAACTATAAGTTTATTCCCAACAATGAAGAAAGCATAAATACAGAGGCCATGGATCTTAGGAACCAACCTGTTCGCAGTGCCCTTCTCAGCCCCCTCCTCCCCCCCGGTGTGACTTTGGGCTTGTTTCTGGGTCATGTCTCTGAGATGAAAGCATGACCTGTCTGCGAAGGTAAAGCATTTTAATTCTTACCGGTAAACCCTTGCTTTACCGGTAAGAATTTACCAGTAAATTAAAAAGCTCAAATAAGTACTTTGGGGCTGAGAAACTAGCATTATTCCAGAATCTCAGAGGAAGTGCAGAAGCCCACATAGGACAAAGGAGGGTTGGCAAATGGGCAGTGTGGTCCTGGGGGCCTGAGTTGGGGACACAGTTTGGTTACTTGGAAGGTTTCAGGGAAAAGGCATTGTAGCCCCTGGAAGGTCAGAGAACATTGCGTCCTCCACATATAGGGTGATGTAGGCCTCCCCCACCATGCACTTGGCTGTGAATCTCAGTTGACTTGTGACATTGAGAAAAGGAAATATTTTCTTCCTTTATCAGGAGTTGAGGGTCAGGGCCAGTTTGCTATAACTAAATAGAAATTAATTACAGATATATTTTGATTTGGGACTTGTTTCTGTATAATGTATAGTTTTTGGAAAATAGTTAAGTTTTTTCTGTCTCCTTTACAATCTACCATTTCCTCTTTCTCCCAGACAAGACTTTTTTTTTTTTTTTTTCTTTTGTAAAGAAATAGGGCCTGGCTCTTTAACCAGGCTAGAGTGCAGTGGCATCATCATAGCTCACTGCCACCTTGATCTGCTGGGCTCACGGGGTCCTCCTGCCTCAGCCTTCCAAGTTGCTGGGACTACAGATGCATGGCACCACACTGGCTAATTTTTTTATTTTTTGTAGAGACGGGGTCTGGCCATGTTGCCCAGGCTGTTCTTGAATTCCTGGCTTCAGGTGAACCTCTTGCCTTGGAGTCTCAAAGCACTGGGATTGCAGGCCTGTGCCATTGTGTCTAGCCAAGAATATTTCTTATGGAGTATTCTTGATGGAGGTTGAACCACTTTTTACTATACTCTTGTGGTAATAGTAATATGACTATAATATATTGAGTACTTAGCCAGTGTGTGGCCCTGTGTCAGGGTTTAGTTTGGTACCACCCACTCACTTCTTCCAGCACCTCTGTCCAGTCTGCAAAGGAAAAGTGAGTGCAGCCCTTCCCTCTGTGTGAGGCCCCCACCAGGTGGCAGAGTCTGATGGGTGTAGATGGTTTGGTGGCTCCCCGGCCTGTGCCTTCCTCATTATACTAGACTAAATATGTTTTCCAAAGATATTCTGGCTCATTTCATAAAATTTTCTCTGAATGGTTTTTTCTCTTGAGTTTTATGTTCAGGATACCAAGTGTATAATTAGTTTTTCAATGAACTCATTTCCATGGCAGTGTGAAATTTCATCTATTCTCGTTATTGATGTATTCCTAGGATCTAGATTCGTTGGTACGTAGTACACAGCAGGTGCTTAAGAAATACTTGGGAAGTTGAAGAACGTTGTATCAAACCTGGTGAACCTTGTCTAGAGCTTTTCTCTGCTCTGGAACATAAGGCTCAAGTTTTCCCTTTGAACATTGAAAGGCTTACTATAGTTCTTACTGAGCAGTTTTGAAAATAAGTCATTAGGAAGTTATGCAGGGAGGCTTTCTATGTTTCCTAACCTATAAATATGCTTTGTTTGTTTTCCTTTTTATGTTCACAGGATGATCGCTGCAGGATACCTCTATTCATGCTAATGTCCTTCATGCCTGCGTCAGCTGTCCCTTCGTTCAGGTATTTGCTGTTTCTTATATAGCAGTAAAGCCAGACCCTAGGTGATGTGTGCAGTCAGTGGATGCTGAGTGCAGTGCTTAGCTCCTTGCTGCTGCATTCTGTCCTCCCCTCCACATGGTACAGAAAGGAGGATGTGGCACTGAAACTGCTACTTCATTCTAAGGTCTGTGGGATTGTGCTTAACACCTGGTGTGAAAATGTGATGTACTGTGAATACTGAATACACACAGAGTTGGAGCCTTAGTGTGAAAAGAAGCATGTAAAATTCTGACATTAAAATTCATTTTACCTGTTTCTCTTAAAATGTGAGTACTAGAAAACTTCAAACTGTATATATGGCTTACTTTTGTGGCTGTAATATTTTTGTAGGACAGTGTAGCTCTAGAGTGTTGGTTATTATCAGTAAAATTTGTCTCTATTCATATTTATGAAAAACATGAATGCTTATGATGTTAAATAGGAATTGTACCCCAAGATTAGGAACTCTAGTTCTAAAATCTGACAGGGTGTGGACTCGGTACCCGTAGTACAGTTGTTATGGTGTCAACCACATACACCAAGGCTGGCAGGTTTGAGAATGTCTTGGGCCAGCTCAATAATGACATTGCAACAACAAAAAAATAGCCGGGCATTGTGGCAGGTGCCTAATAGTCCCAACTACTCGGGAGACTGAGGCAAGAGAATTGCTTACAACCAGAATTTGAGGTTGCTGTGAGCTGACACCATGGCATAGTGAGACTGTCTCAAAAAAAAAGAAATAGAAGGGTGTGGGGGTTTGTGGGGCTGACATGGCCCAAAGCTGGTCTGTTTTCACATGGGGGCTCAGCTGAGCAGTAATTATGGGAAATGGCATCCTGACTCCTCCTTGGAGAATGTTGTGGGGTGGTGTTCTCTATTGCCCTCACCTTTTGGCAAGTGGGGGAATTGTTTAAATATGAGATTGATGCGATACTTCTGACCTTTCAGCTGCAGTGTGATTCCCACCCTGAGAAGCCAGGAGGAAGGCACGGTGGATAAGAGCTGCTGCACTCTGCTGGACTGCCTGTGTGCCTGGGGGCAGGTGGGGCATGTTCTGGAGCTTGTGGACAACTGGCTGCTGGGAGAGTACCCCCAAACTAAGGTGTGTTCCTGTGATGTTTCTTTAAAACGTGGTGAATGAGAAGAGCTGTGTATTAGGGGTCATAGACTTTTCCAGGATATGTGTTTTAGTTATCAGTTTATCCCTCTCCTTTCTTTCAGAGCAGTGCAGCTTCTAAACGTAAAGTGCGAATCCATGATACACGCCCAGTAAAACCTGAATTAGCCTTGGTTTACATAGAATATTTGCTGACCCATCCAAAGAATAGAGAAATCCTGCTCTCTGCTCCCCAGAAGAAACTTAACAACCTTTTGAAAACACTTGGGGCGTCAAAGGTAAGTTTTACCATGGAAATTGAATGATGTTGTGTGATAGCAGGAACAGTGAAGCAAGATGCAGACTCCCTGTGTCCTCTGGTACTGTGCAGTTCTTTGGGCCAGAAAGGAACAGAGAGTTATCTCGTCTACCCTCTTCAGGGGCCGGCGGCCTGTTTTCCCAACCTTGCTCTTTCCCATGAAGACAGAATCTGGGGCTCTGGCTAAGACTGTTGGGTCCCTGGACTCAGGTGGACAGCTTTGTTCTCTGCTTTACACACGTGTCTCTTCTCTGCTCCTGCCACCCACATAGACCACCGATGACCATCTCCCTTCGATGTCCTTGGCAGTGCTTTCTAGGAAGGTTTGGAGAGTTATCAAGTGCTCTTCCTGTGCACTCAGCTGTGTCATGTCCCCATCCCTGGACCTGCTCATGCCATCATGTCCAGGGCTCCCGACAGCCTCTAGTCCCTGCTGCTGTTGTGTCTGGTTGTCTCTGAAGCAAAGCCTCATTTGAGCAGTGCCAGGCATGAGTTGGAAGGGGCACAGAGGTGGCAGGCATAGGAGGTGGACAAGGTGCTGCCCAGAGCTGGGCAGGGACTGTGGATGGTGCTCTTTAGTGGACATAAGTGTGCTTACCTGGCACCCACCCAGGGGCTCACATCCAGGTGTGGTCAGCAGAGATTGGGCTCTGCCAGAGCTGCTGTCTTTCTGGTTCACCTGCGGGTTAGTACTTCGAGTGTGCTGGCCACTGGGGTGTCCTGGTGACTTACTGGGTTTCTCCGTTACAGGCCGATCTGGAGTCGCTTCTGCAGATGCCAGGTGGGAAAGCACGTCGCTTCAGCGAGGCAGCGGCCCTGCGAGCCTTCTGTCTCCACTGCCGGCTGAGCATCCACCTGCAGCACAAGGTGCGCCTGCTTCTGTCCCCGTGGGTACGCGGCACAGCGGCAAAGCCTCTTCACTACTGATTTATCTTTTCCTTGTTGGACAGTTCTGCTCAGAAGGAAAAGTTTATTTGTCCATTTTGGAAGAGACTGGCTTGTGGTTAGAAAGCAAAGTTTTATCTTTTATTCAAGATCAAGAAGAAGAGTATCTAAAGCTTCACAGAGTTGTGTATCAGCAAATTGTTCAGGTGAGAAGGCTTCAGACACAGCTTCTCTTTACCAAGCTTGCCCTATATTTAAGGATTTCTACTGTAAAGTGGTAATTTTAGACATTAGCATTACTCTTGTAAATACTTTTAGTGGCATTTAAATAGACTTTATCTTCTTACAAAGCATAAACTGTGTAATTTTATACCTTGCACGTAATAGGTGTTTAGTCATGTTTTTGGAATTACGTAAAATCTGTTCCTAGATTTCTTATGGCAACACAAATGAAAATTAATATATCTCTGTGGAAATTCCTTTGTAAAACATCTTTGTAAATATCTTTTTTTGAGATAACTGATACATCGGGTATGAAAGGATCTGTCAGGCAGATTTGTGCCCTTTCTTAAGGTCTTTGTTGGCGAGTCACACCTATGTCTTCCAGACCTACCTGACCGTGTGCAAAGATGTGGTCATGGTCGGCCTTGGCAGCCGTCAGTTCCAGGGACAGATCTTGCGGCAGAGTCTGGTGATCATGCAGACAGGTACAGGTGCCTCATTTCCTAAAAGAGGTTTCAGAGCTGCGAACACCCAGAGCCTCTCCCCCTTACCACACAAGGCTGTGCTAGGCCCTCAACTTCTAAGAAACAGATACTTGATACACTGTTAAGTATGTGCCAGGAAGTGATTATTGGTTGATGTGGCCAGATGTGGCACCCAGCATTTCTGGTGGGGCCTTTGGGTTCTGCCTCTCCTTGCTGGTAGCTCTCCCCATGGGCGGGCCCTGACTGGCCACATGCCCCTGTGGGTGGGGAGAGGTCAGGAGTTGTTGTTGATGTCTCCCGAGGTCCCAGGGAAGGAGTGGTACAGTGTGACTTCCCCAGGGAAGGAGCAATACAGGGTAGCCCCCCTCCCTGGAAGGAGTGACACAAGTCCCCTGCCTCCCCCCAGAAAGGTTGACATGGGGTGACCCTGACAGCTGATGACATGGTTCCAGGCATGCTCCCCACCCAGCCCTGGATCAGACTTCTGAGGGAGCAGGAAGGCAGCCCCCAAGCCACCTGGGTGGGCAGTGAGCACATGATCACTTGCACAGTCTCTGGCAAAGACAAGTGCTCCTGAGCTGGGGCCCACCCCAGTCTCCTGACCCCCACCCCTGACGGCCAGCCTTCTTCCCCACCACCCCTATGGTGTAGCTGGGTGGGGTGCGGACTTGTCTCTGGGTGGTTTTTACTCAGTGTCACACTGCTGCATTTGGTTCTCACCGTAGAAGCGTAGAAGCTTCAACTCTTTTTTTATTTTTTTTTTGCAGTTTTTGGCCAGGGCTGGGTTTGAACCCTAACCTCTGGCATATGGGGCTGGCACCCTACTCCTTTGAGCCACAGGCACTGCCCTAGAAGCTTCAACTCTTTTTTTTTTTTTTTTGAAACATAGCCTCAAGCTGTCCCCCTGGGCAGAGTGCCGTGGCATTACAGCTCACAGCAACCTCCAACTCCCGGGCTCAAGCGAGTCTCCTGCCTCTGCCTCCCAAGTAGCTGGGACCACAGGCGCCCGCCACAACGCCCGGCTATTTTTTGGTTGCAGCCATCATTGTTATTTGGCGGGTCCGGGCTGGGGATTCGAACCCGCCACCTTAGGTGTACGTGGCTGGCGCCCTAGCCGGTTGAGCTATAGGCGCCGAGCCAGAAGCTTCAACTCTTGATGTTCACATTTCCTTAAGCCCAGACATTGGCTAGAAAATGGTAACACTAGTAAATTCAACATTGTGTTTTGAAAATTGGATTCAGTAAATCTGTAGTTCAGTTTTTAGTTAATTTGCCTGTAGCCTTTTGCCAGAGGCATCTTCTGTTAGAAACACCTGCAGCATCTCCTCCCCTCTCCTCATGCTGCTACAGAAGTAGAGGGGTGAGGACCCTGGAGTGGGACACTGGTCCATGTCTTAAAATTAATCTTTAATTACAAGCTGAATTTCAGGCTGGGCATGGTGACTCATGCCTGTAATCCCAGCAATCTGAGAGGCTGAGGCAGGTGGATTGCTTGAGCTCAGGAGTTCAAGACCAGCCTGAGCAAGAGTGAGACCCCATCTCCACTAAAAATGGAAAAATTAGCACGGTGCTATGGTGGGTACTTGTAGTCCCAGCTACTGGGAGGCTGAGGCAGGTGGATCACTTGAGCCCAAGAGCTTGAGCCCAAGAGCATCACAGCTCACAGCACTCTACCAAGGGCAACTGAGTGAGACTCTGTCTCAAAAAAAAGAAAGAAAGAAAGAAAAATGTGTACTGGTTTTAACTAAATTGTGGGATTAAATAACTTCTGTTTTTTTTTTTAGTGAAGGGATTTTTTTATGTTTCATTGCTTCTTGACATTCTGAAAGAGATAATTGGAAATCCCTTGGTTCAGAAAACAGATTCAGATGAAGAAGTTGCGACACTGTTTGATACAGTCCAGAAAGTGTTTCAGAAAATGCTGGAATGTATGGCATGGAGCTTTAGGAATCAGCCGGAAGATGGGCTGCAGGTACTGAGGTCTTCCTGGGGGTGGGTCGCTAGATGGGGTTGTAGGGGCTGAAGCATATGAAGACTGAGGCTGCCACGTGCAGACCCAGGGAGTTTATGCTGTTTGCTCTTGGGGTACACACAGTGGTATAGCAACTTGTTGCTAGGTGGTGTCCCTTCTGGTGTGGCCCAAGTGCTGCCCTTGATGTACCACACTCTGTGGCCAGAGAGGCCTCGAGCTCTAGCCATTTCAGATTCTGCCCATCAGAAACAGGGTTTCATGAGCTCAGGTCACAAACAGCAAGACAGGAGGCAGAGGCCCTGAGGGCTCAATTGTTACTTCACAGAATTTTCCAAATACATTTTGACAGTGTTACCTTTGATTATTTGTAGAGTGGCAGAGGCCTTGCCCAGGTGAAATGCTGACTCCAGTCATGGGTTATGCTCCCCCTGTGTGTTGAGCTTCCTATGGTTCCCTTGTGCTGTTGAAAACTAATGTGAAGTGAAATCGTGTAACCAATTCATAAAGAAAACCCACATGCCCCATTTATATAGCATCATGTCATCTCCTGAACAAAATCATATTGTTATCAGAGCAAGCTATTATTTTTTTCTAGGTAGTGGTTTAAAAATACCAATAAGCTATTATTTTTTATGACAATTTTAAAAATTGCTTAAATAGGAGGCTGTTTATGGAATATTGCAACACTTTTGGTTTTATTCTGTCTTTAGCTGAGGTAATTGAAGGTTGTTGGCTGTATTTTTTTCTAGTCTAGTTCGTTCAAATTAATTTCGTATGTTCCTGTTTTTGATGAATTGTTGACGTAACTTGTGCAAAAACCTTTAATTTTCCCCTCAAACCTTTCACGGTTGGCTGTCTGGTGCCTTGCTTGGCCTCATCAGCGCCTATACTCCCTCCCACCCTCCTCTTGATGCCTCTGCTCTGGAAGGGATTTCTTTATTCTTTTTTTCTTTTTTTGGCCCGGGCTGGGTTTACCCACCACCTCTGGCGTATGGGGCTGGCGCCCTACTCCTTTGAGGTGTCGCCCTAGAAGGCATTTCTTTGCTTTGAGAGGAGTGTCATTATGGGGTTCCCTATGGGCTTTGGCTGGGACGTTTGAAATCAGCAAGAGAGAAGGGAATACTGGAATCAGGAGGAGAGGGCAGTAGGAATACTTACTTTACATGTCTTTTTAGCTTTTTAAAAACTGATGTGCTTTCTTGTAGCTCCTGTATTCTGTCCAAACCCCTCTTTACAAATTCATCACCACCGTTCAGTCTTGGCACACAGACACTCCAGTGCACCATGGCATGCTCTCGACGCTGATTGCGGGGCCCGTGGTTGAGATAAGCCACCAGCTGCAGAAGGTGAAGCACGTTGCTCTAGAAATGACTGTGTCCCTTGACCAGACTAACAGCATAGTTTTAAGCTACTCAGAGTTTAAGAACTCAAACTTGAGTTACTGGTATGCTTTCCTATAGCCGTACCTCATGTTACCACCCTTGATAAACATAGAACTAGTCCTTAAGCTTGAATATTTATTTTGCTGCATTTTAGAGATTTAAATGGATTGATGCTTTCTTAAGAGTCTTCTGAGAAGATGAACACAGTTGTGGTTGTGGTGACAGGATGTATGGCTGCTCTTGGGCTGTACCTGTGTGTGATGGGTCACATCTTTTTGATTGTTGTATTTTTAGTCCTCCCCCTTTTGGTATCAGTTTAAACAGATTATTTATTTATTGCTGCCGACTGTCTTATTTTCGTACCTGGTAGCTGTAGATGACTGGAAGATTATTATTCGTGCAGAAATTATTGTCCTGTTTGGTTAAAGATTGTCATAACCAGGGACACAAAAAGTGATGTCTTAACAGTTGGAGACTCACTCCAGGGATGTCTCACGCCAAAGGCATAGCTGAGAGTGGCTAGGTAGCTTTCTTCACTTCTTCACAGGAGAAGATGATATCTGATAGGGAATAGCATTGTCTTTATATATAAATTATGAGTTTTATAATACAAAGTTATAACTAATAAAAAGATGTTGATAAATTCTAAAACATTAAATAGAATTTAAGGTCCTCCTTCAAGTTTGAAAAGAGAGGCATTGGTTTAGGAAAGTTATTTCTAGCTTATACATAGAATAAAAACCAGGACTTGTGTGCTTCAGTGAGATAGATAGCTAACAGTTTCAGGTCACTCATGGCCGTGGGTTAGGCCAGGCCCACCATCAGTTTCTGTTAGATAAAATCCTACTGGAACACAACTGTGCCTGTTTGCTCAACTTTCTGTGGCTGCTTTGTGCCACAACAGAAGATTCAGTTGAGTGGTTATGACAGATCATTACAACTCTACCCATAAAAGCAGAAATACTTGATTTTTTACTTAAATATCTACTCTTTTGCTACAGAAAAAGTTTGCTGACCTCTGTTCTAGTTCCTTCCAGTTTGTCTGCTTGTTCCAGCTGTGATTATGGATTTGTCTCTCTGCATTAGTCCTGTCAGTTTTCTTTCCATGGACTTGGGAGCTTTGTTGTTGGGGCCATACACTGTCTTTTTGATTTGATTGTCATACTATCGTGAAATACTTCCCTTGACACTTCCATCATGAAGTCTACTGTGACGTTTTTTGTGCCAGACCAGCTTGTTTGTACCTCGTGTTTTCACAGCATATCTTTTTCAGTCCTTTTACTTTTTATTTATTTATTATTGGGGTGGAGAAGGGGAAGAGGACCAGTGCATTTACTTTTAACCTTCCCTTTTTATTTATTTATTTTTGCGACAGAGTCTCACTATGTTGCCCTTGATAGAGTGCTGTGGCGTCACAGCTCACAGCAACCTCCAGGTCTTGGGGCTTAAGCAATTCTCTTGCCTCAGCCTCCCAAGTAGCTGGGACTACAGGCGCCTGCCACAGTGCTCAGCTATTTTTTTTGTTGGAGTTGTCATTGTTGTTTAGCTGGCCCGGGCTGGGTTCAAACCTGCCAGCCTGGGTGTATGTGGCCAGCGCCCTACCCACTGAGCTACAGGTGCCAACTTTTTTTTTTTTTTTTTGAAACAGAGTCTCATTCTATCATCCTGGGTACAGTGCTGTGTTGTCATAGGTCATAGCACTCTCAAACTCCTGGGCTCAAGTGGTCCTCCCATCTCAGCCTCCCAAGTAGCTGAGACTACAGGCGCCCATCACCACACCCAGCTAGTTTTTCTATTTTTAGTGGAGACGGGGTCTTGCTCTTACTCAGGCAGGTCTCCAACTTCTGAGGTCACGTGGTACATGGCGCCTGGCCCCCCTTTTTTATATTTTTAAAGTGTGTTTCTTATAAACATTACATGAATAAGGGTTCAAAACTCCCTTCTGGTGGTTTCTGCCCTTTTTTGGGCGTGCTCATTGCCTGTTTGGCTTTAAGAGGTTACTGGCAGGTTGGGGTTTGCACTGACGTGCAGTGTGTGCTCCATCGGTCTCTACTTTCATTTGCTACCATTTCTCGATGTGTCATCTATTTTTACTGTCCTTTTTGTCCTCACTGTTG
Organism: Otolemur garnettii; assembly: GCF_000181295.1. Classification (NCBI taxonomy): domain Eukaryota; kingdom Metazoa; phylum Chordata; class Mammalia; order Primates; family Galagidae; genus Otolemur; species Otolemur garnettii. The sequence goes on from NW_003852630.1 coordinate 483,951, forward strand.
TAGGTTTATTTCTGGTTAGGCTAACAGTCTCAAGATAGACCTTTATTATTATTCTGTTAGCCAGTCAGTAGTCTTTCTAATGGTGTAAGAAATGCACTTACATGTATTTTAATATGTAGGGTTTTTTTTGTTTTTTTTGAGACAGTCTCACTTATGTAGTCCATTTTAATGAGAAACAGTGCTGTTTCATACACAACAGTGAGTAACTTTAAAATCCAAGTCTGTCCTGGGAGACAAAGGACATGGAAGTGCTATCAAGTCGCGCCTCCCCTTAAGATAGCCAGGTATTAGGCAAAGACCGTGGTGGGGATATACACAGGTGGGGCGGGCTTATTCACATCTCAGCTGTTACTGGAAAAACAGGCACAAGCCTCCCCTCAAAATAGGCACCCTGGACGTGGACATTCCCATGTGGGACTCATTTGTTCATGGGTACAGCTTGTTGAGGACCTTTTAGCTGGTGATAAAGAGCAAAATCCAGGCAGGCACCCTTTCGGCTCCAGACCAGTGGTGGCTCTCTGCAGGATTCTGCCTCTGTCCTTCCAGGGGGAATGATATAATTCCTGAAGGTGAGGTCTGGGAATGTTTAGAGTTGTCATTGGGGGTGGGGGGGTGTGCTCTTGGCAATCAGTGGGGGGAGGTCAGGAGTGCTGCTCACCTGCTGTGTACTGTGTGGCCCACTCGGGCCAGGGTCCCATCCAGAATGAGCATTATGCTGCCTAGCAACATGGTTTATAGTAGCAGGTGACCATTAAAAGTCTACTGAAAAAAGACTATCAAGTGACGTGTCTTTTTTCTTTATTGCTATCTCTCTGAATAAGGCATACCTATTTATAATAATAGATTGTTCATAATTATTGTAGATATTTCAACAGTTAATAAATGTAATTTTTTTGTTTCTGGAAAACTTTTCTCAAGTATTGAAGAAAACTCAAAGCAATGTAAAATAAGTTATCCCAGTTTCAGTCTATAACTTATTGATTTGGGACTTTTTTCTAGGTTTCTGATACAGAAGCATTCACCCCTCCAGAGCGTCTCACTGACCTCCCACCGTTCTCAAGGTGTCTGATAGGAATAGTGATGAAGTCCTCCAGTGTGCTCAGGTAGTCACTCTCTCCTGTCAGCTGCTGCCCTCTTCCTTTCTCGCATTTTCAAATATGAGAATTTGAAAATGAAAAGGGAACGTTATTTTTTATGAGAAAAATATTGCCTAGAACTTTTATAAGTGATTGAAAATATTGATAGTGGCTGGTGTGGTGCTCATGCCTATAATTAAACACTCTGAGAGGCTGAGAAGGGTGAATCCTTGAGCCCAGGAGACTGAGGATGCTGTGAGTGAGGCTGAAGCCACAGTCCTCTAGCCTGGACAACAGAGTGAGACTCTGTCTCAAAAAACTTACACAAAGAAAAATTGTAACTTCAGTGAAGTATGTTCATGTAAATAGTTTTTGGTTACACCTGTCAGAGTAAAATTTAGTTAAGAAAAAAACGCAGTTGTTAATGTGGAACATGATAGTTCTTGGGGGCAGACACCAGTGTTGTTTCCATTAATGCACAGCCACCTATGTGTCACTAGACCACAATACCAGGTTTGTTGTGGTACGTGCAGGATTGATGCACAGTCTTTTTATTTTATTTTGTTTTAATTTTTTGAGACAGAGCCTCACTGTGTCGCCCGTGGTAACAGTGCAGTGTGTCACAGCTTAAACTCTTGGGCTCAAGTGATTCTCTTGCTGGGCCTACAGGTGCCTGCCACAATGCCTGGCTATTTTTTTGTTCTGTTCTTAGTGTTTGGCAGGTCTGGGCCAGTTTCGAACCTTCTAGCCCCAGTGCATGTGGCTGGTGCCCTTAACCACTGAGCTATAGGCACTGAGCCAGAAGGTACAGTCTTAATAGTAGATATATTCAAAGAAAACTTCTAAAAGCACCATCTGTTGTAGCTCTGAATTACCTTTCAGCACATGGAATCTTTTTCTTGTGCATCAAGGGCACATGGGGCAGCTCTTTGTACTTGTGGCTGCTCCTATTCTTCCCAGTAGTGCCACTGTCTGAACACTTATCCTGTGTGATTTGCACACTTGCAGCAAAAAGTACAGAATGAGTTCTCCAGCATCCTGAGTTACCTGAGAGCGGGGGTTTGTGGGGTGTTTTTAATGGGTCTTGGCTGCGTTTGTTTTCCTGTAAAGCATTAGGGTCTCAACTGTGCAATAATTTTAGGTGTTGATTTTTTGCAGGTCATTTTTGGATGAGTTAAGAGTGTGTGTGACTTCCAATGACATAGAAGGGATCATGTGCCTCACTGCTGTTGTGCACATTATTCTGGTTGTTAATAAAGGTTGGTTGTGTTCTCTCACCTGTCATCTGGATGGCACTGGGTACACCTCAGAGACACATTGCGGGATGTTTGGGGACAGCCCTTGCCAGGTCCAGTTCCCACCGCTCCCTGGACGTAGTGCTGCCCACCTGAGTCTCTCTTCTCAGCTCTCCCTGTACATGTGATGTAGTTCTTGTCTGCTTCCCACCTTCCGCCATTGGACTCACTGAAGCATCCCTCTCTGTGCCTCGGAGTTGAATTCTATTGAATTGTCATGTATTCTCTATATTTTAAAATCTGAATTAATTTTTGTTGATGATACACATTTTGGTGTTGATATTTAATCTGGCTGCTGGTTTTCTTTTTTTTTAAGTTTATTTACTTTTTTTTTTGGAGACAGAGCCTCAAGCTGTACCCCTGGGTAGAGTGCTGTGGCATCACAGCTCACAGCAACCTCCAACGCCTGGGCTCAAGCGAGTCTCCTCCCTCCGCCTCCCAAGTACCTGGGACCACAGGCGGCCGCCACAACACCTAGCTATTTTTTGGTTGCAGCCATCGTTGTTTGGTGGGCCTGGGCTGGATTTGAACCCGCTACTTTAGGTGTATGTGGCTGGCACCTTAGCCACTTGAGCCACAGGTGCCGAGCCAAATTTATTTACTTTTGAGACAAGTTCTCACTATGTCACCCAGACTGGAGTACAGTGGTGTCATCCCAGCTCAGTGCAGCCTCCGTCTCCTGGCCTTAAGCCACCTAACTTTGACTCCTAAAGTGCTGAGATTACAGGCATGAGCCACTGTGCCTGACTAAGAATAACACTTTTTCACTTGGTTGACTAATACTGGGCATCAGAGCAGACTTCCCTGAGGGCCCCCTGGGGGTTGGGATCACGGAGGGTGTGAGGACACAGTATGAATGCTGCTCTGTGCCTCGCACTTAGTAGGACCTTCAGTGCCCAGGATGTTTAAACTGGAGATGACCATGAAATAAGGTGGTTGTCATTTCTGGTGGGGGTGTGTGTGAGCCTGATGGCATGGACAGGGTGTGTCTCTGAAGTTCCTGGGGTGAGGTCCACATGAACTTTCCCTTTTGGCCAGTGAGGTACTTTTGTAAATATTTGAACTTTGCAACAGCTCTGTCAAGGGGTCAGTTACTACTCTGAAGAGCAACAGATGGGTCACATCAAAAGGAAGGATAAGGAAGCTCAGCTTTTAGAAATTTCACCCACGTGTGTAGGAGAGTATGTTTGTATTGTGTGTTAAAGTCTTTTTTCTGCTCAATCTTCCCAGGTAAACATGATAGTTCAAAAGTGAAGGAGGTGGCAGCTACTGTTTACAGAAAACTGAAGACCTTCATGGAAATTACTTTGGAAGAGGACAGCACCGAAAGGTAAAACGTGAGAGAGACTCTGAAAGAGATGGTCTGAAAGCTGCTGACTGCTCTTTAGGCACATGAGGTTGTGTTTTCATTTCTGCTGCTGACAGAGAACAGGATGGAAACATCACTGTCATCAGTGTTCTT
>NW_003852630.1:487934-497602 GCF_000181295.1 Otolemur garnettii
TTTTTTTTTTTTTTTGCAGTGTTTGGCCAGGGCTGGGCTTGAACCCACCACCTCTGGCATGTGGGGTCAGTGCCCTACTCCTTTGAGCCATAGGCGCCGCCCCCTTCATCAGTGTTCTTTGAGCTTGCATTTAATTTACTCACTAACCCTGTCTTACAAAAAAAAACCCATGATGTGCAAAATTTTACAGTAGAAAAATGAGGGCATACAGACTTACTTTATGTGGTTGTAGAAGTCGACGTTGTTTTTGGTGGTTGCTATATCTTTGAGATTGGGCGCACTTTCTGAGACTAAGCACCCAGCACACAGGTCATTTGCATCCCTGCCAAGGTGTGTGTGGCCTGTGTTGCCCGCCAGCTTGGCCTTTTCTTGAAGACTGGACTGACTGAATGTGGATCAGCCACAAAGACAGTGTCTTCCTGCTATTTCATGAGCCACAAAAGGAGGTGTCACAGAGCACTGGGTGGTCCAGGGCTCCATGTCCCTGGAAGATAAAGTGTCCTCTGGGGAAAGACTATAAAATCCTAAGTTGCTAATTTATGGATAAACTTAACAAAATGTGGCTTTGTGTAGTAAGTGAGTATACGCATAATACTCACTTATTTCCCATGTTTATTTGTAAACCTGATTTCCTAGTAAAGTGAGCAGTAAGTGTAGAAAATGAGGTTTTCAAATAAATTTGGGAATCGAGGTACTAAATGAAGTCTCACTATATACATTTTTATCCCGTTATCCTGAATTTAATCATTGTTATCAGAGTAATGAGATCTTGTTAGAATATCTGGGAGCTCCCCATAAAGACAAAGTAACAAAACTTTGTTTCTCTAAAACTTTACTCTAGATCAGTGGTTCTCAACCTGTGGGTCATGATCTCTTTGTAACAATATCCTGCATATCAAATATTTACATTACGATTCATAACGGTAGCAAAATTACAGTTATGAAGTAGCAACGAAAATAATTTTATGGTTGGGGGGTCACCACAACATGAGGATCTATTAAAGGGTTACAGCATTAGGAAGGTTGAGAACCACTGCTAGATTTTTAAAACACTTGGGTAATCTTTTGCCAGTGTTAGAGGCTTAGACAGTGCACTTGTGATGTTTGACTTCAGCCCACAGCCCAGGCAAGCTCCTGGGTCGCTGAGGTGTATGGTGGGCATCTGTGGCCTGTGAGCTGGTAGCCATTTGAGTGAAACTGCTGCTTTCAGGCTATATACTGCTGCACTCTTGCCATCTGCAACTGTGCCCTGGGTTTGGGCAGCCACGTCCTGTTGGGCCTCCTGCTCCTGAGGCTGCCCCAGATGTCCCCAGAGAGCCCCAGAGTCTCTGTCACACCCAGTCGGAATAAGTGGGTCAGTCAGAGTCAGACAGGGACCCCAGCTGCACTGTTGGGAGAGAAGTAAGGGAGTCATAGGGCAGGTAGGCTGAGTCCGCCAGTGGGGCAGTGAGGCTAGGTCCCCCAGTGGGGTGGTGAGACTGGCTCTCACAAGTGTGCACTGGTGTAGGAAGCAGCTCTTGCTCTTGTGCCCTGGGCCCCAGTGGATGTGCAAATATAGGGTTTAGAGGTCCTTGTTACTCTCACCCCAGATAGGTTTCTGTTGCTTTTGTGAGTATAAATATTAATAAATGATACAGTCCTGTGCCACTTAACCATAGGATGCAATCTGAGAAATGTACCATTAGGCTATTTCGTAGTTGTATAAACATCGTGGAGTGCTCATGGACATACATAGGTGGTCTAGCCTATTGTTCCTGGAGTACACACCTGCACAGCTTATTACTGTACTGTAACACTATGGTAAAAATTTGTATGTCTACATATATCTCATCATGGGAAAGTACTGTAGAAATAAGTTATAAAAGAGTACAAAATGGTACCTTGTCTAGGGTACTTACCATGATGGAACTTGGCAGACCTAGAACATTGCCATATAGTGCTGTAGACTGACTATAGACGGTGTACACATAGGCGACAGTAAATTGATTAAAATATATTCTTTAGCTAGGTACAGTGGCTCATACCTGTAATGCAGCACTTTGGAAGGTTAAGGTGAGAGGATTACTTGAGGCCAGGTGAGACCAGCCTGGGCAACATAGTGAGATTCCTTATCTACACAAAGACTAGCTGGGTGTGATGGTATGCACCTGTCATCCCAGCTGTTAGGGAGGCTGAGATGGGAAGGTTGAGGCTGCAGTGAGGTCATCACACTCCGGCCTGGGTGACAGAGTGAGACCCTGTTCAAAAGTAAAAGTGTTTATAAAACAAACAGGATAGATTGTAGTAGATTTTCTAATACTGAACAATTCTTGCACTGTTAGAATATCTCAGTGGCTTTTTTTTGGTCAAAGCAATCTTTTTTTTTAAGAGATAGAGTCTCACCTTATTGCCATTATTGACTGCTGTGGCATTACAGCTCACAGCAACCTCCAACTCCTGGGCTTAGGCAGTTCTCTTGCCTCAGCCTCCTGAGTAGCTGGGACTACAGGCATCCGGCCACAACACCTGGCTATTTTTTTGTTGCAGTTTGGCTGGGGCCGGGTTGGAACCTGCACCCTACTCACTGAGCCACAGATGCTGCCCAGTTTCTTTTTTTTTTCTTTTGAGACAAAGCCTCATTGTGTCACCCATGGTAGAGTGCTGTGGTGTCACAGCTCACAGCAACCTCAAACTCTTGGGCTTAAGGGATTCTCTTGACTCAGCCTCTCAAATAGCTGGGACTACAGGCACCGACCACAATGCCCCGCTATTTTTTGTTGCAGTTGTTGTTGTTTAGCTGGTCTGGGCTGGGTTCGAACATGCCACCCTTGGTGTATGTAGCTGGCGCCATGAACCACAAATCACCCCACTTTCTTTCTTTTTTTTTTTTTTTGCAACTTTTGGCCAGGGCTGGGTTTGAACCCACCACCTCCAGCATATGGGGCCAGTGCCTTACTCCTTTGAGCCACAGGTGCTGCCCCAATCACCACACTTTCTAGCTTCATCTAAGACTTCATTTTTTTCATTAAAATTTAAAGTTTGATCTAGTAGTAACATTACATCTCTTCAAGAGAGGTCAAAGCTTTGTCCTGACCCTTGGAGAACATCTTTGTACTTATTGGGGTCATCAGAAAATTTTCCTAAATCAACCTTAATTTGCTTTAAGTCCACTAGAGAAAATGGAGTGTATACTCATGCAGTTCCCTTTTCACCATCTGCATTCCCAACCAAGGGACACAAAGAAGGATATGGTTGTCTTCTGGAGATCCCAGTAGGACCAGAAAAAACTTGACACAGCCTCCGTCTTGGGGTTTTCTGAATGCACAGAGGAAGGTGCAGGAGAAGTAGATACGGGTTTGAACTAGGTTGTGACAGCATCTCCCTTGGGAATCCCTGACCATTTGGGGAAGTTACTACAGCCAGGAGAGCTGAATCTATCTGACAGGTTTTACACAGTTGAGGGTTGTCCCTGAGGAAAAAGAAAGCTTGCACATAGGGCACTTCAGACCACTTTTCTTCTTGTTTTACAAAAAGTATCTAACTGAAAAATGGTGTCATAATTAAGAGTACCCCCTGGAGGCCATTATTCACCAGTGGAGAGTTGATACTGAGGCCAGGCCTGGGTGCAGAAGAAGACCATACATTTTTTTTTCAGCGTCTGGGGATCAGACATGTCCCAGTGCTTCAGAATATAGCCCAGTGGAGTGTTCTGGCAGCATAGGCTGAAAATTAGGTATCCGGGAGCCTGGTCCCCGCTGATGACAGTTTTCTTGTTAAGAGAACGTTACCCATCTGTGGGAAAGAACAAACGTCCAGCCTCTTAATCAATCCCACCCTGTATTCCTGGGTTGTCAAAGAGTCCTCTGACCAACCCAAGAAGCCTTCTGCCAAACAAAAGGAAGCATCCTTTCAGTGCTTGGGGTAAAAGCCCTGAGAAAAGTGGTCTCCTCTGCCCCCCAGCACTTGTCTGGAATTAACCTCTCTTACCAGTGTACCACTTAGTACCCACTGGCTCTCCTGTGCCTACAGGCATCCTCAAAGTACTGCCCATGGGTCACATGTGGCCTGCCTAGGACATTTATTGGATCCTCCAGGTGTTTTTTGCCACCGCTGCCTGTCCTGCTTAGCAGCTGACTCATCCCAGGGCCCTCCAACGGTCTGAGGGACAATGAAGCAGCCCCCTTTTTAAAAAGTTAGCCGACCCCTGGTTTATAAGGTGCCGGCAGCACAGCCCAAGAAATCAGGTATCAGGGAGCCTGGTCCCACCTGATGCATATTCTGCCCCTTTCTGCCCCTTCCACCGCTAGCTGCATGAGTATCAATCAAAGTGGGGATGAGCCCCATTCTGGAGAAAATGGCTATGCAGTGCTTGTACATTTAACTCTATATAATCTTTACAAGCTTCTTTTAAATTCCCAGTAACAAAAGAAAATAGCAGGTCTTAAATGCTTGTTTTCCAACCTCCCTTTCATTCCCAAAAGTTAGCCAGGCAACAATAATTACTTAGGGTGATTCTTTCCTTGGAGAGTTGCTTCCCTTCACAGGCCTCTAGTTTGCCCAGAGAAACCATGTAGGGGAGTCCTTTTTGCCCTTTGTTTGGAGCTGACTTATAGTTAACATGGTTTAACTGTTTTTTTGTTTGTTTTTTTGACACATGAAAATGCTAATTGAATTAAATTTTGCAATGAAAGGCAATAAAAAGGACCTTATAACACACCTATAACATTTGAGGAACATTTAAAACATCCAAAAAATAGTAGAATGAGCCCGTACAAACTTAACTAGTACATAAAGCAGTCTTTTACCAACATTCAAACAAAGTATACAAACTACAAGGAAAGAAAGAGAAGGAGAAGAGGTCTATAGAGATAAATAGGAAAAGTTTGGGACCATGGAAGAGAAGAGAGGATTGTAAAAGTTGGGAGAGCACGATTTTCAGAAGGCCCTCCCATGTCCTGGGGTCAGAACCATTTGCTGGGGACCCCAGGGCCTCTGGGTGCTGCCTCTTTGCTCAGCTCTCAACCAAAGAGAAGGAGTAAATATAGAACAGTTTCAAAAGTCTTCTAACATTCCCTTCAGCTCCTTTCTAGAACCAAGGGGAATTAGAAAGTTCGTTCCCCAACAGCCTCTTGCCTGTGACCTGGAGGTCAGCAGCCATACTATGCACATTTACTGACTGATGGGCCTCAAAATTATTAGTCTCCATTATTATAACTATAGAGAAAAGCAGAATAGCGGTAAGTGGTCCTGTTGCTTACCACAGATCCTCAGTCCCAAAGATGAGCCCCCAAATATGATACTGGAATTTTGCTCTTCAGTAGCTTCTTGGTCTCCATGATTCAAAGAATGAATCCACGGACCACAGATCAGTGGTAAGACAGGATTTCTTTACAGAAAAGAATACAGAAGTGCCAGAGCTCCTGGCAGAAAGAGAAAACTCGAATTAGGAGAGAAAAGTGCTCTCTCCCCCTCTCTGTCTGTCTATAGGCTCTTTGTCTAGGGGTCTATATAGTTGCAGTAGTTACATTTAGTAAATCAGTAGTTACATTTAGCGGGGCTTGGTAGTTACATCTAGCGTGTCTGGAACATCTATCTGGGACATGTCTGGCCCACAGTAGTTAGATTTAGCAGGGCTGGGTATGGGACATGTCTTGGCCCTTGGTAGTTAGATTTAGCGGGGCTATTGGCTCCTGTGATCCTCCCACCTTGGTCCCCCAAATAACTGCCCAACACCATGCCTGGCTAAGTTTTCTATTTCTTGTAGAGACAGGGTCTTGCTGTGTTGCCCAGGCTGGTCTTGAACTCCTGGGCTCCAATCATTCTCCCGCCTGGGCCTCCAAAGTGCTGGGCTTATAGGTGTAAGCCTCGTGCCTGACCTGTCATCTTTGCCTTTAGGTGAAGCTGGGCATGGTGTCCAGGTAAGAGGCACTGGGGCAGAGGGGCCTTCAGTGTTGTGGGGGGATGCTGGGGGGTGTCCTGTGTCCAGGTCTCTGTCTTCTCGAGCCTGTGCCCTGACTGTGGGCATCACTCCTGCTTCTTCGTGGCCTAAGCCACCACCCAGAGGAGCTGTGTCGGTTTCCGCTTCTGCTGGGTCACAGGGTTCTGACCACTAGTTGGGCTCTGGACAGCAGCTTCTCTCAAGGGGGTCATGTAGGAACAGGTGGTTGGTCCTGTTTCAGGGAGGTTCCCTTTCCCTCCACAGCCAGAGCCTGAGAGGTCCCCAACAGTTAATGTGAGCATCAAGTTGAGCTGCTGGAGGTGCATCCCGTGGACAAGTGGGCCAGTGATTCTGTGCCCTGGAGTTGTTACTGCTCAGGCTGTCTGCTCCCAGCCTCCTCGTTCTGTGAGTCAAGGTTCAGGTTTCCTTCCTGGCCATATTCCCTGGAGTGGCTTAGGGTCTGCTCTGTGGTCTTGCTCTGATCTGCTTTTGAGTTTTTCAACCTAGTAGCAATTTCTACGTTCCTTGTGAGCTGAACTGGAAGTTACATTGTTTTACTATGAAGTTTTGAATCTTCTTTGCTGGTCTTTTGTTTGAGACATTTTATAAGATTGCATAGTTATTGTTTGGTTTTGATTCTTAGTGGGACTCATGTATATGCCATTCTCCGCTCACACTGGTCCCTTCTCTATCTTCACTGCTGGTGAGATTTTGTCTGAGCTGGGGGTCAGCCGGCCCAGTGGTCAGCCTTTATGACTTTGTTAGCGTTTCCCTTTCCTTCTGTGCTGTTAATCTGATTTTAATTACTGCCTGCATAAATTTTGGTAATTTATAATTTCTTGTAAAATTATGCATTAATCTAGATCTTCAAATTATTAACATTAAGTAGTTCATGGTTTTCTTTCACTTTTTATTAATTTTAATAGAATAGAATTTAGTCATTGAAGTATTACATACGTGGAGAAGTATGTGAATAGCATCTGCCCTGCCAAATGGGTTGTAACCACCCTGTTGCGACCTGTTGGGCTCCTGTGGCCCTGGTCTCTGTTAGCACAGGAAGGAACCAGGCGAGAAGCGGATTAGAAGTACAAGCTTGTGGAAGGCGGACTAGCCCTTACTTTCCGGGTAGCCCCGAGCAACCTCCGCACCAGCCTTTTATTGAAAGGGAATGATACAGGTGAGGGGAGTAATTAACAATGACTACTTGCTGAGGGCACGGGCTCCTCCCACAAGGAGCTCCTGTGGAGGAATGGCCCGAGGTCCACGCCTCAGCTGCAGATCATCTTGCTCGGATGTTGGGGATGTTGGCGTCTCCTACACCACCCAGATGGAGAAGTGTGGTCTATATGGGGCAGCAGTGCTGCTGCTGACCTGGCTGTGTGGCACTTGCGTGGTGCCTCTGCCCTGGCCTTGGTTGTCCCTTCTGGTCTTTTCTGAGCCTACTGCTAAGACTCACCCTGGGTCCTGGGCCAGTGTGTGTGGCTCCTCACAGGCCCTGGGAGATGTGGTCTGTTAGGGTTGGGGATTGTGTTGCTGCGACTCTTCTGTGATTTACTGATACTCTGTCCTGTGTTCTATGGGGAGGCTTTGTGTGTCTTTGTGTTTTTATGCTTGTGAGTTTGTCTAGTTGTCCTAGTGAGGATTGGTGGTCTCACCTCGTGGCTCTGCTGTTTGTGCCTTTGACCTGAGATGACCTGAGAGCTGCTGCCTGCGCCAGATGAGCCGACCTGCTCTTCTGTGCAGTGACTCTGCCTCTGCTGGGCTTCCGGGAAGACAGCTTCTTGAGCCCTGAGCTCACAGCTCTAGCTCTCTTTCTATAGGTGTTTTCCTGTGTGTTTCTGAGCTCCAGGGAGGGGCGGGGCCATAGCAGGTACAGGGAAGCTCACAGTCAAGGTTCTCAGGGGTTGGCCTGGTGTGCACCTGGCTGGTGAAAGAGAAGGCCCTGAAGGGTAAACCAAGCCCCTAGTCTGGGGGTACAGCATGCCCAGGAGACCCCGGGCTGGGGTCTGGCCCCCTGTGTGAAATCAGAGCTCTTCTTGGGACCCAATAAGCACCCCTCACCCAGGGAACAGGCTCAAAACCCACAGCTTCCTGTCTGGCTGAGATCCAGTGCCCTTGTGCTGTGGGGTCTCCTGGAGGATATGGGGCCCCTCGGGACCCTCCATCCTCCTGGCAGGCATCAAGCTGGGCACTAGAGCAGAGCTGAGCTTAGGCTCCTAGTGCATGAGCAAAGGAGATGCATTTAGTCAGGCAGCTTATTCCTTTTCTTTTTTTTTGGAGACAGAATCTCACTCTTATTAACCAGGCAAGAGTATGGAGGTGTCAACATAGCTCACAGCAACCTCAGACTCCTGGTCTAAGAGATCCTCTTCTTTCAGCCTTTCAATGTTGGGACTGCGGGTGTGAGCTGCTGTGCTGCTTTTAATGAGGTTAGGATTTGCAACTGTGTATTTTAGAAAGAAACCCAACAGACTATGTTTTTATGAACTTGTTTTTAGGGCAGTGATCTGTTGTGGGGATGACGGGAGTGTTTATGTGTTTCAGAAAACATGGCAGTGTAAGTGGCATTACAGACACAAAGACTGGAGATCAGAGTGGCACACTGTCTGTTTCACTGGACACACAGCGCAGGCATCCCAGCATGTCAGCCTCTCCTTGCTGGGGGTGATGTTGGTAGGGCCGCTCGCTGGGCAGGAGCGTGCTGTGTGGGGGTGTAGATGGAGGGGACCCGCGCATTCTGGGAAGGAGAAGTCTAGACGGATCCAGAAGGTCCACTGGGAACCAGAAGCCTTGACAAAAACAGACTCCAGAGGTGGATGTTCCCTTCTCCCCTGTTCTGCCCCTACCCGCCATTTGTTCTGCCGAACTGGAAAAAGAGTTCTTCCCTTTGAGGGGGAAGCATCTTAGAGAATAAATTTTGGCTTCTTATTTAAATATGCAAGAGGCAAACTGTATAGAAACCAGTGTCTAAAATAATAATCTGTCAAATCAGTGAAACAAAAATCAACCTAATGGGAGATAAACAATTAAAATTAAAGACTGTATTTTTAAATATTATTGATTGAGTATTGGACTAACAACATAAAGGCAAGGAAAGACTCTGGGAACCCTTGTTCCACTTAATATTCTGGGCAGTGGGCCATTAATTTAGAGGTGAACATTTTCTTCAGAACTAATCTAGGTTTCTCTCCAACAAGATTGGTTGGTATTTTGTGGCCTGGTCTGTTGGGTGCCAAATAAAAATTGCATTTGATTGCTTTTTAATTGCCTCCCCCAGTATAGCATATTATAAATGGGACTTGTTTTCTCAGGAGAAACAACATACATTAGCCAATGCACTGCTGCTTGTAAATGTCAAGTGTGTGAAATTTATCTCTTTTGTAAATAGTATGAAGATAGTAATAGATTGGCAATGTGAGATTATAGAAGTATAAATGTTTAAGATTTGTGTCACTTCGTGAATTTTTCCCATTGAGGCAGTGAACTATAATCATGTTACAAGCAAATTACTTGCCAATATTAGTTAGCCAATATGTAAATCTAATGATGTGATGACAGGGTCCCTGACGTGCAGGCGGCTCTGACGGTGAGACACATGGTCCCCTATGTGATCCCTTATTATGGCCTCAAGGGTGAGGAGAACTCCCTGGGGCGTGGCCCGTGACTGTCACCAACTACTGACAAGTGGCACCACTGTTTTTTATTCTACTTTATAGGATTTTAGTAGGTTTTTCTTTTTTTTTTTTTTTTT
>NW_003852630.1:498967-528163 GCF_000181295.1 Otolemur garnettii
TCTGTTGGCTCTCTATTCTGTTCCATACATCTACCTCTCTATTTTTGTGCCAGTACCATGCTGTTTTGATCAAGGTTTTTCTTTTTTACATAAATTTAGGGTTGGATGCTTTTAATGGCTTATGCTGCCACTTGTTTTTGTCATTAATACCTAATGGTATTTGGTACAGATAATTAAAACTTGTTCATAAGCCGCTCTTTAATAAATACATCATTTCCTTTCTCTGGCTGCGGCCATAGCAGGTGACCCTCTCCTGGCACAGACTGTAGGTGTGAGCAGTGTTGTATTGGACACATCTTATAACTCTAGGGTTCAGGGGAACGTGCTTGTGCAGAGTGCCCTGACCTTTCCCTTCTAGCTCCAAAATCCTGGGTGCTCACTTTGTTCATTAATAGTTCTTATTCCTCTGGCCCACACAATGTGTCCCACTCTGGGTTCCATGGTCAGGAGACACACAGTGGGGTCTGACCCAAACCACCTTGGTCTCCGTCACCTCATCTGCCCAAGGAGAGTGGAAAATAGTCATTACTCTTGCCAGGCTAGGCGTAGGTCACATGGTTAGTAAGGGCAGTCAGTCAGTGCTCTATGTCCGTGGCTGCTTCATCTGTGGATTCAGCCACCCGGGGATCCAGAATGTTTGGAAAACAGTGGGTGGTTGTGTCCGTGCTGAGTCACACAGTTCTCTCATCACTTTCTGAACAGCACAGTGTAACAGCTACTTGGGTACCTTTGTGCTGCCTACCGTGCTACAGGTAACTAGAGGTGCTTGAGCAGCATGGGGAGGATGTGTCTGGCCCCTTGCAGACATCATGCTGCTTTATGTGAGGACCTTGAGCCCCTGTGGCATTCCAGGATCCGTGGCATTCCTGGATGCCTTCTCCATGGATATCAAGGACTAGTGCACTTTTGGCAAGATAATCTAACATTTTTCTCTGAAGGTTTAGAGTTTCAAAGATTTCCCCTCTGCCTTAAGTCCAATGATTGCTGGTGCTATGCCAGCGTAGGTGGGAACTGGAGTGTGGACAGAACACTCTTCTCCAGGGACATAGGGCCTGGCAGAAGCCCGGTGAAACTGGCTCTGGTGAGGGTTCTAGCCTCCAAACTTCCAGCAAGGTAAAGGGCTGTGGACACCTGGCATCTCCTGCCTCACTTCAGGGCCAGCCGTCCTGCCTGCCAGTGCGTGGTAGTCTCTACGCACCTGTGCCGTCGTGCCCACCTGAGGACACAGGTGCACCCACAGATCAAGGAGCAGGGAGAACTGCTGACAGGTGGTGATGAGGGGCTTTGCAGTCCAGTAGATGGCCTAGAGTTGAGGTGCCAGAAGAACACTGGGGATAGGGTCCCGTGGACAGCCAGGGCCCAGGTGGCTTGAGGGTCATGCAGGAGAAGGATACCACCAGCACAGGAACATTAGCACCGAGGGGAGATGAGCAGGTGGAGGCACAGCTAGCATTGCAGGGTCAGGCATGCGGTGGCCAGAGTCTCTCAGAGCTAAAGGAATACATACTTTCAAAGATGCTCTTATTTTTCTTTCACTAATTCTGGATGATACTGATGAAGAAATACCAAATATAAATGGTTTTGGGTAATGTTCCTGAATTCCAGGGATAAAGAGATATGGCCAGCCAATGCAGTAGCTGCAGAGATGGGGCACAGGTTCTGAAAAGAAGGTAAAATATTTCAAGAATGTTTTATACTGAAATATTGGTGTGTGTTTTGGTCTTTCTTGGTGTGTTATGGACATAACAGGATTAAGTAAAATAAGTAAAATAAGGTGGCCATAAAGTTTGTGTACTGTTTAAATGGCCACCTATATACTAAGATGAACTTCACAACTCTTTTAATGTGATGTCTCGAAAACATGAGGTGTGTTTACCTTAGACAGAGCTCTCCTGGGCAGAGTAGCCAGTCTCCACAGGGCTCTGGATGGACAGGTCTTCCCACATGCAATGCTGGGCATGAGAAGGTGGTGAAATAAGTATCATCAGTTCAAAGTCTAGCTGTGCTGGTTGTGGGGCAGAAAGTTGACATTTGTGTTTGGGAAATTCAGAGATTAGCTTATCTACTTCCCCTCTCTGAGGATAGTGCGTTGGAACCATATAGGGGTTATTGAACATTAAAACTGGGAAAAAAGGCTCGGCGCCTTTGGCTCAAGTGGCTAGGGTGCCAGCCATGTACACCCAAGGTGGCAGGTTCGAATCCAGCCCAGGCCCACCAAACAACGACAGCTGCCACCAAAAAATATAGCCGGGCGTTTTGGCCGGCGCCTGTGGTCCCAGCTACTCAGGAGGCTGAGGCAGGAGACTCACTTGAGCCCGGGAGTTGGAGGTTGCTGTGAGCTGTGATGCCATGGCACTCTCCCCAGGGAGACAGCTTGAGTCTCCTGTCTGAAAAAAAAAAAAACAAAACAAAAAAAAACAGGAAAAAGGAACTTTGAAAATATGTATTTAAATCTGAAAGAACAGTGACATGCTGCCTGTAAGAGCTATCCAGTGACGATTTGTGACATGAAACCGGCACACTGCAAGGGAAATACCAGAGGCAGGACCGCTGCATGACCCCAGCCACAGCCTTGGCCCGTGGGTCAGTGCAGTCTGCATGCCAGTGCCAAGGCTCATGCTTTGGCACCTAGGGATTCTCACTCCCTTTACCTGAGGAGCTATTAGTGAAACAGACTATTTTAGCTTTCTTTTTAGGCACATCTGGTTGCAAACCATTTTTAGATTATATTTTTGAAAACGTGCACTTGATAATTTGGTCACTTTTCTTGGAACTAAGCGTTTCTTTGTGTTTCAGATCTCTCTACGAGGCATCAACAAGAGTTTTGCGAGAGCTTCTGAATTCATAACCAAGCCAGCGTCTCAGACACGTATGGATCAGGAAAGAACTCTGGCAGGGAGGCACATGCGTGTTCTCCTTGTGTCATTAGGTGGATGAGACCCATAAGGGAAAGTTGGGGCTTTCTTTGGGGTGTGAGTAGAGAGCTCAGCCTTCAGTGTCTGCCTGGTGCCACCGTGAGTGATGTATTTAATATAAGGGCCCCAGCTGTCAGTGCAGAAATCCATGATACAAAGGAAAAAGGGACTTTTTTTTTTAAACAAAACTGGTGTTTTTAAAATGAATTATATATATATATATTTCTTGCAAGCTCTGAGTAATAAAGTAATGACAGTATCAGTTTGTGTGCTTTATTTAAAAATGCTGGTATGTGTTTCCTCTGAGCAACAAAAGCTGATTCCTGGCTGCTGGCCGCTCTGCGTCTGCTGTGATGAGAAGAGGGTGCCATAGCCTGGGGGGTAGGGGGGTGGAGCCTGTGTGCTGCAGCAGGAGAGAGCATCCCAGCAGTTTCCTCAGCAGATTCATTCTGTTCTTCCTATGGCCTCTCCTGGATGCCACATGGGTCCCATGGCTATAAGTACTTGAGACACTGAAATTTTATTGTTCAGACTGATGAACCACTATTTTTATGTCCTGAGAGCTTCTCATAGCATGTTCTTGGCCTGTTAACCACAGACCCCAAGTCATGGCTGATCTGGAGGCCACCAGCCCCAGGACCACCTTATAGCCGAGTGGGAATCAGTGCTGCTTAAATTTCATGCTGCTTTTGTAATCCTCAGCCCCTGAATAAAAGCATAAAGGAATGCCACTGTTTCAGTGCCGGGCCTGTCTTTCTCTTAGAAGGTACAAGAAATGGACTACTTATTTTAGCTGTGAGCATTCAGGGTAAGGTTTTGCCAAGGGATGTGAGAAACAGAAGGTGGGGGTCAGAATAAGATTGTGGCTTAATTCACCTAATTTTGAAAATACAACTTATTTAAGATTGGCAATTGAACACGTGAGGGAGAGATTACTGGTTTCCAATTCATTCTCTGCTTTTTTCACAGAAACACCATCTCTGGCTGGGCGTGGTGGCTCAGCCCTGTAATCCCAGCACTTGGGAGGCTGAAGTGGGCAGATTGCCTGAGCTCCCAGGTTCAAGAACAGCCTGAGCCAAAGTGAGATTCTATCTCTAAAAATAGCCGAGTGTCGTGGCGGGCGCCTCTAGTCTCAGCTACTTGGGAGGCTGAGGCAAGAGAATTGCTTGAGCCCAAGAGTTTTGAGGTTGCTGTGAGCTGTGATGCCATGGCACTGTACCCAGGGTGACAAAGTGAGACTATCTCTCTCTCTCAAAAAAAAAAAAAAAGAAATACTGCCTGTGACTTTATAGCTGGGTTTGTGTCCACCCTGTTTAAAGACCACATTCACGACCTCATGTACCTATGTGCAGTGATGTGTCTAGGAGCTTCCAGTAAAGTGCCAGTGAAGGTATCATAGGACCCCTGAAAAGACATACCTGGGTCGGGTACAGTGGCTCACGCCTATAATCCTAGCACTCTGGGAGGCAAAGGTGGTAGATTGCTTGAGCTCACATGTTCAAGACCAGCCTGAGCAAAGTCAAGACCCTATCTCTACTAAAAATAGAAAAACTGAGGCAGGAGGATCACTTGAGCCCAAGAGTTGGAAGTTGCTGTGACCTATGATGCCATGGTACTCTACCCAGGGTGACAGCTTGAGACTTGTCTCAAAAAAAAAAAAAAGAAAGAAAGAAAAGACATACCATTCTAACATGCTGCCTGGAATCAGGCTGTGATGACTGGAGCTCTGGCTGCCATGTTGGTATCCCCCCGCATGGTTTAAACCCCTAATATCTTTGGGAGAACTTGAAACTGACCCCAGAACTGTATCTTGCACTGGGTGCCACTGGGCACTAGAAGTTTTAGTTTGTGCTTCTACCCAAGAAGGTCTGCAGTGTTTCATCTCCAGCACTAGTGCCATTCCACTGTTGCACAGCTGTCACCACCCTAATCTCCAGAGCTTTCTCATCTTCCCAAATAGAAGCTTTATCCACATTGCATACCAGCTCCCCAGCCCCAAGTCCCCACCATCTTCCTATCTCTGAGTCCGACAGTCTAAGGCAGCATTTCTCAACCTGTGGGTCACAACCCCTTTTTAACAATGGAAATACACTGTGGCATTAGGAATGTTGAGAACCACTGGTCTAGGGCCTCATGAAGTAGACTCGTAAGCACTTGTTCTTTTGTGGCTGCTCATTTCCCTCAGCACAAGTCTTCAAGGGTTCTATGTCCTAGCTGGTGCCAATGTCCTTCCTTTCTAGAGCTGAGTAATACTCCACTGTCATTGCCACATCCTGTTAATCCTTCATCTATGCAGGGACACTGGGGGTAGTCACACCTTGACCTGTGAGTGATGCTGCCGTAAGTGTGATGGTGGGTCCTCTCTGACGTCCTGTTTTCAGTTTTTCTGGACATGTAACCAGGAATGGGGTTTCTGGATCATATGCCAGTTCTGTGTTTCAGTTTTTGAGGAGCCTCCACACTATTCTTACACATGTTGGGTGCTGCCACACGGGGGCCCTCTGTGTTCTCTGCTGGAGAGTGACAAAGGACTTGGCCCTGGTTCACTGGGGTATCCACACCTGTGAGCTCGAGAACTGTTCCATTTACAGCATCTGGTCATGTTTTGTTTTGTTCTCTAAATCTGACCCTGTGGAATTGCACTCGTGCTGCCCCAGCCTCTGACCCCTGCTTGAGTTCTCAGCATCCTTTCTGGGATATGCTCTGTACCGCCAGCTGCCTCAGGGTCCCCTGCGAGCATCTCCATCTCCCAGTCAACAGGGCTCTCAGGCTGTGCCTGGAGATGTCTCAGGCAGACCGCTGATTGCTGTCCCATGTTCAATGTCCTCTATCCATTTTTCTGGCTGGTGGCAGGGTGGGTGAGTGCAGCCCTTCTCCTGTCACAAGCAGAAGCAGAAGTCACTTTTCTCTTACTCGGTTTTACTGTTTCCTGGAGGACTCTTGTTCTATTTCCTTGTTTTGGTGGAGCACTGGGAAAAGGGGTCATGGAAAGTTAATTCTGGGAAATCTTTACTGTTAGAAATCAAACTAGTGCACAAGTTTGGATATAGAATTCTAGGTCTGTCTTTCAGCAGCTGAGGAGTCCCTGCTGTTCCAAGGCCTGATCTCCCACCCTTCTGTGAAACTTTGAGGTCCTTTCCCTGACCCCAGCCTGCATGTCTGGGGTGTGCCTGGTAGGGCCATGCGGGCCACTCAACACCCGCTCCTGTCTCTGCTTCCTCTCACAGGTTTTCACAGGTTGTTTCTCTGACTGCCTTACTACCCTCCCTCCTTTTTTGTCTGTCCTCTTTCCTAGGGACATCTGTTACCCTCTCACTGCTTTCACATTGCCTTGTCCTAGGCTCTT
This sequence comes from Otolemur garnettii, assembly GCF_000181295.1. Taxonomy (NCBI): domain Eukaryota; kingdom Metazoa; phylum Chordata; class Mammalia; order Primates; family Galagidae; genus Otolemur; species Otolemur garnettii. The sequence goes on from NW_003852630.1 coordinate 505,229, forward strand.
CATCTCCATTCATCTTTGAGGTTGGGGCACTGAGAAGCGGGTGAACTCTGGGCCTCACAGGTGCTATTCACAAGCCTGCCTGGAGGGTGTTGGCCCAGGTGCTGAGTGAGGGGAGACAGTGTTGGGCCTGATCTTGGGTGGGCCGCTGCATCCTCAGAGTGCAGACTACATGTGCCGCCTACTGCAGGGCACGAGCTGTCTGCCCATCTACTTGCTCCTAGGTTTCATCGTGGGGAGCTCTGGTCAGCTGCATGATGATTTGTTTTATTTGCACTCTCATCCATGGCCCAAACTCTGTGTTATTTCAAAGCAGGTCTCAGATATCCCAGAAAAACAGCCATAATGTCATTATCACACCTAAAAACGTTATATAAGCAAGGTGTTACTTAGGCTAATAGATAATCATGATAAAAACTGGGCAACATCAGCTGGGTGCGGTGGTTCACACCTGTAATCCCAGCACTCTGGGAGGCAAGTAGATCACTTGAGCTCAGGAGTTCAAGACCAGCTTAAGCACAAGTGAGACCCATCTCTACTAAGAAAAATTAGCCAAGCATGATGATGGGTGCCTGTAGTCCTAGCTGCTCAAGAGGCTGAGGCAGGAGGATCACTTGAGCCCAGGAGTTTGAGGTTGCTTTGTGCTGGGCTGACACCACTACACTGTAGCCTGGGTGACAGAGTGACCTGACTCTCAAATTCTCCAGTGGGTGTGTTCCTACAGTATGTTAGCTCACCCAAGGCTCTAGGTGAGGCTCCACTTTGAGTGTCTGTGTCTTCCAGGTCGTCCCCATCTGAGACGTTGTGGTACTTGTTCTATGCACTGTTGTCTGTCCTGCCTCCTTGCAGTATCAGTTAACATGTTTCTCTGCCTCTGTTTTCTTGGCACGTATGGGGTCTTAGCCTAGTTGTAGCTCTCAGGAATCAAACTCAGGTTTGTCTCTGTGTAGGCCCCTCCTGGCAGAGCTGGTGGTCCCTCAGGCCTCTCTGGGACACGGTCACTGTAGGTCTGTAATGTCCAGGGATTGCAAATCCCCACCCCTGCCCCTACTATCCCTTTCTTCTCCATCACTCAGAGACTTTGGCTGGATGACTCTCCCGTGCATATTGCATAGAAAAGGAGGGAAATACGCTCATCTTCCCTTTTATTCACCAGTGTTCAGAGTAACGAAAATCTTCCCAAAACATGTACTGATGAACTTTACAAACAGAATCATTTGCTGTGTTTCAGGCCCTGGCAGTTGTTGCACTCCTGGGTGTGTGGCTGCTCGGCTGGGTCCTCGACCTTGGGACCTGACTGCAGTCCTGGGAGGCCCTGTTTCTGTGTCACAGGTCCCGGGTGCATCTGGGATGTTTCCAGAGTGGAGAGTGGCCTTGAGGGCATGGCCTGGCCTCGCAGAGAGAGCTGCTAATGGGCTGTTTCTAGAAGATGAAATTCAAGAGACCCATGTGGCCAGGTACTTTCCAGACAGCCCTTGTACATGATTATTTATAGTTTGGGGGGTAAACATGAACTGATCATTCTAGTTCAAATCGAGGACTTCAGGACTTTAACTTACCTCTGAAGGTGTTTATGTTCTTATATCCAAACGAAGAATCTGGGTTCTCAGCACCAGTGCGATAACTCGTATGGCTTGACCAGCTGCGCTCAGCTCTCTCGGAACCACAGCCAAGCTTCTGCGGCTCCTGAGAGCAGCTTCCAATTCTGGTGCAGCTCCTTTGCCTTTAGGTATATCGTGTTAGGGGGTGTGAGTTTCTTCCCAACTGCACATATAATCATATATTTGCTTAATTTTATTATTGGTTTGTAAGTCTTTTAAAAACCTGTCTATATTTTTATAATTATATTTGCCTGATGTCAAAAGTAAAATTGCCAAAAATGGTATATACAAAGAATACATATTTCTTCTTTTCCGAAATAAATAATTTTTTAACATTTAGGTTTATTAAAAAATAAACAAGTTTGTGTTGTGCTGATGCCCTCTTAGTTAACTAACTGGTACATACTAGATGCACTTCACTCATTTTTTAGTTCTTAGCTTGATAAATTTTGTAACCACATAACAGCAGCACACAGAGGGCTTCCTGGCCTTCGCCCTGGACTATTCAAAGATGGCAGGTGTTCAGCCAGCCCTCCATAGGCCGTCTTCCCGCCACCATGCTGTGGGGTGTGGGACTGGGGCTGGGTCCTGAGGAGAAGTGGGTGAGTCAGTTCCTGTCTGGGGAGCTCCCATATCCTGCAGCCTTGCTGACACACGTGTGGAAGTTTTGGATTTTTGCTGATGTGGCAGATGAGAAACACTCTACTTTGCATTTCCTTACAAGCCAGTCGTACTATTTCTTCACAGACTCTTGACCCCAACTTGATTCTCTGAGTGACTGGTGCTGCCAGGTCCTGTCCCTGTGGCATGGCCTGGCCCCCAAGCCAGCCTGCACCCAGCTTTCTCTGGTGTGTGCAGGCAGAACGTGCCACCTGCTCTGCCCCTTAGGGTGTGGGTGCTTTTTCTCTCCTCCTTGCCTTTTGGAAAGCACCTCTTCCTCCTACTGGACTTGAGGATAGCAAAGGCAAATGCCACTCATCAATCCACCCATCTTTAATCAGAATCCATAGGGACTTTTGCTAGGCCTAAAACTATTGTAAATTTCATCTATGTTCATGATTTGGGAGTTGGGGGGAGAGCCACTTTGGTTCTTCCAGAGCATACTTCAGAACCTAGAAGTAGCAGTTCCAATGTGAATAACACTGGAGGGTACTGATTTTACTTATTTATATATATATTTTTTCCTTTTTTTTTTCTTTTTGAGTCAGAGTGTCAATATGTTGCCCTTAGTAGAGTGCTGTTGCATCACAGCTCACAGCAACTTCAAACTTTTGGGCCTAAGTGATTCTCTTACTTCAGCCTTCCAAGTAGCTAGGACTACAGGTGCCTGCCATAGGGCCCAGCTATTTTTTTGTTGTTGTTGTTGCAGTTGTCATTGTTTAGCTGGCCGGGGCCAATTTTGAACCTGCCAGCCTTGGTGCATGTGGCTGGTGCTATAACCATTGTGCTCCAGGCACACAGCCTTATTTCTATTTGAGACAGCGGGAGTGCATTGGCATTCTCACTCACAGCAATCTCCAACTTCTAGGCACAAGCAAGTGATCCTCTTGCCATAACCTCCAGGATTGCTGGGCTTATAGGCTGAGCCATCCTGTCCCACCGGCACCACTTTTTATTTTATTCCTCTATTTCAAGTCTCAATTCCACAGCAGTAAACACAAATCAACTCCTAGGATAAATGTCCTAGGCGGGCCACATGTGGCCCACGGGCTGTAGTTTGAGGACAGCTGCACACACTCAGGTGATGCTGTCCTTGGCACCCCTCCCAGTAGGGAGGCACAGCACTAGTGCTGTAGACAGTGATGCATCCTGAGGCCTGCATGCATGCATGTGGTGGCTGCACTATGCTCTTGGTGCCATGTCCCCAACCCCTGCACATGCAGAGGAGCTTTGAGGAAAATAACTTTTGGATAGATGCAGAATATTCTTTCCCTAGGAGTATGGTACATGGTGTTCACAGAGAAAAAAGTAACTCTCTGGGTGGTATTCAACAGCTGGTGAGTCAGGGCCCACTCACTCACTGACTCAGAGCCTTCCAGGGTCGCCTTTTAAGTTGCTGCTGCTGGGGCACTAACGGTGTCTTCCTGTGACAGCAGAGTTGGGACATGGAGTTGGGATGTAGTGCTGGGGTTGCTTCTCACTTACAGGTGAAAACCTCAGGTGCAGCCTAGAGTCCAGCAGCCTTCCCATTCCCTCACACTGAGGCTGAAGGAAACTGCATCCACTGCCCCTCAGTGAATGAATTTATCCTCAGGGCGCGGAACAGGGGGCTGGCATGTAAACCTTAGCTCCTTCATCGAGGCCCTGAGTGGGCTGTGTCTGTATCCCACACCACCTGGCTGAGCACCAGCCCCAGACACCTCTCTGCAGACAGGCTGTGTGAGTGTCTCCTGTGGGTCTCATCAGAAAGGAGGGACACCAGCTGATGCCAGCAGCTTCTTAATTCTCTGTGGCTCAGGTTCTTATTCTGCAAAGGGAATGGATTAAAATGGTGTGACGCCAAGAAAAATAGCGACACACTTTTTGTGAAGCAGTGATTCTGAAAAGTTTTGGACTTATACCCTATAAGGGTGTGTGTGTAAAATGAGGAATCAACTCATGTGATTAGGAAGCTGAGAAGTCCCCAGATCCACTGTCTGTAAGTTGGAGACCCAGGAGGGCCAGTGGTATCGATTCCAGTTTGAGCCCAAAGGCCTAAGGGCAAGGAGCACATGGAGGGAGATGGCGTCCTCCTCAGCAGCCAGCTGGGAAGTGCAACTCAGCCCTCCCCTTCTGCTCAGGCTCAGGACTGCGTGGGGTGTCTGCCTCACCCAGTGCTACTCAAGTCCTGACATCTGGTGGGAACACTCATACATACCCAGAGGTGGTGCTAACTCTGGCCCCCCAGGGACCATGCATGTGATCACACACCCTTTGTACTCTGGAATTATTGAGGACCCTAAATGACTTTTGTTTCTGTGGTTCACCTCAAATATATTTGTTGGTTAAAAAGCATACCCATCACGTGCTAGTGTTTTTTATGAATTATATAACTACCTTTTGCTAAAGAAAAGTCATTGAGATAGCGGCGTGTCTCGTATCTCTCTAAGTCTCTTTGTGGCAACTGACTTCTCACCTGTTTCTGTGTCCTCTCTGCGGTGACAAGCTGGTGAAGCACATGAAGAAAATCCTACCTCAGGCGGCACCTGTGACTCAGTGGGTAGGGCACTGGCCCCATATACTGAGGGTGGTGGGTTTGAACCCAGCCCCAGCCAAACTGCAACAAAAAATAGCTGGGCGTTGTGGCAGGTGCCTGTAGTCCTAGCTACTCAGGATGCTGAGGCAAGAAAATCACCTAAGCCCAGGATTGGCAGTTGATGTGAGCTGTGATGCCACAGCACTCTACCAAGGGTGACAAAGTGAGACTCTGTCTCTAAAAAAAAAAATAAAATAAAATCCTACCTCACCCACATGTGCATTAGAGAATGGAGGAGAATTTTAATGGCCTTTTAGATGATTGTGAAACCACACGATGGATGTTTCCCTCTGTGACGCTGGTGCAGCTGCCACAGCACCCACATGCCCGTCACGCTTCCCTCACTGGGAAAGTGTTAGTTGGCTGAATTATGCAGGTCTTCCGAATGTTGACACGTTTGTTATAAAACATTTAAAAATTACATTTGTTAATGTCACCACCAATCTTGTCAGAAAGGTTTAAAGTTTGGGGAATTTGTCAAGCTCACATCATAAATACATGTTTTCCAAAATTCTAAGTTTTCCTTAAAAGCTTAGTTTTGTCATTAGCAAAAAATACTATCAGTTCTTGAACTAAAGAACTTGTTGGTTTCTTTTTTCAGCACCAAATTCCTCCTTCCGGCTGTCCTGGCAGTGAGACCCGGATAAAATGCACAGGTTTTTCCTGAGACCAGCTCTGCTTTAGTGAGGTGGAGGAGCCTCCTTCTTGCCTCTCGTTTTGTCACCAGATGACTTACAAGTGGTGCTCCAGCTTTCAGCTTTAAGAAAGTAAATGTCTTTATTCTTTCCTGGGATGTGTTCAAAGGGAAATGGCTTTTTGTCAGGAGCGATTCCTGCCTCTCAGAAACACCACCCGTGTCAGCGCTGGGAAGGCGGGGCCCATATGCACAAGAGGTTTGCTGGAAGCGTCCCCCTGTGTGTGGCAAGGGCCCTGTGCTGAGATGGGCATTCCTGCTGCCAGGGACTCCCTGGTGCCTGGCAGCTGTGCAGGAGCGTCTGGAACCATCTGGGTCTGGTCTAGGCTGTCCATGTGCTGTGATGCTCTGGGTTGGTGGGCACGCCCAGACAGGCAGGTGTGTGGCGCATGTCTCTGGAGAAAGGTCATAGTGTTGGAGATCAGGATTTTATTTTAACTAAATGTGATGTTTTTGGCAGGAAAGGCTAGGGGGCACTTCGTGTTTCCAGGCTGCCAGTGGGCATCAGTTATCAGTGCCAGCGTTACTCTCAGACATGGCTGTGGCTAGCTCCACCCTAGAAGCTGCAGGTGCCACCGGTGCCTGGTGACCATGGGGCACAGAGCACACTCTGGGCTGGGAAGAGGCAGGACAGGCTCCCTGTCCTCTTTTCTCTCCATGGCTTCCTGGAGCTCCTTCCTGAGCTGCTCACTGCCTGGTTGTAGGCTTTGCCCTCTCCCTTGGCCTCTTAAAAATAAGATTATTCTCAAAAAATGCTGCATGAGCGACACTCCTGGTGAGTTAGTGATAGTGGCACATGGCATCCAGGGTTCACTGTCCTCAGTGTGGATGTTCCTAGCACAGCCATCCAGGGTACATTATACTGAGTGTTGTGGCTGTCTGGGGTGCACTATCTTGAGCGCAGCCATCTGAGATGCACTATCTTGAGCATGGCTGTCTGGGGTGCTGTCCCGAGTGTGGCTGTCCAGGGTGCTGTCCTGAGCACAGTCGTCTGGGGTGCACTATCCTGAGCATGGCCATCCAGAGTGCACTATCCTGAGCATGGCTGTCTGGGGTGCACTATCCTGAGCGTGGCCGTCCAGAACGCACTATCCTGAGCACAGCCATCTGGGGTGCACTATCCTGAGCGTGGCCATCCAGAGTACACTGTCCTGAGCACAGCCATCTGGGGTGCACTATCCTGAGCGTGGCCATCCAGAGTACACTGTCCTGAGCACAGACATCTGGGGTGCACTATCCTGAGCATGGCTGTCCAGGGTGCTGTCCTGAGCATGGCCATCCGGGGTGCACTATTCTGAGTGAGGCCTTCTGGGATATACTATCCTGAGCGTGGCTGTCTGGGGTATACTATCCTATGCGTGGCTGTCTAGGATACACTATCCTGAGTGCGGCCATCTGGGGTGCACTATCCTGAATGTGGCCGTCTGGGGTGCTGTCCTGAGCACAGCCATCTGGGGTATACTATCCTGAGCATGGCCATCCGGGGTGCTGTCCTGAGCGCGGCCATCCAGGGTGCACTATTCTGAGCGTGGCTATCCAGGGTCCACTCTCCTGAGCGTGGCCGTCCAGGGTGCACTATCCTGAGTGTGGCCATCCGGGGTACACTATCCTGAGCATGGCCTTCTGGGTCGCTGTCCTGAGCACCGCTGTCTGGGGTGCACTGTCCTGACTGTGGCCATCTTGGGTGCTGTCCTGAGCACAGCAGTCCGGGGTGTACTATTCTGAGTGCGGCCTTCCTGGATATACTATCCTGAGCACGGCCTTCTGGGTCTGTGGCATAACCAAGGCTGAGATGGTGCCAGTGGCCTGCTGGGGACACTGAGTGAATTAACATATGGGACAGACATTTGGGACAGAGGGCACAGGATGTGGAGGGGTGGCCCTGCCATCAGCCACTCCTGGGGTGTCAGGGCCATCCATCTCCTTGGTGTTTTTTTGTTTGTTTGCTTTCTTTTTTTGTAGAGACAGAGTCTCACTTTATCACCCTCAGTAGAGTGCTGTGGTGTCACAGCTCACAGCAACCTCCAGCTCTTGGGCTTAAGCAATTCTCTTGCCTCAGCCTCCTGAGTAGCTGGGACTACAGGTGCCTGCCCCAATGCCCAGCTATTTTTTTGTTGCAGTTTGTCCAGGGCTGGGTTTGAACCCGCCACCCTCAGTATATAGAGCTGGCACCCTACCCAATGAGCCACAGGCGCCGCCCCATCTCCTTGGTGTTTGACCATTCACAGGTAGGTTACCAAGTTAAAAGCTGTGCTGTCTGCAAATGTCAGCACTGAGGGCCTTGCTATTACTACGGGTAGGGAGGTATTTCATTATTTAAGCAAGTGTCACATCTCTACATACTGGCTAAATTTGTTTCTTGTAGATACTGCTTTTTAGGTATCTGAAGAGTATATGTTGGAAAGCCAAGTAAATACCCTTCACTAGTGAAGTGCATAATTCATGGCCCAGCTTTACCTGAAATGATACGAAAAGATCTCTTAAGACAGATCAATATGAAAGAAAGCAAGTCAAAGCAGTACCAACTACGATCTCATGTATTTAAGAATAAAAATATCTGTCAATGTGATATATACAAATACCTGTATCACATACTCCTAACAGTGTTAAGTTCAAAATGATGTAATTGAATAAAGGTATTCATGTTAAAAGGAAAAAAAATGAGTAAAATATCACGTTTGGGCATAAGTACACTTGTGTGTTAGGAACCTGGAAATAGACAGAGTAAAGCTGGGGGAGTTCTTGGTTCTGGGGGGTCTGGAACAGAACATGCACACATCCTTCTCTGCATGTTCTGTACTGATGATTTTCCAGATGGGAAAGCAGTAGTATTGCATTTTGATTCAAGGAGCAAGAAAGAGAAAATTAAGAAGGAAAGAACTTAGTAAATATGTGAGAATATATTTAGGAATTAAAAAAACACCAAAATAGGGAGGCGCCTGTGGCTCAGTGGGTAGGGCGCCAAGGGTGGCGGGTTCAAACCCAGCCCCCGGCCATATACCGAGGGTGGCGGGTTCAAACCCAGCCCCAGCCAAATCGCAACAACAATAAAAATAGCCAGGCATTGTGGTGGGCACCTGTAGTCCCAGCTACTTGGGAGGCTGAGGCAAGAGAATCGCCTAAGCCCAAAAGTTGGAGGTTGCTGTGAGCTATGTGATGCCTTGGCACTCTACCGAGGGTGATAAAGTGAGACTCTGTCTCTACAAAAAAAAAAAAAAAAACCACCAAAATATATAATAGATAAAACAAATAGAAAGCTTCTTAAAGTCTGATAAAGACAAGAAAAAAACACAAGTAACTAACATTAGACACGAGAGAAAGTGACTGACACAGAGAAGGGTCTTTGGGGTGGCCATAGCAACTGTGTGGGGGGGTGGGGGGACGGGGAGGGGGGCTTCAGTGTGCAGAGGAGCCAGCCCAGGGCTTCCTCTTGGGCAAGTGGGTCATCCAGTGTGCTGCCTGCCACAGAGGTTAATAAGAAGGTCACAGATTTTCATTATGAAAGATTAGTTCCTACTTTATATTATACAATAAAGGGAATATTCTTATATGTAAAAATAAAATACTAAAAGATAATGATTTGAGATTGGGCACAATAGCTCATGCCTATAGTCCCAGCACTCTAGGAGGCCGAGAAGATCCCTTGAGCACAGGAGTTTTAGACCTGCCTGAGAAAGAGCGAGACCCCATCTCTACTAAAAATAGAAAAATTAGCTGAGTGTTGTGGTGGGTATCTTTAGTCCATGCTACTTGGAGGTCAAGACAGGAGGATTCCTTGAGCCCACGAATTTGAGGTTGCTGTGAGCTATGATGCTGCAGCACTCTAGCCTGGGTGACTTTTTCTGTCTCAAAAAAAAAAAAAAATAGTGACTTGGACGTGTAAAGTGCCTGGAGCCCATCATTTCTAACCCCACAATTTTAAAAAAGGCTGAAAAAACTGAAAATCAATAACTCTCCTCAGATCCATCAGAGAAATGAGGTCATGGGCAATGGCTGACCCCCAAACTGGAAAATCAGGTAGATGGGGAGAATCACAGATTACCTGAGCTAAGCTCCAGTGTGGATACTGGTGCTAGAGCCAGTACTGCCAGGAACACTGGGTAGTCAGCTTCTGATTAATACATGAATAAGCCACTATTTTCAATTACTTGTTTTTCAAAGCCAGGCACAGTGGCTCATTCCTGTAATCCCAGCACGTTGGGAGGCTGAGGCAGGAGGATTGCCTAAACCCAGGAGTTGGAAGCTGCAGAGAGCTGTGATGATGCCTGGGTGACAGAGGGACACCCTGTCTCAAAAAAAAAAAAAGTATAATACTCAGTTCTGGCATAGGTGTGGTGATATTGGTATACTTTATTTGGGGGGCAATCATAAATTAGTTTAAATTGGTACATCATTAGATTAAAATATGTATTGATATATATAAATTGTCATAAAATGTTTATACCTATTGAGGAATTTCAATGTACAGACATGTTTTATATCTAAAAAAGATAAACACATCTTAATGTTACAGTCATTTGAATATGATTTCAGGGTTTGGGATTTTAGGGGTGTTCAAGATGATTTGAGTTCAGGCTGAAGTCCACAAAGGCGGGGCCTCATCAAGACCAGGAAATGCCACCCTGGGCACAGATCTCACTGACTTCACTGGGTATTTCATCTTCTTCTGAATCTTGCAGTAATTTTTAAATATCTTGTTAGATGCATTTTATGGTTCACACAGTTCTATTTGTCACCCTTGGTAGGAGGGCAGGCTGGTCTGAAGTATTGTGTGCCCATTCCCTAGTCTCCTATACAAGATTTAGTTTACCAAGTTTTATGAAAAATTCCATTGGGATTTTTATTCAATAACATCAAATTTATAGCTAATTTGGGAGTGTAGGATAATTTTCTGTATTGCTTTTCTGCCATTGAGCATGGGAATCTCTCTAGTTTATTTTATTTGTTTGTTTATTTTTTTGAGACAGTCTCAAGCTGTCACCCTGGGTAGAGTGCTGTGGCCTCACAGCTCATAGCAACCTCAAACTCTTGGGCTTAAGCGATTTTCTTGCTTCAGCCTCCCAAGTATCTGGGATTAAAGGTGCCCACCACAAAGCCCTGCTATTTTATTTTGTTGTTGTTGTTACAGTTGCCATTGTTGTTTTAACTGGCCCGGGTTGGTTCGAACCTGCTAGCCTCCATGTATGTGGCCGGCACTCTACCCACTGAGTTATGGGTGCTGCCTAATTTTTTTTTTTTAACCAATGGGCAAAAGGTCAAAGTTTATTAAAAGATAGTACACTACAGAGAAGAAAGACATCTACCTTATCAAGTGGAGAACACCCTGGGTTAGTGAGATTTTTCCCTTTCATGATAATTTTCCAAATTTTTTTTTAAATGTGTCTCATGGAAAAAATTTTCCCATAAATGTCTCCTTTTGTAATGTTTATTACAAAGTATGTTCCAGTTAGTTTTTTTACTTTTGTGAATAGAATCTTTTTTTTTTTACTTTTGTACTAGGTGACAGAAAAGTTGAAAATTTTTCATCCACAAAATTAATCTCTTAATATTTAGAAATTATCAAGTAATTTTTTGGTCGGTATTAATATTTGGAATCATTTGAAATGGTCAAAACTCAGCTTCTTTTTATCTACAATGATGGGAGTTTCACTTTGGTCAGCTCAGTTAATATATGTAATTGCTTTTTCCCTTTAATCTTCAATATCAGGTTAATTCATAAGAAATATTTTATGTAGAAATAGAAGAAATATGTAAGAAATATGTAGCTCAAAATGGCCACATATGAGAACTTTCATAGGGTTCAACCTAATATTTTATTTGGGACAAATTCATTTCCTCTTCTTTGTACTAGCAGAAATTTGATTTTATTTTGAGTGGTAATGTACACAGTTAAAAAAAATCTGTAATTTCTAGCCTCCCTTTCTCTAGTCTTGGGGCAGTCATTTGTAATAGTTTTGTTTATGAGGTTTAAGTAAAAAGGAAAGTGTGGGGAGGCTTTTTGCATGGGGCACACAGGTCTGGTGCCTCCTTGCTCTGTGCAGCAGCCTGGCGTGACCTGCAAGGGGCATTGGCCACATGGCAGGCATTATAGGGCCACAAACAGCCCAGACTGCCCACTTCAGGCCTCAGGTACAGTAGAAAAACAAAATCCCTAATTTCTTTTCTTGGCTCTATTATGATCACTAAAGATATTACAAGAATCATAGTGCTCAAACAGCAGCCTTTGAAATGCTACACTACCTTTAACTTTCTTGGAAAAACTCTTCTTGGTTACTGTTTTTTGTTGTTGTTGTTGTTGTTTGCAGTTTTTGACCGGGGCTGGGTTTGAACCCACCACCTCTGGCATAGGGGGCCAGCACCCTACTCCTTTGAGCTACAGGCGCTGCCCTTGGTCACTGTGTTTTTATATAGAGGAACTTTTATTTTTAAATATAAGAAGAACAGAGAGAATAGTACAACTAACCTAATTACCATTTGCCTTTTGTTGTTTTGGTGCTAGAATATTTTATTTTTTTAGAGACTGGGTCTTAGTGTCACTCAGGCTGGAGGGTGCTGGCCAGATCACAGCTCACTGCAGCCTCATGATCCTCCCACCTTGGACTCCCACAGTGCTGGAACCACAGGTGTGAGCCACTATGCCTGGCCACTAGAATATTTTGTACCAAGTCTCAATTTTCACCTGATTTGACCCAGATATGGAATTCAAAATATGAATCATAAATAAGTTCAATTTAATCAATGAGGAAGTTGAAAACCAATGCAAAGACACAGGCAAACAAAAAATTATGGAATGAAAAATTCAGTAAGATAAATAATTAAAGAAAACAGAACTTCTCGAAATGAAAGAATCATTAAATTTAGGGAATTTCAAAATACAGGGAAAAGTCTTAACAACAGACAAAAACAAGCAAAAGAAGAAATCTCAGAGTGTGAAGACAGGTTTTCAAATTAACCTAGTTTATCAATAATAGAAAAGAATCAAGAAAAATGAATAAAACCTCCAAGAAATATGAAATTATGTAAGACACCCACATGTAAGAATAATAGACATATCTGAAGGAGAAGAAGAAAAAGCAAAGAGCATGGAAAGCCTATTTGAGGAAGTAATGGAGGAAAACTTCTCTCATCTTACTAGAGATTTAGGCATTCAGATACAAGAAGCTTAATGAGGTCCTTGGAAGATTCAGTGCAAATAGGACATGACCAAGGTACGTATTCATCAAAGTGAAGGAGAAAATCCTACAAGCTGTGAAATGAAAGCATTGAGTAATTTACAAAGGAAAACCCATCAGATTAGCAGCAGAATTCCCAGCAGAAACCTTATAAGCCATAGGGGATTGGAGTCCCATTTTCAGTCTTCTTGAACACAGTAACTGTCAACCAAGAATTTTGTATCCTGCAGAACTAAATTTCATAAATGAAGGAGAAATAAAATCTTTTTCTGACAAGCAAACAGTAAGGGAATTTCTTTTCACTACATCTGCCCTACAGGAAATGCTCAGAAGTGCTCTAAACACCAAAGAGAATGGTCAATACCCCACGGTGTAAAAACTCTTGAAAACAAAAACTCACAGCTGTTATAAAACAGTAGCACAAAGGAGAGAACCAAGCAATGGTAACAATCAACATGATCATTAGAACAGTGTTTAGTGAGATTGAATGCAAGTCATCTAAATGCCCGAGATTGATGGAATGGATTAAAGAAAAACACAACCCAAATACCTGCTGTTACCAAGAAACCCATTTAATGTGTAAAGAGTAGCATAGAGTCAAAGTACAGGGTGGAAAAAAATATTCCATACAAATGGAAAGTAAAAGTGAGCAGGAGCAGCTATCCTATCAGATAAAAGAGATAGTAAATCAATGATGGTTTAAAAATAAGACAAAGATGGTTATTGTATAATGATACATGCATCAATTCAACAAGAAAATACAGGCAGTCCATGGGTTATGAATGGGATGGGTTTGGCAGGTTTGTTAAGTTGAATTTGTATGTAAGTTGGAACAAGTACATTTACCTATTACCTGTAAGCCTCTGTTCATAAACCTGAGTCATATGTCAGTTGGATGTTTGTAACTTGGGAACTACCTATGTAGAAATTCTAAACATACGTATACCTTACAACAAAGTGTACAGATTTATAAAACAAATACTCACTAGACTGTGAGATAAACAGCAACAAAATAATAGTGGGGAATTGGACACTCTGCTGACAGCACTGGACAGAAAACTGAGGCAAAATGAACAAAGGTGTGCTGGACTTAAACAGGGCTGTAGGACAGATGGCCCTAATAGACACTGACAGAGCTTCCACCCCCAAACCGCAGAATATATGTTCTCATCAGCACATGGAACATTTTCCAGATAAACTAAGTGTTAGGCCACAATACAAGTCTCAGCAAATTTTTAAAAACCTGAAATCATACCATGTATCTTCTCAGGCCACAGTGGAATAAAATTAGAAATCAATTCCATGAGAAACTCACAAAACAATACAAATACATGGGAACTAAACAGCCAGCTGCTGTTCAACCTTTGGGTCAATGATGAAATCAAGATGGAAATTTTAAAAATGTTTTGAATTGAATGACAGTGTCAATACACTACCAAAATCTCTGGGATACAGAAAAAGCAGTGCTAAGTGGTAAGTTCATAGCATTAAATGCCTACAATAAAAAGAAAGATCACAGATTAACTAACTATGTCACACCTCAGACAACTGGAAAAACAAGAACAAACCAAACCCAAGGCTAGCAGAAGACAAGAAACAATGATCACAGCAGCAGTAAGTGAAACTGAGACGAAAAACAATGGATCAAGAACCAAGAACATTGGTTCTTTGAAAAGGGACAGGATTCAAATAAACTCAATAGGAAATGAAAAGGAGACCTTACAATGATGCCACAGAAATATGCAATAATCTAGACTACTATGAATGCCTCTAGGCACACAAAATAGAACATTTAGAGGAAATGGATAAATTTTGAAAGCACATGACCTCCCAAGCACAAATCAGGAAGAAATAGAAATCCTGAACAGACCAATTATGAGTAGCAAGATTGAATCAACAATAAAAAAATTTCCCAACAACAAAAAGCCCAGGACCAGATTCACAGCTGAATTCTACCAGACCTTACCAAAAAGAACTAGCACCAATCCTACTGAAACTATTCCTTAACATTGAGAAGGAGGGAATCCTCCCTAACTCATTCTGTGAAGCCAGTATCACCTTGATAACAAAGCTGGGAAAGGACATGACAACAACAAATACAAAACAAATCAAGACAAAAAGAAGAAGATGACAAAGAAGGGAACAACAGACCAATATCCCCGGTGAATGTAGATGCAAAAATCCTCAACCAAATATTAGCAAACCGAATCTAATAGCACATCAAAACAATAATTCATCGTGATCAAATGGGTTTCATCCCAGGGACAGAAAGATGGCTCAAAGTACACAAAACAATAAATGTGATTCACTACATAAACAGAATTAAAAGCAAAAACCATATGATCATCTCAATAGATGCAGAAAAGATATTTGGTAAAATCCTGCACTTCTGGCCCGTCCTGTAATTCCAGCACTCTAAGAGGCCAAAGTGGGGGAATCACTTAAGGTCAGGAGTTCAAGACTAGCCTGAGCAAGAGAGAGACCCCTGTCTCTACAAAAAATAGGAGATGGCACTCCAGCCTGGGCCACAGAGCAAGACTCTATCTCAAAAAAAAAAAAAAAAATCTAGTAATCCTTCATGATAAAAACCCTTAACAAACTATGCATAGAAGGAACATACTTCAAAATCATAAAAATCATATATGACAAACACACAGCCAACACTGTACTGAATGTGGAAACGTTGGAACCACTCTCCCTAAGAACTGGAACAAGATGAGGGTGCCCACTATCGCACTTCTGTGTAACATAATACTGGAAGTCTTAACCACAGCAATCAGACAAGGGAAAGAAATAAAAGGTATCCAAGTCAGGAAAGAGGTGGCCAAACTACCCTTGTTTGACAACCATGTGATCAATAGAGACTCCTCCCAGAGACTAGAGTTGGTAAATAGATTCAGTAAAGTCTCAAGTTACAAGATTAATGTACACAAGTCAATAGAATTTCTGTATACTAATGGCAGTCTAGCTGAAAGTCAAATCAAGAACTCAACTCCATTTATGCTAGCTGAAGAAAATCTAGAAATATATTTAACCAAGGAGGTAAAAGATATCTACAAGGAAAAGTACCAAACAGTAATGAAAGAAATTATAAATGACACAAATTGAAAAACATGCCATACTCAAGGATTGGAAAACTCATCACTGTTATGATGTCTGTACTGTCCAAAGTAATCTACAGATCCAGCACAATTCCAATCAAAACACCAATGTCATTTTTCACAGAATTAGGAAAAACAACTCTAAAGTTCATATGGACCAAAAAAGAGCATGAATAGCCAAAGCAATCCTAAGCAAAAAGAAGAAATCTGGAGGTATCACATTGCCTGACTTCAAATTATATACAAGACCACAGTAATTAAAACAGCATGGTGCTGGTACACAGATGAATAGAACAGGATAGAGAACCCAGACATAAAGTAGACAAAAGCAAACATTGGGGGAAAGGACACACTACTAAAATAAATCGTGCTGTGAAATTGGATAGCCTCATGCAGAAGAATGAAAATGGATCCCTCTCTCATCACATACAAAATTTAACTCAGGATTGATTAAGGACTTAAATTTAAGATAATTTCAAATTTTTCTTAAATTTCACAATTTAAGATGTGAAAACATAAAAATACTAGAAGAAAACCTAGGAAAAATTATCTCTGACAGTGGCCTTGGCAAAGAATTTATAACTAAGATACTAAAAACAAATATAACAAAAATAAATAAATGTGACTTACTGAAACTAAAAAGCATCTGCAGAGCAGAAGATATAACAACAGAGTAAACAGAGAGCCTATGGAATAGGAGAAAGTATTTGCAAGCTAAACAGAACTCAAATCAGCAAGAAAAAACCAAATAATCTCGGGCAGTGCCTGTGGCTTAGGGAGTAGAGCGCTGGCCCCCTATACCAGAGGTGGTGGGTTCAAACCCAGCCCTGGCCAAACAAAACAAAACAAATCATCTCATTAAAAACTGGGCAAAAGAATTTTTTCAAAAGAAGGGAACAAATGGCCCTCAGACATTTGAAAAAATGGTCAACATCACTGGTCATCAGGGAAGCATAAAGTAAAACCACAATGAGATATCACCTCGCCCCTCTCAGAATGGCTGTTACCAAAAACTAAAAAAACAATAGATGGTGGTGTGGATGCAGTGAAAGGGGAACACTTCTGCACTGTGGGTGGGACTGCAAATTAGTACCACCTCTATGGAAAACAATATGGAGGTGCCTCCAAAAAGTAAAAGTAGGCCTGCCATTCCATCCAGCAATCCCACTGCTAGGTGTCTACCCAAAGGAAAATTTATTTCTTTAAAAAGATACCTGCACCCAGGTGATGATCACAGCACAATTCATAATTGCAGAGATAGGGAACCAACCTAACTTCCCATCAACAGATAAGTGGATAGAAATGGGGTATATGTTATGGGGTATTACTCAGCCATGCAAAGGAATGAAATAATGTCTTTTGCAGCAACTTGGATAGAACTGGATTATCCTAAGTAAAGTCTCAGGAATAGAAAAACAAACTTGTATGTTCTCACTCCTATGTGGGAGCTAAGCAGTGGGGGTATGTGTGGTCATATAGAACGAGTTCATGGACATTGGAGACTCAGAAGGGGGAGGAAGTACGGGATAAAAAATTACCTTTTGGGTACAAGGTACACTATTGAGACAACAGGTAAAAAAAGCCAAGAGACTTCTCCACTATGCAATTCATCCATGTAACAAAAACTCACTTGTATCCCCTAAATCTATTAAAATTTAAAAAAAAAAGCAAGGACAGAGAATAGCTGGTTGCAGTGGCTCACTATGTTACTCCCAGTGCTTTGGGAAGACAAGGTGACAGGGTCGTTTGAGGCCAGGATTTCAAGGCTAGGCTGGGCAACATAGGTAGACTCCGTCTCTAAAATAATAACTAAAATAAAAAAATAAAGTGAGGACAGGGAATACATGACATCCAAATTGGGATGTGGGATTTCCTCCCAACCCCACTCCAAGTCACTGGATTCTCAGGTCAGAGGAAAGCCCTGTCGGTTTGGCTTTGCCAGTGAGCACCATGTGAAGCCTGGTTTAGGACCTGGACCCACTGTGCCATGTTTTTAGTTGTGCTCCATTTGATCAGAGCTAGTTGCCTCTCAAAAGGGGGCTGCAGTTTAATTAAGGCTTGTTGCATCCTTTGTAATCCCCAGAGTGAAGGAGAGGCTCTTCCATTGCAGTGAGTGCAGTGGGACCCTCTGCCTCTGAAACCCTAGTGGCAGCACATATAGCTGCTCCAGGTGAATGTGACCTGGACACAGAAGTGGCATGTCCAGACTGCAGACAGGCAGCTCCTAACCTGGCCCGGGGTGTGGGCAGCTAGAGAGCTGCTGGGGAAAAGAGCATGACTGTGGCTCTGTGGCTGGTGATGCATGAGGTCTGGCTGCTGGCTGGGCAGAGCTTGGTCCTTAGGGGCAAAGGATCTGGCAGGTATGGGGGGCATGATTCTTCTATTGCTTTGCCAGATTATCAGCCATGTGAACTGCTTGTTCATCTAGAACATTCTGAGAAAAAACAAAACAAAACATAGCATGTCTTCTAGCAATAGGCTTATTATCTAGTTTGCGGGAGAGTGTGACTTACAGCTAAGTGAGAATGTTGGCAGAGTGAGATTAACACCTGTTGCTTTGCCTCCCTTTGTCTGACTTAGTGAAAGCAGCAGAACTGCTTTGAACAGACAAATGCTACATAGCACCAAACATCTCTGCACTGACTCCCTAGAGTCACAGCCAATCCGGACACCCCTTCCCAGGAAGGTCAGGAGGGGTCAGCGTGCTGGCTTCAGTGTTTCCCAAGAGCATCAGCAGATATTGGCCTAGAGTGACACCACAGTGGGTTTGGAAACCAATTCCAGCACATTCTGGATTTTGGACTACAGTCCACATCTTGCCAGACTTGGTCTCCTCTTTTCTATGGCGGGAATCAGTATGGTGCCTCCCTGTTGTCATCATGACTGGCTGGCACCTGGTCGGTACCACATCAAGGTAGATGCTTTACTTACTGCTAATCACTGACGACTGTTTACTAATAAGGAAGCTTGGCCCAAGTCTCTTGGTGCAGGTGGCTCAGTAGTCTGGAATCCACTCAGAGGCAGGACTGCGCTGGAAGGCAGAGAGCTCAGAGAGTCAACTAAAAGGAAAATGAAGCCCTGTGAATGGGGTTTGGGCCTCAAGCACTGGTGGGAAGTCTCCTCTGGGGACTGCTGTTGGAATGAGGCAGCTCTGGCCTGGCTTACACACAAGCCCAGGCCTTTACTAGGGGCCCATCTGGATGGACCAGAGTTTAAGAGAAAAGTCCTCAAAAAATAACTAGAGTGCTATTGGCCCTAAATGGGAAATATGCTATGTAGACAAAACCATCACCACCATTAACACCTCCATCTTCACCACTATCACCATCATGACAATCCCCTCCACCAACACTGTCAATATTGTCACCACCTCCATCACCACCACTAGCATCTCTACCTTTACCACCATTACCATCACCACCTTTATCACCCCCATCTCCTCCTCCAACACTGCATCAGCATCTCCAACATCACCATCACCTTCACCACCTCCAGTACCACCATCTCCTCCCCTCCACCAACACTGCCAACACCACCCTCATCACCATTGCTATTACCATCACTAACACCTTCACCACCATCACCACCACTTTTACCATCACCACCAGCAACACTGCCAACATGAGTACCACCACCATCAATCATCACCATCACCTTCACTATCATCATTCCCATTATCACCACTGTCACCCTCAATACCAACACCATCCTAACAGGCACCTTCACCATCACCTCCATCTCCCATCACAATCCTAGATAGACAACCCAGACCTCCTGGCTCCCCTTGTCTGCCTCCCTGCAAAACATTTAGGACACAGTGTGTAACATGCTAAGGCCAATTCTGCAGAGCTCTGGGGTGTAGGAATAATACTGGGGAGCAGCTTTCGGTTTCCTACCATGAGATTGCATGCTGCAGTCAGTGGCACTTGGCACTGAACAGAGGTGTCACTCTCTTGGGACAGGGATGCTTCCTGAAGTGGGGAAGTGAGGCAAAGTCCACACCAGGACAGAATATCAAGGAGCAGGGGGTGACTTCCCAGTGACTCCCCTCTGCTCTGCAATGGGCAGGTTTGGGATAACTTTTCTGTAGTAGTAGGGGTGGGAATGACTTGCTTCTGTCCCTCTAGATTGAACTCAGCAAGTATCACAGGCTGACAGCTGACAGCCAACTCAGGAGAGTCCTCTCCACAGCTGGCAGCCACTTTCTTCCTCATGAATTTGTCATTCAGCTAGACCTGAGCTGAGCTTAAATGATGAAAAATAGCTGATTAAAAATCATTTCTCTGGTATTTTTGCCTGTTCTAGTCAACCCTCAAATTTCAACACAGTTCACCAGAGCTACTAGGTCGTTTAGGAAATGCCAAAATATTTGTGTAAAGTAAATAATTTTGAGTACATTTGTTTACACATGTTCAGGCACCTTTGCTCACAAACATGGAGTGTGCAAAAGCTAGCTACCTTTCCACTTACTTCAAATCTGCCCTTCTTTATAAAGCTTTCCTGATCAAGTGGAAACCAGAGAGAATTTCCAACCAAGGAAGCAAAATGTGGAAGAACAAAGCTCAGGCCTCCACATGCAAAAGGAAACACAGGCAACACATGGTACTGTGTGAGGAAGCCTTTGGGAGCTGATGGCTACCAGATGACACTGATGGGCCCCTCCCCAGGGCCCCACAGACTGTCATTCAGTCCCTTCAAGCTGAGATTCCTAACAAAGAATCAGAGGCCCAGCTGTCCCCTTTGGAACATTTTCTGGTCCTTGTTAAATGACCTCATTCTGGTCAACGCATATAATCCAGAGACTAATTACTACAGCAAAACCACCAGGTTGAATGGTATGTTGATCTTTGTCACCATTTGGCAATGCTCAAGACCCCAGAGCTAGTGTGCTGCAGGACTGGGATTTGACCAATTTGGCCTCAAGCTTGGTGTCCTTCCCTGGACATATCACTGCGATCCCACTTGACTAGACCCCACTGGCACACAGAACTTTCAGCCTTGAAAATCTTCTATGACTGCAAATGTGAGGGAAATGCTCTCACTGCACTGGAGCCGTAAGACTGCATTGCACATGAGCCCTGGTGTGGTACGGGCATGTGTCACAAACATTAGCTCGTGCAACAATAAAGGGTAAACTGTGTTATAAGAGGAGAGGTGCAAAGCATAAGTGCATGGAGGAGACACTCCCCATGAGAAGGCTCAGAGAACACAGGAACGCGTTTGAGAGCTGTACATGGTGGACAGGCACTCATACATGCCCATGTGGAGACCGTACAGGTCTGCTTATGCACTTAGGGTCTAACAGGGCCCACCTCCCTAAGTCTGCTTTGAGACCAGAACTCTGGGCAACCTCAGACTGAGTTCTGGAACCCCACCTTGTCCCTCAGCATCATTTTCTCTCTCCTGTCCACCGGGCATGGCTTTGGCCGTTAGTTTCATCTGTTATTTTTAGCAGAGCCCAAGGTAGATCAGGGCTGGGCACACTCGCTCATGCTGGAGGCCAGGAGCAGCTACCACACCTTCTTGCTGCCCACCTGCTGGTCTTCCCTTGTGAGAGCTCCTGGGCCTTTGCTGCTTCACTTTCCTCTTTCTTTGGGCATTTTCCTCCCTAACTCTAGCTTTGACACAGGGTCCTGAAGTTCAGGGCCCTGAGGGTGAAACAGGACCTTGTTCAGGAAACTCTTCAGCAGCACATCCAACAATGAAAGTGCAAACAGTTCCAGGCCCTTCCCTGGTGAGGAACAAAGGACACTACAGTCCCAAATAAACAGTCTCTAGGATGCAGGCTCAGGAAGGCAAGTGCGGTGCCTTTGCATCCTTCACAAGGTCCACAGTAACTGCCAAGGGATGGGACGGAGGGTCAGGGAGCCTCTGAGTGACCACAGGTTTGCTGGACTTTGGTTCTTGGAGATCTGGCTCTTGGCCATGTTAACTCAGTGATTCACGGGATGTCACTGCTTACCCTCCTCTGCACTGGGAAATGCAGGGAAGGCAGCCTGAGAGCAACAAGTCCTGTGCAGGTCGAGACGTGGCCATGATGTCACTGGGAGCCCTGTCTCCTAGCTCCTCTGGACCTTACTCTTTTCTTGCTGTTGCTGGTTCTATCTACCCTCAGCTGGCGCTCAGGAGGACCTCTGGCCCTGGTGGCTCCCTCCTGCAGTCTCCCAGACATCCTTCTACACGGATCTCTCACACCACTGAACCCACATTTTGGAGCATGGCCTGTGTGCACGCTGCAGTTTGTGGGTTAACTCTGATGGAGCTGGGATTGACTGTCTCACAACAGCCTCCTCATCAGAATCTGCAGATGAGCCATCTCAGCGACAAATCTTTGGGAGGACCTTGAGGGTCAATCACGTGCTGACCCAGAGCCCCGCTGTTAGAGGATGGGGAAGGGGAGAACTCTGGGCCTAGTTGCCCTTTCCCTAACCCGCTGGCTGCAGCACTGTGTGGGGACAGTGACACTGGTGCCGCTGTTTTCTGGAGATGGGCACCTGCCTGGCCAAGTGGTCTCTGGGCTCCAGAGGTGACTACAGCTGCCTGAGTGCACAGGTCCGCGGGAGAGGCTGTGACCTGAGGACAGGAGTGGCTTCCTGGGACCCCGGGCGTGAGGGGTGTCCGAAGGGCAGGGAGAACCCAGCAAGGTGGGCGAGGAGTGCAGAGGGCACTGAACACACGGTTCACACCCGCGGTCACCCCCGAGGCGGGTGACGTCTATGCAGCCGGCAGGTGCAGGCAGGCCGTGAGGGCAGCCGGGGGTTGGGGAGGGGAGGGAAGGGACGGGGGCGAGGAACCTCGAGGGTGAATCCATCAGCCCCCTCCTGGGCCAAGCTGCAGCACCTCGCCGTACGTGAGGCTCTCATTGGATTCGGCCCACACCTTTGCGACTGAAGGCGCAGCTCCAGCCACATGTGGTCCATGGTGTTTAACTTAAATAACGCAGGAGTCGGCGCACTTCCGGTGCCCGCCAACCCCGCGAGGGGCCGCGCAGGTGGAGACCCCGCGCCCAGGGCCCGGAGCATAGGACGGCGGCGTGGGCCCGTCCGCCCTGTCGCGGGTGGGGTGGTGGTGAGAGGCATAGCGGTGGGGAGGGGTGGAGGCTCGCCGTGGGGGGAGGACAGGCGGCCAGGTGGCT
>NW_003852630.1:528481-539279 GCF_000181295.1 Otolemur garnettii
TGGCCGGCAGCTCCCCGGGCGTCTGGGTGAGTGGGGGGCGCGGGGGTGGGGCGCAGGGGAGAGTGATGGAGGGGTGCAGGGGGAGGGGCGCAGAGGCGAGAGAGGGAGGGGGGCAGGGGCAAATGAGTAGGGGTGCGCCGGCGAAGCACGGATGAGGTACGGGGTCCCCGGGGTTCCAGCGCGCAGTCCCCAGGTTTTGAGCCGCAAGCCCCAGGCAGTGGGTTACCACCGTGACGCAGAGCAGGTCCGCACCCTGCCTCAGTTTCCTCCCGCCGCGGCCGCCGCCCCTCCGGCTCCTGGTCTCCTTCCAAGGTTTCTGCCTGCCGGTCTGTCCCCGCCGTGCTCGCGTGCGCGCCATGGGCCCGCGCCCTTGGCGACCTGGCGTGGATGCGCCCCCGCGCGCGTTCGTGCCACGTGTGCCGCGTGGCCCAGGCGCCCCCAGGGCCCCATCTAGTCCCACCGGCCTTCTCCCCACGTCTGGGAATTAGAGGACATTTCCTTTCGTGACAGAAGCGGGAGGAGCAAGGCGGGCGCCTGATTCTTGACAGAGCGAGCACCCTCTTCCCCGGCACCTCCCTCCATGCTCATCTCATTTGTTAAGATTTACCATAAAGCCAGTGTTTCCAGGCGGCCCCAAGATCAGAATTACACTGGAGTGAGAGGAGGTAAAGGGCCAAGTTTGGATTCAGTTCCAGCTGCAGGGACCCCAGCAGTGCTACCTCAGCACTGGTTTCCCTGGTTGGTGGCTTTATTCATTAAAATCCTAAACAAACAACAATTGGGGAGAAGGAGGCCTCAGATGAGATGGCCTGGACTGCAGTGGGGAGCAGGGCATCTCCCCAGGCTCCCCTTACCTCCTCACCCCTCTCTAATCTGCCCTTGTCCTGATGTCAGTGGGCACTGGGGTGGGAAGGGACGTCCCTGCCCACCCACTGTGAGGTCGGACCCCATTAGCCCCTGGATGCTCCAGCACAGGCCTCCACCTGTCCCAGGTAGGGCGTTCTTCCTTGGTGGGCTCCCCATGCTCGCTGGGGTCACCTCTTGGTACCTTGCTGCAGATTGGCAGGGAAGGCCAAGAGGTACAGTCCTTGTTCAGCTTGAGCCGGCCTGTCACCTCATGGGAGACCTGTGTGCTCCCCAGCCAACATGAGCTGGACATAGACTGGGGAAAGGTAGGGCAGCACAGAGGGCCTGCCCACATCCTAGGAAGGGATGGTATCATGGAGCCAGCTCGAGGCAGCTGCCTTTCCTGTCATAACTGCTAGTTCATAGCACTTTGCCACACTTGCCCTGAGAGGGGGGTGACTGGGGGAAGGGGAGCAGAGGGAACCCAGGGACAGTAGTGTGCAGGGGAGAAACCCTGGGAAGTTGCTGGGCAGCCCTGCCTCATGGGCCAGTATCATTTTGGGTACAAGTGAAGCTGAATCAGATCACTGAAAAGGGAGCTGTCTCTGCTGATGGAGGGCTGTGCTTTGTAGGGAGACTATGGACCAGTCTTTTTAAGGGATATTAGGGACCCAGACATCATTGGAATTGTTCTGAGGACTCCAGGTGCTGGGTATAACCGAACACGCCCCTACATAACTGGACTCTGCCTGGAAGTGTGTTTTGAGGCCACCTGGGGTCAAGTGTGGCCTCTCCTGCCTGCATGAGCTCTCTGTGTCTCCTCTGCCTGTCCCCACTCTGTGCACATCTGTAGAATACTATCCTCCTGCTACTCACGGGGGGGGGGGGTGCTCCCAATTTTTTCTTTTGTCTGTATCTTGTTTGATAATCTCATATCAATTGCATTGTTCCAAATACAACCCAGGACTGAAGATGCACAGAGAAAACTTAAATTGAGCCCTGCCCAACTGTTTATTCATTTAGCTCTTAACATTCAGGTTGAGGCCTCCTGGTCCCTCTCACATCAGAAGCGAGAACTGGGGTGGATGTTGCCAAGACCCGAAGACTGATTCCTTTTGTGGTGGGCACCTTGGGGTGAGCAAGGGGCCCTTCCCACTTGGGTAGTGGAGGAGCTCTTGATACCGGGCACCAACAGCTGCCATCTCCAAGTCCATTCTTGTTGCTCTGAGCAGCACCAGAGACTGGCTTGTCCCTGGAAGGCTATGGCAGAGCCTCCATGCCAGCAGGTGTGTCCTGAGCTCCCTCTCCTTGGAGGACACACTTTAGCTCCCACCCTCCAGCCACCCACTCTGCCTGTGCCCTTTAGGTGGGAAAGGCTCCCTTGCAGCGTTATCTGTGAGTGTATTATCAGATCCAAGCTCAGAGGAGCGCAGAGTCTTTTACAATGATATGACTCAACTTTGCTTGAAGTTAAAATGGGTCAGGGAATGATCTCCTCTCATACACGTCATCCTTGGGTTTTCCTTTCTCCCTCTCTCAGCTGCCCCCACCCCACAGTCACCTCCCCCAGGGAACCTTTTATGCAGGTTCTCAGTGCGCTTTTCTTGAGTCTAACTTGAACATAAGCCTTTTGTTAAGGGCTTTAAGCCATTCTTCAGCTCCATGGAGGCTGGTTTGTGAACCTGCTGGGGCAGCCCTCACGTTTAAGGGGTAGTTTTGTGAAGGACCCTCCCCATGGGCTAAAGAAGCATGAATTTTATTTGCCAAAGATAGAGTCAACCTTTTCTGTAGCTTTTGCTTAGAGAATCCAGATTTCTGACTATAAAGACAGAAGACTTGGTTTTGTTCCTTTGTTTTTGCCTCCTGATTTGCCCGCACGTGTATTTCATTCACCCACAGGCACAGAGCGGAGGGGCAGAGCAGTGCAGGGGCTGGCTGGTTTTGTGAACGAGATGGCATGATTGTTTATTTTTAAATCAAATGAGCCTTCCTGCCACAAAAGCATGAATTCCTCTTTGCTCTTGGGGTCTGGTGTGGAGCAGTGCAGGGGCCCTCCAGGCCTATCTCTTCTGTGTCTTTGCTGGGTGTTTCCTTCCTTTCATTCCCAGCAGCTCAGGGGATGCTGTGCAAGGTGCAAGGAAGTGGGAGCACAGAAAAACCCTCGGCTTCAGGGAGAGGAGGTACTGGGTTCACCCATGGGACCAGACCCACTCACAGGTGGGGCTGTGGGCAGCTGTTTCCTATGTCCAGTGATGGCAGCTAAATGTGCTGGGCTTGGAGGGGCTGGGAAGAGGCCAGATGAGGTGTTCAAATGGCTTCTTCTCCCTGCTGAGCTTAGCTGTGTGTATGGTGTCTGATGGCTCTTCTTTAAGGCTGATGAGTCCTTGCACCTGGTTATCGAGGTCACCATTCAGTAGTATCTACCTGGGAGGCAGAGCTGGGCACTGGGTTTGTGTGGTTTTCTCTCTCCGGCTTTGCTATGCGGTGGGGCTAGACCCCGTGGAAGCACACACTGGCAATCTCTGTGCTGTGGAGTGTGCGGGCTTGCTGGCCCTACTGGCTCCCTGCGAAGAGCAAGGCTGTAGCAGCAGTGACCCTGGAGAACATCCCAGGGCCTTCTCTTTTGATGAACAATGTCTCTTTGGTATGACAATAATTTCTGCATCCTGGGTTTGTTTTGTGCTAGTGTGAGATGCAGTAATATCTAATTTGTGAATGTAGTTATTCACTCACTTTCCTCTAGACCAGCTAAACTGTCGTCAGCGGGGTCTCATTAAGAAAGTTCACCCACCCTATCTGGCTTCAGGGCTGCCTTGAAATTCCAAGTTCCTTATGAAAAGATATTTGTAACCAAATGTGGCCTAAACTAAAAATAACTCTCGGGGTGGCAGATATCTAAGATATGCCTGGGTATGTGCTAATATTGCTCGTTTAAGGATTCTTTGTGTGTGGAGATGCAAAGAAAAAGCTTAAGAGGCTTGGTGCCTGTAGCTCAAGTGGCTAAGGTGCCAGCCACATACATCAGAGCTGGCAGGTTCGAACCCAGCCCAGGCCTGCCAAACAACGACAACTACAACTTAAAAAATGGCTGAGCATTGTGGTGGGTGCCTATCGTCTCAGCTAGTTGGGAGACTGAGGCAAGAGAATTGCTTACGCCCAAGAGTATGAGGTTGCTGTGAGCTGTGACGCCATGGCACTCTACCCAGGGCAACAGCTTAAGACTGTCTCAAAGAAAAAAAGAAAGAGATGGGAGAAAGGCAGCTGAATCCCAAGAGATGGAGGCCAGGTGGGCCTCGGCTAATGAAGAACCTCTCTTATCTTTTCTGACAAGGTGTCCCACTTCCCAGCAAGAGCAAACAGCCACATTCATGGCAGATAACCCTCTGAGCTGCATAAGAGCACCTGGCAGCTGTTTCCACATTAGGCTAAATTGACCTTCATAAATGTAGAGCCAGCTGGACTTAGTTTTTTCCATCCTGGTTGATAGAAGGCCAGAAAACCAAGAAGCAGAAAACAGTCCACCTACTTTTTTTGCTGCCTGGAAACCACGTGGAAGCAGGGTTAGTTAAGGAAGGACATTTTTGCTTTTAATTCATGCTATCTCCAACAACTGTACCACAGTCACTGTTTAAATATCTAACAGGAAGTAAAGGTGGGTGGGTCCCTGGGAACACCTACCTCTGTGCACATTAAACCCCTTCTGTTTGCTAGTCTGCCTTGTGGCTGCTAAGTGGGTGGCTCCATAGGGGCCTTAAAAACTGGACTTCAGCCTTGAGAGTTGCTTTGTCCTCAGCAGCCTCTAACTAGGACGACAGCGTTTGTCGTGATGGCTCCATGTTAATTTCATCTGTGCAAGTGGATGGGAGGGCATTTTATTTTGTCTCTTTCCCTCAATAGCTCAAATCCCAGTTGCAGAAGGCTGGGACACACCCTCCTCAGCACAAGGATGGCCAAGGTTCTCGGGGGGGGGGGGGGGGCGTGGTGGGTGTGGGGGCGAGCTGCTTCCTCAGTGTAATTGGGAAGTTATCACAGTAGAGCTGACCTTTCTTGGTCTACTGTGCTGTCTTAGATCCAGGAGACCACCTCCTTTCTCACCCCGAGTTCCACCCCAGAGCTCTGTGTGCCTCCAGAATAAGCTCAGTAGGAAAACATTTCCATCTCCTTGGAAGAGAGTGATTTACATACCGAGGGAGAGTCTGAGGCTTGTGGGTGAGGGATGTGTTGTGGGACATCTAGTCCCAGGCTATGGTTCTGGGACTGGGTTCTCCTGTCTCTCCAGCGAGTGGTCCCAGGATGGGCAAGGGCAGCCCCTGTCGGGTGCAGGTCCCAGCAGACAAACTGCACATGTGGTTAGGACACAGCCTCCAGCTTTTGCTTTGTATTGGTGTGGGAGCTAGGACCATTGTGACTTGCCAAGCTGCCCTGTTTCAGGGACACCAGAGCCTGTGCACTTGCTGGGTCTGCTCCAGGGGGTTTAAAGTGCTTATAGGTGTAGTGGCTGGGTTAGCCTTCTGAGCTGGGTTTCTTTCAGGTGTCTGATTCAAATGTTTGGTTTGCCTCTCCAAGGCAGTTTTGACATTTGGAGATGGACAACTTGTTTTTGGAGATTTTCACATTCCTGTGATGGCAAGGAATGAAAATGCCTCCTGTGGAACTCACCACTTGGGGGTCCATAAAATGTCTCTGTTCAGAATACTTGCTGGGCTTATCAGATCTTTTATAATGTGGTGACACAAACATGAAGAAGCGAGCTCTCAGCTCAGCATTATTGTAATAGCAAGTCCTCTTTAGGACCAGGACTAAAGAAGCATCACTGTGGTAAGAAAATTCTAAGAGTAGGTTCCCTTCAAGCTTGGCATTTTGAGGGGCAGACAGACATAGAATGCTTGTGTGAGAGCCCCTTTGTCCTCTAAGTTTGCTGAAGAGGAGAGTGGACTTTCTGTTCCATGCTGGGCACTCAGCTGCCACGTGGCTCCAGAGCCCCTTGGGTTTCTGATGCAGTGTCCTATGTGCAGTTCGAAAGATGCATTTGGAAATGGTTTGTTTGGTGAAAGGAATTTTCAGAAGAAAGATTGACCTGGTTTCCAAAGGGAAAGGACCTCATTTATAGTGCACGTCAATTCTGGATACAACAGTAAAACCCATTCAACTTGTAAGTAGATGGAGCAGCCGGTAAAATTAGCCATTGGAGGCTGATGCATTTTCCATGTGGAGCCTGGTTTTAACCCAGTTCTCAGCAGCAATTAGCATGTACAGTCTGAACCCAGCCCAGCACGGCATTTGTCCCTTGGAATGCCAGCATTTGGCTGGAACCAGACCTGGCCCACCAGTGGCAGCTCTGTTTCTCAGCAGGGGTCTACAGGAATGTGGATGAGGCCTCCACAGAGCTGCTATGGAGATTCCCTCCATGTCCAGCTCTGTCCCTTGGAGAGCGTCACTTCCATGAGGCGTCTGGTGTCTCTCTGCTTTGGCTGAAAATAGGCTGAGGTTGAGCTCCTAAAACTTCCATCTGATTGATGCGCCCTACGAACTGGAACACAGACGTGGTCTTGGCCTCAGTGGAAGTTCAGCTATTGGCTGCTGTAGATGAGCGTCGGTACCCTGGACCTGCCTTTGCTCAGTGTCTGCTCCTGGATTCCACAAGTAGCTAACCCCAAATTTTGAACAGTTAAGGTAACAGGAACTGAGCTTTTTCAAGGGAATGAAAAGAGAAATCTAGCAGAGTCAGAAACTGCAGGTGACTTCTGAAAATGTGGGGAACGTGGGTATGGGCCGACCATAGGTTAAATGCATTGGGCTCCATGTTGACTAGCCGAGAGGTGGTCTCATCCTCCTGATCTGATCATCTTTACCAATTGCACTTACACTTATATTAGAAGCCAACAAAAGTAAAGACTTTATGTATAATTTCTCTGAATTTGTACCATAAACAAAATACCCAATTCTTCATGTTTCTGAGGGGATTATTTGAGACAGGTGGGAGAGCCCTTGGGCGTTTCCAGATCCTCATTGTCATTCTGGGAAGCTCCAGGTTTGCCATTGAAAATAATGATCTTTTAGAAAGTCTGAGTTGCAGGTGAATTGAATGTTGAGACTAAGTGTGGTTGTTACCAGCATGGCGGGTGGTATCACTGCTGTGATTATCACCATGCACTGGGGCTTCCTGTCACTGGTGAGGAGAACATGTGGTCAGCAAAGCCTCAGGAGTGGATACTGTGATTCCTGGCTTCTGGTGATTCAGACCTGGCCTCTGGCAGCTCCCTGCGTGGCAACTTCTCAATGTCTCCGCTCTTTGTGGTAAGCATCTGCTCGAGGCTCTGACACACGTGGGCAGCATGGTGTGCAGCCTCAGGCCCTCCCAGCCCTGTTCCAGCCCCTCTGGGTTCCACTTTAACTTTTTAGATGAGTCGGGTCAGGTCCCCGGCTGCTTGGAGGGGCAGGAGCCCAGACCCAGGCCCTCAGTTTGGGAGGCCCAGGTGTGATGTCTCCAGGCCTGTCAGTGATGCTTCCTTCTGGAATCTCCACCCCCATGCCCTGATTTGTGGCTGAAGGTCAGCACGGGCACCAAGTGAGGTGTGGTCTGGGAGAGGCCCACATGGACGTTTGTTTGGGCAGAGCTTTGGAAATGGGAGCAGGGGCTGTGGGTCCAGGTGTCCCCTCTGCAGGGCTAGTGTGCAGTGATGCAGGCCCATTGTGGATCCAGTCACTGCATTTATCAAGTCAGATATGTTCAGTTAAACATTTTTTTAATATTCTGAGGTCTATGTGCATATTTTGATGTTACTGATTTGTTTTTCATTTTCAAAAGTGATCGTGATAGCAGGTCCAAGGTTTTTTTAAAACAATTTCACTTGGACCATAGATTTGGTGTCCTTACATACAGGTTTCTCCAATTTTTTAAAAAGGTTACTAGTCTATGAAATTAAAAAAATAGAGAATAAAAAGAATATTTCTATGAAGTATGTTTGCTCCAGGAATATTTGTTTAGAGTATTTTTAGTAAATCTTTCAATTTTGTGTCATGTAAATCAGGTACATGATTCACACTGATAGCACTGTCCCAGGGTTTTAGGGAAGGACATCTAAGCTGGGTGCAGTGGCACCTGTGGTCCCAGCTCCCTGGGAGGCTAAGGTGGGAGGATCACTGGAGCCCAGGAGTTGGAGGCTATAGGGAGCTGGGACTGCATCGCTGCACTCAAGCCTGGGCGACAGAGGGAGACCCTGACTCTAGAAAGGAGGAAAAAAGGAAGAAAAAACCAGGTCTAAAACCTGCAGCTGTTTTTATTCTTTTGCTCTGAGGGTTACCAAGCCTTTGTGTATCATGTGTGAGCTTGGCAGACTCTCCCTGCCCTGTCCATAAAATGAGGACATTGAACTTGACACTGTAGGTGCACAGTTTAAAACATGAGTTTCTAATAAGCAAGGACTGTCCTTAGTGTGAAGGTCACATCCACATCCAGACCAGGCTTAGGGTTGGGGTGGCTGTGAGGTGTCCGTATGCCTGGGTCAGCAGAGGGAGTGAGTTGTCCTCTGCAGGGTCCTGGCACTCTCTTCCTGGCAGTGGGTAGGGGATGTGGCCACCTGGTCCTTGTGGGCCCTCCTGAGCCCTGACCTCACTCCTCAAGGGCTGTGTCCTGCCCGACATACCCCTCTCCCCCAATGTTTCCAGTCAGCTAATTAACTTGGATGCTTTTGGGGCTCCTCCTTCCTGTGGAGTGCACCCTTCCCTCCCCCCCTTTCCCACTCAGCAGGTGGCAGGAACTT
The DNA here is from genome assembly GCF_000181295.1 of Otolemur garnettii. Lineage (NCBI taxonomy): Eukaryota > Metazoa > Chordata > Mammalia > Primates > Galagidae > Otolemur > Otolemur garnettii. Next base: position 537,091 of record NW_003852630.1, read on the forward strand.
GCTTATTTGTCCTTAACCAGCTAGAGCCAGAGCTGAGGCCCTCAGCAGGGCCTCTGAGTGTCAGCTATGACATTTCACATCACATAATGAGAAGCCTTCCTAAAAATAAGCATGGCTGTGCAGTGGGTGTGTTCTGGGGGTGAAGGTGCAGCTACAGGTGTGGATGGCTGAGCCAGTGTCTCTGTGGCTGACTACCAGCCCAGGGGACCCTGGGAGAAACTCCCCCAGCATGTGGCAGGTGAGGAGTGCGCCAGGCGGCTGTGCACCAAGAGGCCGCGGTTCAGTCTGTGGCTGTGCGTGTGAAGAACTAGCTGAGTCCACGGGAACTTAGGAAAATGCAGAGAGAGGGTGGTGGGGAGCTCCTCACTCTTTTCCCCACCGGAAAAAATGATGAAAAAGAACCCAATCCATTCCTCTTTGGAGACCTTTGGGAGGAAATTCAGAAAATCAGGAAGGACACCGTCTTCCCTGGACAGGGCACCCCGACCTTTACTGGTTGTGGCACACACAGCACCATCTGTGCTGTGCTTGGGGGTCGGAGGCTAAGGACACTTGTGGGGACAGGCTACATGGTCACCTGGACTCGCCCTGACTTCCTCTTTCCGAGTTGCTGGTGGACAGGGCCCCTGATGTCAGTGGAGGAAACAGGCAATCTACTGCTCTTCAGTGTTAGCAGAATTACCTGTCATCTCAGGAAGAGATTTACACAGGAAGGGAAATGGCTCAGACTTTGGAGAATAGCTGTGCTGAGTGTGCAGAGGGCGGGACTGAGGCCTGCAGGGGTAGGTGAGCTCTGAGGGGCCCAGCACCTCACTTGGCGGTGGGACGTGCCTGGGGCTTAGACATGGTGTATCTGTCCCTCGTGTAGAACATAAGGACATGTGGTGACAGGGCCGCTCCTGGACTCTCAGCCTATGTCTTCTATTTTTTTTTTTTTTTTTGAGACAGAGTCTTCCTGGGCAGAGTGTCATGGTGGCACAGCTCACAACAACCTCAAACTCTTGGACTCAAGAGTTCCTCTTGGGCAGTGGCTGTGGCTCAAAGGAGTAGGGTGCTGGCCCCATATGCTGGAGGTGGTGGGTTCAAACCCAGCCCCGGCCAAAAACCCTGGGACTACAGGCACCTACCACAATGCCTGGCTTGTTTTTCTGTTTGTAGAGATGAGGTCTTGCTTTGCTCAGGCTGATCTCAAACTCCTGAGCTCAGGCAATCCAGCTGCCTCCACCTCCCAGACTGCTGGGATCACAGGCGTGCGCCGCAGCTCCCAGCCTCAGCCTATGTCTCTGTCAGACTTGGTCCTGGTGTCGCCTTCAGGATGGATCCTGGGAATTGGCAGAGCCCCCTTTGGTGCGGTTGTATTGAAAGTTGCTTATTTAGTCCTGTCTGCTCATCAGTGTTTGTACACTCACAGCTGGGACTGCATGGACTGCAGCCCCGGGAGTCACATCACCAAGCTGCAGACACGGGCAGCCCTGCCGTTCAGCCTGGGTGGGGGTGGCACAGCTGGGTCCCTGGGACCTCACACTTTTATAAAGCAGCAGGACTTTGGCCCCCACTGGTTAGGTCCTTGCCTTTCTCCCTATAAGACAACTTTCTAAGTGGTATCTACATCCCCGGGTCTGGGATGCTCAGGAAGCATCTTTTGCACTTTGTATGAAGGCATTGTATGGACATGCCCGGCCGGCAGTCCCCTGCAGTCTCCCGTGAGTATAAACCCCACACAGGGCAGGTGCACACTGATGGGAGGGCAGATGCGAATTCCATGTGGCCCCTTCCCTCGTTCTTCCTAGAAAGAATTACACACACTTCTTTTAGCTCCCAGCAAGGCCTCCATTCTCTATTTTCTTGGTGCATTTAGGCCACAGAGCCATCTCCTAGGGCTGAGGAATGACCTGTGGCCTGCTGGGCTGTGGTCCCCTTTCTGGACCTTACTGCTGGCATTTCTTGAGGCTGTTGTGTTGGGGCAAAAGGGTCTAGGTCAGTGGTTCTCAACCTGTGGGTCGCAACCCACAGGAACTGTATTAAAGGGTCCTGGTGAGTAGAGCACCAGCCCCATATACCCACAGTGACAGGTTCAAACCCAGCCCCGGCCAAACTGCAACAACAACAAAAAAATAGCCAGGTGTTGTGGCAGGTGCCTGTGGTCCCAGCTACTCGGGAGGCTGAGGCAAGAGAATTGCCTAAGCCCA
>NW_003852630.1:540146-542406 GCF_000181295.1 Otolemur garnettii
GCAACCTCCAACTCCTGGGCTCAAGCGAGTCTCCTGCCTCAGCCTCCCAAGTAGCTGGGACCACAGGTGCCCGCCACAACACCTGGCCATTTTTTGGTTGCAGCCATCATTGTTTGGTGTGCCCGGGCTGGATTCAAACCCACCACCTTAGGTATACCTTAGCTGCTTGAGCCACAGGCGCTGAGCCGTGTGCATAGATCTTATAAATGGAAAGACCATTTGCTGAGCAACAGGAATCTCATCTAAGACCTTGCCCATCTCTCCACAGTATCTCGGGGAAGGTGAGGGTGTGAGCTATGCCCATGGGCGTCCCCTCCTGAGGGCCCTATGAGCCTGCAGTGTGGCCTGAGCCAGCAAGGACACCTGGATGTTTAGGGTGAGGGCTGCGGGCTGCACATCTGCGCTCTCAACCCATGGGCTGGAGCATCTGAATGCTGTGTGATTAGCTCGGCGGGAGTAGCATTTGCTGTAATCAAGTCTCCTTTCTTTAGCCGGAGATAGAGCTTGGTCATTGTTCTCAGCTCTTGCCAGCTGGGTGTTGGAGCTGCTTCACCCAAAGTTCAGACTGTGAAATGTCACAGCCAATGTACAGACGGCTGCTGATTAAGACTTGTGTCCCGGGACACCTGTGTTCCCTTGGGTGTTCCCCATCTACGCACCATTTCAGTACTTCCACTTTAAGCTTCAAGTGAACAGCCACTGTGGAGTTAATGCCACACCATCAGTCACAGTGATTCTGCCCTTTCCAGGAAGCCTCCTGGGGACCCCAGCCCAGGTCTCCAGCTATGTGTCTGTATGTGGCGTTTCAGGGGAACCTTCTGTCTCAGTCACACCAGGTGGTGTGAGCAGCTCGGCGTGGTGAGGGTCTGGCTATGGGTAGTGACTGCTGTGAGGCCTGGAGGACCACCCCTGCCCTGTGGCCTGTGCGAGTCCCTGCTGTCAGCCTGTTTGCCGTTCCCTGGTGCTGGAGTGGATGGGAGGACATTTTTGTCTTTAAAGGACCTGTTCTCAGGGTGAGGAAGGCTTTGGTGCCTGTGGACACACAAGATTCCAAGCTACATCTGTCTCTCCCAGGCACATGCCCTGGCAGTGTCCATTGTGTCCTTGGTCCTGACCACCTGCTGCGAGCTGCCTGGAGCTGCATGGCAGTGCTCTGGAGGCACAACAGAGGATATTGGATGAACTATTAAGGAGTGGGACACTGGAGAGCTCCCCTCTCATGGGGTTCACTAAGCACATGCTTCTCAGGCTGCCTGAGCAACCGCACAGCCTTCGTGTAAGGATTGCTGATGCTGCTTTTAAGTGCTAAGTGGGCTATTAATAAGATGTAACTTTAACATAACGCTGAGTTTATTTGTGGGAGATGGAGTGGGTGTCTTAATGCAGACAGGCCTTGGATGCCACTGCATTGATTTGCATTTCCACTGGTTTTATCATTGTTTTCATGTGAGGGAAGATTCAGGAGTGAGGCTGAGGCTTTGTGCCCCTTCAGGGCGATGGTGTTGGCAGTGGGACCTCCAGAGAGATCACTGCTCCTGTGGTGAGGCCCAGAGTGTTCCCCACACCGCTGGATAAGGACACACAAGGGCCACACCATGAAGCCTCAGAGACACCAAACCCCACTGCCAGCCCCCAGCAGGGACAGCAGTATGCCTGTGGTTTGCAGGCCGCTCAGTCACTCCCAGAGAAGGCTTCCCTTGGGGCTAATGTGAGCCCTGCAGAAGGCCCAGGTCTGTTGTCCACTGTGTCATTGCAGTTGGCATCAGTGGAAAGAAGGGCTCTGGTCCTGCACATGGAGGGAAGGTGCTCTGTGACTTCTATCAGGAAGCCTGACCTGGGACTGCACTTGCTTGGCTGTGAAGCTTCACACAAATTGTGATGTCCCACTGACTCCAGACAGAAGTATGGCCAGTGCAATGGTAGGGGTGGCATCCACTAGCGAGGGTCTGGCCCTGCTGTCCACCACAGGCAGTCTGCCCTGCAGGAATCTTGTTTCCTAATGGGGATTATCCAGCTGTGATGTGCTTCCAGTCACTGGGGTTGTTAAGCACCTGCGTGTGGTCACAGCACAGGATGGACCTGAGGTCACATGTCTGTGTGCAGTCACAGCGCAGGTTAGACCCAAGGTCATGCATTCGTATGCTGTCACGGCACAGGTTAGACCCGAGGTCACCTGCCTGTGTGCAGTCACGGCGCAGGTTAGACCCGAGGTCACGTGCCTGTGTGCAGTCACGGCGCAGGTTAGACCCGAGGTCACGTG
>NW_003852630.1:542499-550238 GCF_000181295.1 Otolemur garnettii
CTGTGTGCAGTCACGGCGCAGGTTAGACCCGAGGTCACGTGTCTGTGTGCAGTCACAGCGCAGGTTAGATCTAAGGTCGGACTTGGGAGTGCAGTCATGGTGCAGGTTAGACCCAAGGTCACGTGTCTGTGTGCAGTCACGGCGCAGGTTAGACCCGAGGTCAGGTGTCTGTGTGCAGTCATGGGGCAGGTTAGATCTAAGGTCAGACTTGGGAGTGCAGTCAAGATGCAGGTTAGCCCCGAGTTTCTGTGCTCTGACTCGCATCCTGGTGAGGACGAGGTACTGGCCACGTGGCCACACTTAGTACTATATGGTCTGGAACAGTGTTGAAGCTGATGAATGGTCAGAAAAAGTTTCAGCTTTAAAAGAAAAAAAAAAAGCATCACCAAACCTTCCGGTCCATTCGTGACCATGTGGTCTCCGGTGTGTCTGTGGGGAACGTGCAGCTCTTGAGGGTGCCAGTGCCCGGCAGACGAGATGCCCTCCTGTGTAGCAGAAGCAGGTGTTGTGGGAGCTGTTGAAAGTGAGTTTTCCTTTCAGACCTGAGCTGAAAAGATGTTTTTCTATGGAAACAGGTACAGCAAATTTGTAATTTTAAAAAAAATATGCTGAAATACTCAACAGAACTGTTGGGGTTGTGACTTCTAAAGTCATTGGAATGTTCTGGCTTCCCAGAAGTATGAGAACTGTATATCCTGATGTCCCATTCTACTGAATCTTCCTGAAGTTTTGGAATTTATTGACTTGACCAAGATGAACAGGGCAGAAAACTGGTACAATGAGGACTCAGGGCTCCTGGTCCTCGGCCCTGCCCTCCTGCCCCATGTGCTGCTGCCTGTGTGGGCCAGGGATGCCCTGACATGTCAATGAGCATTCTGACAGATGGGCTGGGAAATACCCAATTAGCCAATCCAGTCACATGGGCCAGAGGGCAAGATCTCTCTTCTAAGGCAAGTGCTGAACAGCCTCAGTGTTTATTTACTGGAGGTAGGATGGCTGTCTTCATTCAGTGCTATTCACAATGCTGATTCCTATTTGTTTTTTTGGCAAACCAAATGTTTTTGACTGGAGGGATAACATTTGCAGAGCTGACTCCTGTTCTCAAAGGGCTTCATGTAAAGAGTGCGTGTGTTGGGTTTCCTGGTCTGACACAGGTGAATGGTTGTGCCTGTGCCGTGGTGCTGCTGAGCAGAGATGAGGTCACCCCCCAGGATCTGGTATGGGACCTTCTTGGGCGAGTGTGGACAGCCGGTCTCACACGTCCTGCCCGCCAAGGTCTAGCGCCTAGTGAGATCTCAGAGAATATCAGTTCAGTTCCACGTTCACCCAGCAATCTGGCAATTAATTTTTAAAAATGCAAAAGTCCACACAAGAGAAAAACACAAGTGTATTTAAGTAGGGAGGAGCGGGGAGGAGAGATAAGGGAAGGGAGGAAGAAGGGGCTGGTCAGCTCTCACCTAATGGGCACAATGCAGGGTACACAGCACCCCCAGATGAGGGGCTTAACTATAACTTGGACTTCACCTTAGAAATGCAAACAATGTAACCTTTGGGCAGAAAGTCCAGGTGGTGCAGGGGCTGGGCAGGCAGGTGAGAGAGCCCCATGGATCTATGGGCCGGAAGGGGATGGTGCCCTGGTGCCTGGACCCTTGCCCGACCCACGCCCTGTGGTTACGATGGGGAAGACAACCAACTGTGTAGGTGGGAGAGACAGCCAGACTGATGGTTCTGAGGCGGCGCCCTCCTCTCTGGTGCCCTTGTTTTTGCTCTAAGCCTTCTTTGTCCCAGTGGGCATGAGGCCATCTGTGGCAGTTCTTTGCAGAGATCATTCACATGAGCTGTAGTAGAGGGTGTGCGGGGAGCTGGGCTGCGTGGGTGCGGGGTCCCCATGGTGACTGGTTGGGTGCTTCTCAGAGTTGAACGGTCAGTTGCTCTGCCACAGGCCCTGCTCCCCTCCACACTGTTGTGCTGTTTGGTTCCTGCTGTGACCAAACCATTGTTATTTTCTTTTCTTTTTGAGACAGAGTCTCACTGTGTCACCCTCGGTAGAGTGCTGTGGCATCACAGCTCAGAGCAACCTCCAACTCTTGGGCTTAAGTAATTCTCTTGCCTCAGCCCCCCAAGTAACTGGGACTACAGGTGCCAGCTACAACACCCGGCTATTTTTGTTGTTGCTGTTGCAGTTGCCATTGTTATTTAGCTGGCCAGGTCCGGGCTCGAACTCACTAGCCTCTGTGTATGTGGCTGGTGCTCTAACCACGGTGCTATAGTTACTGAGCCATTGTTATTTTCACTTCGATCAAATGTTCAGTGAGAGGGAATTTGGTCAGTAAGAGCACATCCCTCCATAATGGAGTGGTGAGGCCATTTGTTGGCCTGGAAAGATGGAATTTTCTTGTTCTGAGAAGGAAAAATCAGGCTTCAATAAAAGGTTGATATGTGGTTTGGCTGAATAGAGGTTTTCAAAGTTACATTCGGTGTTGAGAGAAGCATTGTGGGGTTGGTGGAAGCATTGTAGTTTCTTCTTTTTGCTTCTCTTTAAGAAAGTGTCTATAATGAGAACAATTGGAAATTCACTTTTTAAATAGTTATTTCTTTGTAAACGGGATGGAGAAGGAGGAAGAAGACGTGAGAGGAAGGTCTGTGTGTCGTGGGTGGAACCAGCTCTTTGTGGCCTCTGCCTGTGGGGGTTGGCAGGGCTGGGCTGCCATGGTCCGTGTCCACCCCTGCGGCTCTTTGATGCAGACTTTAGCCATCTGGTTCCTCATCAGAAACACACACAATAGTGACAGTCCTGGATATTCTGAGGGCTGCCTGTCCTGTGTGGCACTGGCAGGCCTCCTCTGGTGTGCGGGGCTGGGTGGTTGCCTGGTGGTGGTGTTTTGAGAGGAAAGACCCCAGGCTTACACGGGCAGCAAGGAGGGTCTCTTCCTCCCTGTGCCATGTGGTGGACCCTCCCCACCTCACCTGGGCCCTTTTTTTCCTGCAGCTGTGTCTTCAGGGGCTGCTCTGGTTTGGATGTACCTATCTCATGATGCCTGGGGACACTAGGCTTTCACTGGACCCTGACATCCTCCAGCCAGCACACCAGGATGGGGGATGAAGACTGAGCTGAACTGGGAATAGGCTCTGGGTCAGACAGTTGAATGGTCAGTGCTGACCCTGTGAATTTAGCGGTTTTGCCTGAACCAGAGTTGACGTCTTTACTGGGGAGTTTGTAGAGTTGGTCAGGCGTCTAGCCTGAAGGGTGGGGAGGGCTCCTGGGATTGCGACCTGCTGAGGTTCCAGCCCTCACTAAACATGAGGCTCGCAGCCACCCCATGTGCCTGGAGCCACTCTATGTGCTGGTGGGAGGTGGGTGTCCAGCTCCAGGCACCGTGTGCTCTGTGGGTGCTCACCCTGTCTCCTGGCAGTGAGTGCCCCAGGTTACTCCCTAGCAAGGAGCTTCACAGGGCACTGTAAAGGTGAAGGAGACAGTCAGGAGGGTGTTACATGGGGAGAGCACGATGGGAGGGCGTTGTGATAGGGATGGTGTGAGTTGGGGAGGATGTGGCTCAGTTTGGCTCTCAGGCTAGCTCTGTCCCAGGTAGCAAGAGCCCACACCTGCCAGCAGTCCCCAGGACTGAGAGGCCTACTGGGCTCTGCCTGAGGCCTGGTTTAGGCTAGCAGGGGGCATTGTCACTAAGCCTGCCTGGGCTGAAAGATACTTCTGGGAGTGTCGCCTGGTTGTAGGAGCTGCTGGTGTGCCCTCATGGCAGGTGCGGGTGCTTCAGCGTGCAGCTGAGAGAGGGCATGAGCAGCCAGCTCTGGCCTCTGGCCTGACCTTTTAATGTGACTTCCTGACCATATGCAGAATGCTCTTGTTCCAAGAGGGTCATTACAGGCCAGTTGAGGGAAATGCAGTGGCCTCCCTGGGACTCTGTCTCTGTCCCTGTGCTGAGCGTAAAGGCCATGGGCCTTGGGTCCTCTAGTGTCCCACTGTCCCCTCAGCTGAGGGTGGCCCCAGGGGCCGAGATTGCTCTTCCAGTTGGAGTAGCCCCAGGTGCTGTGAGTTCCAGTGTGAGTCTGAACCCAGGAGAAGGGGATAGTGTGCTAGCCAGGGCAGCCAAGCAGAGAGCCCCATACTCAGCCCCTTGCTCTGTGCTCCACAGAGGGGGCCTGATGTCCTCAGGGTGCTGTGAGGTGGATCTGGTTGTGGCGAGGCCTCTGTCCTCTGACCTAAATCCAATCTCACCAGAAATATCCACAGCTCCCCCAAGGGATGTCTGACCACACACCTCTGTGCCCCAGGGCCCAGCTGAGTTGGCCTATAAAATTCAACCAACATGGGCCTCAAATCTGTTTTTGAAACATTTACTCTATGTGAAATCTTAAAGTTGGGTAGAATCCAAATTCCTCCCTTCATCTAAGGAGCAGGTAAGTGCAGGACTTTTCAGAGTCACCCATAGGTCAGCCATGGAGCAAGGCCCATGTTCAGGCCTCCTACCCTTGCATGAGGTATCTCCTATTTTTGACATTCTGTTTCTGCTGTGTTCAGTGATGGAATACTTCCTGCCTATGCGCTGCCAGTGCCCCGCTGTCAGGCTCCCAAGAAAGCCTGCTGCGAGGCGGGGTTTCCGTGATGTGGATATCCCCCTGTGGCCCGTCCCACATGATGGCTCTGGGGATGGCAGGTGTGATTGTGCTCTGGTCCTGGGGCTGAGGGTCCAGAGGTGGCCACCTGCACGCTGGTCTCCAGGTTATCTGGGCTGTCTCCATGTCTGACACTCTTCAGAGGTGCATCCTGCCCACCGTGCCATGCCTGCCCACCATGCCCCAGCCACAGCACACCGTCCCCACCTGGAGTCAGGGGAGTCCCACAGGTGGCCTGTGCAAGTGTCAGCAGACACATCCTTGGGAATGGCAGGGCCAGGACCCCGTCCTGAGGGGTGAGGGAGGAAGTGCCATCTCTGCCCAGGTGATGGGGATGGGAAGATGGGGCTCTGCCAGGGTGGCAGGTGGGTCTGGAAAGGGTGGAAAGAGTGGACCTCTCACCTCCACCAGAGACTGGAGGTAACACGGTCAGGACAGCCTTCAAACACCCCCTTGCCCCCCAGGGCTAAGAACAGTGCCAGGCGCTAGATTCAGAATCTCCAGCAGGGGCTCCTGTGCCATTCCCACTAGCCCTGTGGGGGAGATGGGGCTTTATTCTTTCTGTTGTTATCTGTCCATCTGTGTAATACATCTCTATAATCTTCCTATGTGTTCTAACCTACCAATCATCTAATATCCATTTATTATCAATTATCTATTTATACCATATCTGTCTCTTTCTATTGCAATTTACCAGCTACCTGTCATTTCTCCATCGTAACCTATGTATCAATTATCTGTCTCCCTGGTGCGACCTGTCACCTATTTATCATCTCTGTCACGTATCAGTCATCCACTATACCATGCCTATATCTCCATCGTAATTTATCAAATATCATCTGTCATAACCTATAGGTCAGTCATCCATCTCTGTCGTAACCCATCAATCGTCTATCAATCATCTGTATCACATCTATCTCTATATCTTGCTATTATAATTTATCAACTATCATCTGTTATAACCTATGTGTCAACTATCTCTTTACTGTACCGTATCAATCATCTGTCGGTCCCCTCTCTCTGAGTGACAGCCATCTCTGATCTTGTGAAGAAGCACATTCCTGGGGCATCTGCACCGTCAGAGCATGCTTTGTGCTGACTCTGGACCTGGTGCTGATGTGTTGCGATGTGCAGGTCGCATGCTGTGCTGTAGCCATTTGTCATGAGAATATCTTCCCTGCTGGCTGAGCTCCTTCATCATCCTCAGCCCTAGGAGTCTGTCCCAGTGATTAGCCGGTATGGACAGCTCACCAGTGTTTGTGGGTCAGAGCCTGGGTGATGCCCCATGGGCACCTGCCATCTAGAGCTGGCCTCCCTGGGAGGATGGGGTGTCTCAGGATGCTTCCCAGGAACTGATAGAGGCTGGACCTCTGGGAGGTGGCTGAGAGATGCTCTAGGATGAAGGGGGACGATTTCTTTTGCCAGGGGCAAGATGAAGAAAACCAGAGAGCTGTGTGAATGGGCCCTGGTCTGGCGGCAACATGGGTATGCGTGCGCACGTGTGTGCGTGCGTGTGTGTGTGCGTGTATGTGCGCACGTGCACTTGTGCTACCTGCCCTGCCCTACCCTGGCGGCACTGACATCAGCTGAACTTGAGCGAGGAAGGCAGGGGCTCCGCCTGGGAGCGGCCAGCCCTGCCTTGACTGATACACCTGGCTGCCCCAAGGGGGACCCATGGGATCTACAGTGGGCAGAGAGCTGAGGTGTGGAAACTCAGGAAGCCTCTTGGTGGGTGGGTGCTTCATCCAGGGCCATTCATAGAGGCTCCGGCCGCTGCACCAGAGCCCTGTCTGCCCCCAGGACGTGAGACTCCTCTGCCTCCCACTGCTGTGTTCCCTGCTGTGTGTGTCTGCGTGACCCTATTTATCACAGATACATCTTTATTTGTGACACTGCCTCATGATCTTGACACCTATTTTGGGGTGTTTCCCGTGTGTTTACATTCCCATTGTCCTGTTACGTTCAGTCTGTGAGTTCTTTTTGTTTTAGAGACAGAGTCTTGCTCTGCCACCGAGGCTGGAGTGTGGTGGCGTCATCACACCTCACCGCTGCCTCCAACTCCCTGGCTCCTCAACCCTCCTGCCTTGGCCTGCCAATAGCTGGAGCTGCAGGTGCCACCAGCGCACCCAGCCTGCTGCTGCTTTTAAGAACCTCCTTTTTGGTCAGGCACATGGCGAAGAGAGAAGGGAGATTAGGAGAGAGGGAGAGAAAAGTATTGACGGGTAAAAATAGGAATGTGGATGTCTTCTCAAGTTAAAAATGGGAAAAGACAGAGGAGGGATTTTATTAACTCGGAGCTCTAAAACAGGATTTGGGAGTATTACCCACATACCTGTCTATCTTTTAGAAATGAAAATGCTTTTTTTTTTTTGCAGCTTTTGGCCAGGGCCAGGTTTGAACCCACCACCTCTGGCATATGGGGCTGGTGCTCTACTCCTTTGAGCCACAGGCGCCACTGAAGATGCTTTTTAATAAGATGTTTCTTCCTAGTTCAGACTTTTAAAATCTGAAATAATATTTTGTGACTAAAGTGCTTGAAACAGCTTTCGGGTCAGTGACATGCTATGACAGTGTGGCCTATGGTGACTCATGGCTCTGTGAGCTGATTCAGCTGTGCTAGCCATGCTAGCCAGGTTCCTAGCTTGTTCTTTTTAATGTCATCACAAAATGTCACAGACCAAAAACTTAATTTTGAGGCACAAGTTTGCTTTTCTGGGGGGAATGTCTAATACAACCTGCTAGTGGGGGGTGCTGGAGCCTGGTGGTGACATGCTCCCTGTGCACCAGCTCCGAGCTCAGGGAGTGGAATGGATACAAGTTCACCTGTGGCCCGGGAGCGACAGCGTGCACATGACAAAGATAATCACTTCTCCAGCTGGTAACTCTAGCCAGCCACTTCCAGTGTTGGAAGTGTCGCTTAGTGGGGCCCGGGGTTAGAGGAAAGGCTGGCGCGTTAGCATGAGGCTGAGCTGGGCTTTGAGTGTGGAGGGAGGAGTGCTGGGGCCTAGACCAGCAGAGTGTTCACAGGGGCAAAGCATGAGGCTGAGCTGGGCTTTGAGTGTGGAGGGAGGAGTGCTGGGGCCTAGACCGGCAGAGTGTTCACAGGG
>NW_003852630.1:550539-559664 GCF_000181295.1 Otolemur garnettii
AGTGTTCACAGGGGCAAAGCATGAGGCTGAGCTGGGCTTTGAGTGTGGAGGGAGGAGTGCTGGGGCCTAGACCGGCAGAGTGTTCACAGGGGCAATGCCATCCTGGATGTGCAACATTCACTGCAGGATGGAAGTCAGTACAGCGAGGACCCTTCTCAGAGAGCCTGGCCCCTGCAGAGGTGGTTGGAGAGCAGTGAAAAGCCTGGAGGGGAGGGCTGAGTGCCACCTTTTATGCACTCCCTGGCTTGTCCCACCTCCCCCCTGCAGAATTGACTGTTGGTTCCCACCTTTGGGGTGATTGACAGGTTGAAGTTACTGCATATGTCTTCCTGAATCTTCCCGAAGAACCCCGGCACCCAAACCCACGAGGGTTGTACAGTGATGAGCCCAGACCAGTTTGAGGTCACCAGGGCCTCCCCACTGTGTGGGGTCAGGGTACAGCCCTGGAAGCAGTTTGCTGCAGCATGTTCCTGCTTCCTGGCCCCCACAAGTGCAGGAGGGAAACAGCCTGACAGGGGCATCCAGAGAAGGGATGATTCCCTCATTAGGAAGCTGGGTCCCAGTCCTGTAATGATGCCCATGAAAGAAATGTTAACTTAGCCATTTAAAGATGAAAACAAAGCTGCCTCAAGTTTAGAGAAAGTAAAACTAATAAACCAAGAGGCTGAAAGAGCCTCCAAAGGGGCTGTGCCGGGCACTGCAGGCCACCATGGGATCTTCAGCTGTAGCAGGGTCAGCCCCGCAGGCAGCCCTCCTGCCCACCCAGACCTCAGCCCCGGCCTGGCATGTTGAGGTGTCAGCCTGGTGTCCCTACCAAGTGCATGGCAGCTCCTGAGGTGCCAGCAGGGGCTGTGGGTGCCCATGACCCTTCATCTCAGACCCCCAGATCTGTCCTTTCCATGGTGTCAGGAGGAGACCCACCAGGGCTTGGGCTGATGATCTACTTGGCATATGCAGTGTCAGGGGCTTCCCGTGGTGCCCACACGGGGCTCTGTGGAACTCAGGGAGGTTGGCCCTGCCCAGATGGTGGTCAGTCTGGGGACATGGGGCCCCTGCTTTTGTTTGCAGAGCAAGGCTAGAGGATTCTGAAGACATTCCCCCTTGTATGACAGAGGACTCTATTACCCATGTCCATCTCTCACTATCTGGACCCGAGACCTCCACAGCCCTGTATTCCAGATGGGGACAGTGAGGCTGCTGGGATAGCCCCTCAGGAAGGGAGTAAGGGAGGAAGTCCCCCCAGGGCCACTCCTTCTCACATCTGGCCCTGTTGGGTCCCAGAATGCAACTTAATCCAGTCATTTCAGCACTTCTGATGGTTCTTAATGGGGATTCTCCAGAGAGAGGAAGAGGAAGGCGTGGGGGCCCGTGGCTGCTCCTTGGGGACATGACAGACACATTACCTAAGGAGGAGTGTGAGGTGGTGTCCTAGGGTTTTCTGAAGCCATCTTCATTCCAGAGTGTCAAGACTGAGTTGCTCTTTCTCCACCAACCTGGGGAACCAATGGGTCAGTCTCCCTTGGCCCCAGCAGCTGCCCAGACAGTGTCATCTGCACACACTGGTGTGCAGAGGGGAAGGTCGACACCAGGGGACTCTGCCCCCAGCCACAAGCAGAGCCTGGCAGCCATGCCTGGGCTTACATGCATTTGGCCACACTCAGAGCTGCCACCTGCAATGCACGTCTTGCTTCCCAGAGAGAAGGTCCTTGCACAGACTGGTCAGCTCAGTGTGAGGGGACTGGCCGAGCATGAGGCTGGACGAGTGAGATCTCATTGCATCCAACTCTCAGGGACCATTGTATAGAATCTGCCTGGTGAGTGCGAAGGTCCTGGGGGAGGTGCTAGTCATTGTCACTTTGGAGCCTGGTGAGAAATACCCTCTGTGTGGGGAGAAGGCCTTCTGCTCTCAGAGACTCTGTGCCCTGCTGATGGCTGGGAGAAAAACCACCCTGAGTCTGACTCATCATGTTGGAAGGTTGTACGTCACTTCAGTTCCAAAAATAAGATTCCTTTTTTCACAAAAAGAAAAATCTGGAATCATTCATGCAGACATCACTGACCAAGCACTCTCTTCCTGCCACAATGTCCCAGCCCTAACCTTTCACGCCTGTCTTCCTTGTGGACCCCAAAAGCCTGTGGAGAGCCGCCCTCCCCTCCCTCGTGGGGTCATGCCCACGATGCCCAGCCTTGGAGCCCTCAGTGCCTGAGTCTCCTCTGAGAGCACCCCAAGAGGAGCCACCTGTTCACGCTGCTTCTGGCTTAGGGCCGGGAGGGGAGTCAAGTCCCAAGGTGGACACCACAAGCCTCCTGGGAGGTGTCCGATTTGTCCAGAGAAGGAAGATTCATCCATGCGGCCATCTATCAGAAGCGAGCACAGAACATTCGTGCATTTTAAGGCAAAATCCTTAAAGAACAGTTGCACTCATAGTGGAGGCTTTAGCCTCTGTGGGAGTCCTGGTGTAACTATGAGAAGCTGCTGGCGGCCCTGACCTGAGACTGGCCCGGCTTCCTGGACTGACCAGTTTAGGAAAAGGCCCTGGCCAGAGGTGCTCTGTGATGCTGTGGGTCTCTAAGGGGTCAGGCATCCCAGGATCCAGCAGAGATGGGTTCTGGGAGGAGGCACGTGGGCAGTTCCTAGCCCTGGGCCTAACCTCACTGTGGGACGGTGGGGGCTGTGGCTCAACTTGGGAGTTCCTGGGGCTGCTCCTCTGCCCACCTGGGATGCTCAGGTCAGCTGCCTGGATGGGTTTTGTCTCTGTCACTCCTGGGCTGAACAGCCGTGGACGGTAGTTTTCTTTCCCCAGGACGAAGGCTCTGAGTCTCCACCTGAGATGTTCTGATTAGTGGCAGCTGAATCCTTGCCCCTGGGGAGCCAGTGCTGGTGACTCTCTCCCACTCACCCTATCCCTGATGTCCTGCCCTTGGTAGCCACTCACATGGATGGAGTGTCTGAGATGGTTTATTGACCTTTAACCCTGTGAAATTTGTACCCTGAGAACAGTAGGTATTACATTTTCCAAATAATGAGCCTTATCATGATTTTGAACCCTGCTCTGAGATACTGTGAATGGCCCATCCCCAGGTGTGGACAGCCTGAGATCCTGGCTTCCCATGGCAGGACCTGTCTCAGAGAGGGAGACTCCACCTGTTGCAACCAAGGGGTCGCCCATGGGGATGGAGCCATGGCAGAACCTGAGCATACACTTGGCTCTGGGTAGTGCTATCCGGGGGAGATGCCAGAAGATGCTGTGTTTGACCAATGCCTTGAAAGAGGAAAGGAAGACCCCTGGCCTTGAGGGGTGAATTGACTCATCCTCTAATATCTCAAGGTTGCCTGAATATCTCAGGCCTGGAAGATCCCCAGAACAGGGTTCCCACACACACCACCTCCCACGGCATCAGCCCTTGCTAAGCCTGGGAAACTTGCATCCTCTAGCCCCTGGTGCTCTCTGTCCCATGAAGAGAATGGGAATGACACAGCATGGGGACACTGCCCACTCCTGCAATCTTCTGAGCCTTAGCTAAGGGGGTCACATCTCGTGCTGTGCATTTTAGGGACACCTGTTTCTATGTGATGGCCTCAGGTAAGGGGATGGTACCACTCTCGTGATTTGGGTCCCTGGCTACCTGTTGGTCAGCAAGGGTGGCCTGAGCCTGATTTTGAGGGCCCATGAAGCAGGTGTGGGCACGTCCTAATGGGCAGGGTAGCACCTGGAGTCACAGCTTCCCAAGGGGTTTCTGGTTAATCTTTGTTTATTGTTGCAAACTGATGCTTGGAGCCAACGCCAGTCCTTGAAGAGTGTTGACCCAATATAATGGCCAAGTGCAGCAGTAGGGTGTTCAAGGCTTTCAAGAGCCTCCTGGATGCCTTCATGAAGGGTCCTTGGGCTCCTTTCATGCACCAGCCCCAGCTTGCCCATGGAAGTGCCCAGGGCTCGCGTGCCACACACAGGCCCTTCACTTGCAGAACTTGGCAGCCACATGTCAGAAACGCCTGTAAGGTGTAGAGTTCTGACATGGGCTGCCACGGCCATACCCTAAGGGTGTCGTGCTGGGGAAATACCAGCCACAAAAGGACAGATCCCATGTGATTCTGCTTACAGAAGGTCCTGGGAGTCACAGTTAGAGACAGGTGGAGAGTCAGGCCTGGGAAGTGATGCCGCAGTGTCTTTGGGAAAGGCAGTCTACTCTGGGGAAGACGGACAGTTCTGTGGATGTGTGGTGGTGATAGCACACACAGCAGTGTGCACGTGCTCAATGCTACAACAATGTGGGTGTGCTTACTGCTACAGAAGTACACACTTAAAAGTGGTTAAGTTGGTAAATTTTATGTATATTTTACTACAGTTTAAATAAATAAGTAATAAAAAAAGCCAGAAAAAAAATCACTCCAAAGAGGAGTCCATTTGTTCCCCAGAGGGCCAGGGTGGGTGAGTGGCCTCAGGCTTGCTGGGAAGAGGCTTCTGAGGGCCTGAGCTGTGACCCTGGAGCCCTGGTACAACTGTGATTTGAACCTGGTGAGCTGTGGCCTTACTCTGGTGCTGAAGGCATCTGTCTACTCCCTCCTACCCTAGACACCTACCCCCAAGTCCACACTGTGCAACCTGGGAGTGTTTGTGAGATGATGGTGGCCCCAGTGTGAAGGATAGACCTGAACTCCTCTTAAGGCCTCCCGCCCTGTGCTATGTGACTATGTTTGGCTTGTGAGACATGTCCACCTGGTGACAACTTTGTGGTGGGGCCGCTGGGGTTGCTACCCAAGGTAAGTGTGGCCCAATGCCCCCGAGCTGGCCCTTAGAGTACCCCAGAAGGTGTCCATCCATTACTAGGCCAAGCTGGTCTGTCTAGTGGTCTCCTGGCTCCAGTGGGTGGCCATGGGCAGCTGGCAGATGAGCTTCTAAAGCTCCTCCTCATTGCTGGTGGTGATTGGTAACAGCAACCATCTTATCTCTCCATCAGTTAAGAGCAGGCTGTGCACAGGCTATGGGAGCCAGGGCACTAGAGCTCAGCTCCCTTGTGCCCTCCTCGGCCAAATCACCTGAATTCTAGCACCTTCCAGAGGACTCCGAGCCTCAGCCCGCCTGGTTCCTGTCCATAGTGGCTGAAGACTGCCCAACCTGTGCTCAAAGCCAGTGCCACGAGGACTTGGGTCTCCAGTACAGGTGAAGACCTCAGGCTGCTAGGCGGTCCCTTTGTGTCAACTGAGCCATCTTCTCTGTACCCTTCACCCATGATATGACACTGAGTGTCTGAGACTCCTTGCTGTTTCCTCTGCCTGGAGGAAACATGGCCATTTCTAGGTCCCTCACCCTGTCCACATGCTCCCCAGGCATCTGGAAGTGGTTCCTTCTTAAAACGCAGTGCACATTGATGTGGGCTCCGTGTGTCTCTGTGGTGTATACAGGGTATGCTGTCCTAGGGCTGCTGGTTTGAGTTTCTGGGTCAGCTTTCTGGACACTGGTCTGGGACTTGTGTGCCTGGAGGAGTCATCAGTTGACATGCACCTTTAAACTGCCTCCACAAGCCTTGGTTCCTAAACATAGAACGGAGGACACAGTGCTTACCTCTACCCCTTCTGGGAAGAACAAATGCATGAGAGTCTGCTGCACAGGAAGGCATCAGTGGCCCAAACCACCACTAGATAGGCATCTCCCTAGACACCTGCACTGGGGCCCACGGGCAGCTGCTCTTGGCCAGGGGTTTTGGTGAAGGCCCGTGGTGCAGACATTCCTATGAAAATGTTCAATGCCCCTGGAAACTGAGGTGATACCATTACGTCTTAATATTAAAGTGAGTTCTGAGTTTCTTGACAGTCGAAGCAAAAAGGGAAACTCATCATGTCACCTAGTTTATCAGCTGAGCAGAGGAGGCATTTCAAAGAAACCAGACAGGCAAAGGGCCCCCGCCTCTCAGCATGGGAATCACTTTTGAGTTTCTTCAGAAGAATTCTCTGATCTGGCCTTAGGCCAGAGCAGGGCCCTACTTGGGACCAGTGTGCCAGGCTGCCTGAAGGACAGACCACCCTTATGGTGATGTTTGGTGCTTAAGGCCCAGCCAGCTCCCCTGGCCTTCCGGCCATATGCCCAGCCCTGCTCACATGTCTGTGGTCCATTACCCAATTTTAGTTTACTGACATTGCAAGAAAATACTGTTAAGGTACTTCCTATAATTTTAATAATCCTGTAATTAAGATTTGGAAAATCTTTTTTTGAGACATTCTCGGTAGAGTGTTGTGTCATCATAGTTCACAGCAACCTCAAACTCTTGGGCTCAATCAATCCTTTTGCCTCAGCCACCCGAGTATCAGGGACTACAGCACCTGCCGCAATGTCTGGCTAGTGTGTTTAGAGATAGGGTCTTGCTCTTGCTCAGGCTGGACTCAAACTCCAGAACTCAAGCAATCCACCTGCCTTGGCCTCCCAGAGTGCTAGGATTACAGGAGTGAGCCACTGTGCCCAGCCTGATTTGGAAAATCTTAAAGGAGACGGGAACGTCACAGGGATGAGAGGTGACAGCCATTCCAGAGAGCAGAGAATTTGCTGGTCCCTCGTTCCATGACCTCACCACAGATAAGCTGCGGGGAGGAAGAGTGGACGGTTCCACTGGTGGCGTGTCAGATGGTGCAAGTCCCAAGTAACCCATGGCAATCCAGGCAAGGAAACATGTTGGGATTCTTTGCTTGGAATTTGAGAGAATGTTAAAAGGAATAAGAAATAGATATTTGCAACGTATTGGGAAATGTGTGTGTGACCTACAGGCTGTGTCCATTTGTAGGCATCCAGCTAGATCCTGTACATGTGTCATGCTAAGCCTGAGGGAGGCTTTTAGAACTAGGTGTTCAGAGAAATAGGCAGAGTCTGCTCTCTGGGCTTTTCTCAGATGAAGACTTGGGGTGTAGAGGTACCACAACCTCATCTCTTCTAGTTCCTTCAATAGGAGAAAAAGAAATCCAAGGTGAGCCAAAGAGTCTAACTGCAGAAAAGCCATGAGAGGGGCTGGTGTCAGGAGGGAGCTGGGTGATGTGGGTCACCTCAGTTTCCAGGACAGGGAGCTCCAGACGTCTGCTCTGCACTGGGCCTTGGATGTGGGCAGAGGAGTGAGAGCCTGACTGAGTGGTTGGGTGTGAGTGGGTTTGAATGTGAGTGGATGTGAGCAGTCAGGAGCCCTCCCTTACCCCTCCTACCTCGCCTGCCCCCACTGCCTGGACCAATATTGCCCCCCTCTGAGCATTTATTCTAAGTGTTGTTGACCTGGGCAGAGGCAGCAGATGACATGATGGTGCTGATGACCTGCTGACCATCCCTTCTGAAGGGTCTTCTTGGCAGAGTCCATGTGGTGTGGTGAAGCTGGTGAGGAAGACATCTGCCCTGGTGGCTTTTTATAAGGACTATTTAAAACAAATTCTTTGGCTCGGCGCCTGTGGCTCAAGCAGCTAAGGCGCCAGCCACATACACCTAAGGTGGCGGGTTCAAATCCCCAGCCCGGGCCCGCCAAACAACAATGATGGCTGCAACGAAAAAATGGCCAGGCGTTGTGGTGGGCACCTGTAGTCCCAGCTACTTGGGAGGCTGAGGCAGGAGACTCTCTTGAGCCCAGGAGTTGGAGGTTGCTGTGAGTGTGATGCCATGGCACTTTACCCAGGGGGATAGCTTGAGGCTCTGTCTCAAAAAAAAAAAACACAAATTCTTTATTGGTTCATAGTAGATGGACATATTTTCAGGGTACACGTGATCATTTAATACGTTCATATAATTTGCGAAGATCAAATCAGGGTAAATAGGGTATCCATCACCTTAAATATTTATCTTTATGCTGGGAATACTGGAATTATCTTCTTCTAAATATTTTGAAACATACAATAGATTTTGTACCGACCTAACACTGGCTCTTATTTCTTCTATCAAACTGTATCTTCATGCCCATTTATCAACTCTTCATCTCCTCCCCTCACCCTTAGCCTCTGGCAACCACCCATCTATCTCTTTTCTTCAATGAGATCCATGGTTTTAGCTCCCATGTATCAGGAAGAATAAGCCGTGTTTATCTCCCCATGCTTAGCTTATTTCACTTAACCTCATGACCTCCAGTTCTGTCTGTGCTGCTGCAAATGGCAGGATTTCATTTTATTTAGGGCTGAATCGTATTCCATTTTGCATATACATTGCATTTTTCATACCTATTCACCCACTGAGGGCACTTAGGTTGAGCCCACATTTTGGCTATTGTGAATAACACTGCAGTAACCCTGGGAGTGCAGACATCTCGTCGAGGTACTGATTTCCTTTCCTTGGGGTATATATCCAGTAGAGGGACTCCTGGGTCACATGGTAGCTCTATTTTTAGTTTTTTGAGGAAGGTCTACACAATTTTCATAGTGGCTGCACTGATTTACATTCCTACCAGCGGTGCACTGGGGCTCCCCTTTCTCCACATCTTCACCAGCATCTGTTACTGACTTTCTGCCTTTTTGATACAAACCATTTAAACTGCAGTGAGTGATGTCTCACTATGGTTTCAATTTGCATTTCTCTGATCAATAGCGATGTTGGACATTTTTTCAGATATTCATTGGCTATTTGTATGTCTTTTTAAAATAAATTTATTTTCAGATCTTTTGCCTATTTTAAAATCAGATTTTTTTTATGTTTTTTGGCTATTGAGTTGTTCGAGCTCCTGGTTACTAATTACTTGTCAGATGGATAGTTTGCAAACGTTTTCTCCCACTCTGTGGGTTGCTCTTCACCTGGCTGGTTTTCCTTTTGCCGTATTTGATGTGATCCCGTTTGTCTATTTCTGCTTTGGTTGTCTGTGCTTTGGTGTTCTACACAGAAATCTTCACCTGACCCATGTCCTGGAGCTTTTCCCCAATGTGGTTTCATGGTTTCAGGTCTCTAATCCGTTTTGATTTGATTTTTACAGGTGGGTGAGAGATAAGGGTCTAAGTTTTATTCTTGCACGTGGTTATCCAGCTGTCCTGGTACCATTTAAAGAAGAGTTGTATCACATTTTATGAGGAGGACACCCCGGGCAATTGAAGCAACATCAAAAATACACTATTGGGACCTGATCAAACTAAAGAGCTTCTGCACAGCCAAGAACACAGTAAGTAAGGCAAGCAGACAGCC
>NW_003852630.1:560503-564942 GCF_000181295.1 Otolemur garnettii
TACAAGTGAATCTTTCTAAGAGTAGAATGTGAACGTTTTAAAATAATAACTAAGAAAATGACATGAAGGCTATGTTGACCAGTTTGATGGAAGTGTTTTGGATTGTGTGTGAAAACCCCACACTGTACCCCAGAAGCGCATTAATGTACATAGTTACCATTCAATAAAAAAAAAAAAAGAAGAAGAAGAGTTGTATCTTCCCTCTTGTGTATTCTGACCTCCTTTGTAAAAAACGTGTTGACTGTAAGTGTGTGGAGTTATATCTGGGTTTTTAATTCTGTTTCATTGGTGTACATTTGTTTTCCTCCCGGGACCATGTTGGTTTGGTTACAATAGCTTTGTGGTCTATTTTGAAGTCAGGCAGGGGGATGCCAACAGCTTTGTTCCTTTTGTCAAGCTTGCTTAGTGTATTTGGGGTCTTTTTGGTTTCCATATAGATGTTAGGATTTGTTTTTTATTCTGTGAAGAATGTCATTAGTATTTTAGGGATTGCGTTGAATCTGTAAATCACTTTGAGTAGACTTGCCATTTTAATAATATTAATTATTCCATTCTATTAGCATTGAGTATTTTTCCATTTTATGTATCCTCCTACTGTGTACATCTTTCACTTTGGTTAAATTGACTCCTGGGCATATTATAGTCTTTGTAGCAATTATAAATGAGATTGCTTTCTTGATTTCTTTTATAGATCGTTTGCTGTTGATGTATGTAAATGCTCTTGATTTTTCTATGTTTATTTTTTGTACACTGCATTACTAAATTTATCAGTTCTAACAGATTTTTGGTAGGGTCTAAGTATAAGATCAACTATTTGTGAACAAGGCTAGCTTAACCGCTTCCATTCTAATATGGATGCTTTTTATTTCTTTCCTTTCCCTAATTGCCCCCGCCAAGACTTCTGGTGTTATGTGGAATAAAAGTGGTGAAAGTGGGCATCCTTTCCGTGTCCTAGACCTTAGAGGAAAAACTTCCCCCACTTTTCCTGTTCAGTATGATGTTAGCTACCAGTTTGTTGCATGCAGCTTTTAGAATTTTGAGGTATGTCTGTATGTCCCTTGTATGCCCAGGTTTTTAAGGGTTTTCTTCATAAACGGATGTTGAAGTTTATTAAATGCTTTTTCAGCATCTACTGAAATGATCCTGTGGTTTTTGTTCATGGTTCTGTTAGGGTTAGGCCGGGTATTAATTTGTGTATGTTGAACCAAATGAATCTCACCTGATTATGGTGAATGATCTTTTTAATGTGTTGTTGAATTCAGTTTACTAGTTTTTTGGTGAGGATTTTCCCATCTTTGTTAATCAGTGATGTTGACCTATAGTTTTCTTTTTTAGTTGTGTCCTTTTTTCGATTTTGGTCTCAGGGTAACACTGGCCTTGTAGTTTGGAATAATTTCCTCCTCTTCAATTTTTTTTTTTTTTTTACAGAGTTTGAGTAGAATTGGTATTAGTTCTTTAAATATTTAGTAGAATTCAGTAGTGAAGGCATCAGATCCTAGGCTTTTCTTTGATGGAGAACTTGTAATCACAACTTTGGTCTTGTTGCTTATTATTTGGTTTGTTGGGGTTTTCTGTTTTTTTAGAGTTCAATCTTGATATGTTGTATGTGTCCAGAAATTGATCTATTTCTTGTAGGTTTTGATCTGTTGGAATGTGGTTGTCTGTAATAGTCTCTAATGGTTCTTTGTATTTCTGTGGTCTTAGCTATTAGTTTTATTTTCTATTTCTTATTTTATTTCTCTCTCTCTTTAGTTTGAGATTTATTGATTTTAGCTTATCTTTCCAAAATATCAACTTTTCATTTCATTGATCTTCTGGGTGTTTTTTAGTGTCAGTTTCATTATTTCTTCTCTGGTCTTTATTCTTTCTTTCCTTCTATTAATTTTGGATTTGGTTTGTTCTTGCTTTTTGAGTTCCTTGAGTATATCATTAGGTTATCTGAAGTTCATTTTTTTAATACAGGCATTTATTACTATAACCTTCCCTCTTAGTGCTACTTTTTCTGTATCCCTAGATTTTGGTGTTTTATATTTCTATTTTTGTTTGTTTTAAGAAATTTAAAATTTGGGGGCTGGATGCAGTGGCTCATGCCTGTAAAATCCTAGCACTCTGGAGGCCAATCTACCTAGCACTTCAGGCAGGTAGATTGCCTGAACTCACAGGTTCAAGACCAGCCTGAGCAAGAGTGAGGCCCTGTTTCTAAAAATAGTGGGGGTGGGGTGAGGTGGGGTGCCTGTAGTCCCAGCTACTCAGGAGTCTGAGGCAAGAGAATTGCTTGAGCCCAAGAGTTTGAGGTTGCTGTGAGCAATGACACTACAGAGGATGAAAAAGTTTACAATTTTCCTTTTTAATTTCTTCATTGACCTATTGGTTGTTCAGAAGTATGTTGTTTAATTTCCATGTTTTTGTGCATTTTATGGGGTTCCTCTTGTTACCAATTTCTAGTGTTATGCCATTGTCAGAAAATATACTTGATATGATATATACTTTTCTGAATTTGTTCAGACTTGTTTTGTGGCCCTAGATATGGTCTATTCTGGAGAATGTTCCATGTGCTGATAAGAAGAATGTGTATCTGGAATAGCTGGGTGAAATGTTCTGTGGATGTCAGTTTGGTCTAGTTGGTCTAGTGTGTAATTTAACTCTGATATTTCTTTGTTGATTTTCTGTTGGGATGATCCGTCCATTACTGAGAGTGAGGTACTGAAGTCCCCCGTAATTACTGTATTACAGTCTGTCTCTCCCTTTAGATCTATCAATGCTTGCTTTATACACTTGGGAGCCCTGGTTTTGACTGATAATTGTTATATTGTTTTCCTGAAGTAACCTCTTTTTTAAATTATGTAGTGGCATTCTTTGTTTCCTTTTTATAGTCTTTGATTTGATTCTGTTTCATCTGATGTATAGCTGCTGCTCCTCTTTTTGGATGTTGCATGGAACATCTTCTCCTGCCCCTTCACTTTCAGCCTGTGTATCTTTATAGGTGAGGCAAGTTTCTTGTAGGCAGCATATATTTGAGTCTTATTTCTTTGTCCATTCTACTTCTCTGCCTTTTAATTCAAGAATTGAGTTCCTTAAGATCCTGCATTATTATTGATAAGTAAGGGCTTACTATTGCCATTTTGTTGCTTGTATTCTGGTTATTTTGTAAGTCCTTTTTCCCTCTCTTTTTGTCTTTCTTTATGGTTATTTTCTTTTGTAGTATGTTTTAAGTCATTGCCTTTTATTTTTAGTGAATCTATTACAACTTTTTGCATGGTGGTCATGAAGCTTACAAAAACATCTCACAGATATATCACGTTATTTTAAAGAGATAACAACTTATCTTAGGTCATAAAGAAAAGAAAACAAACAAACAAAGAAAAACAAAAGCCTAACCTCTACACTTTGACTCTATTCTCGTATCTTGACTGTATAGTCTCTTTATTTACATATTTTTATATTACTTGTCTCTTCACAGGTTACTGTAGTTATTGTTTTTGATCAGTTTGGCTTTTGGGCTTAATACTAGAGTTAAGGGTGTATTGCACACCACAATTAGAGTATTAGAGAATTCTGGGTTTGTCTGTGTCCTTAATTTTACCAGTGAATTTAATACCTCCAAATGTTTTCTTTTTTTACCTGTAGTGTTTTCTTCTTTCAGGTTGAAGAACTCCTTTTAATATTTTTTGTAAGACAGCTCTAGGGGTGGTAAATTTTCTAAGCTTTGTCTAAGAAAGATTTTCTCTCTTTTTCATAATTTGAAGGATAGGTTTGCTGGATAGAGTATTTTTTTCTTTTTCTCTCTTTTTTTTTTTTTTGAGGCAGAGCCTCAAGCTGTCACCCTGGGTAGAGTACTGTGGTGTCACAGCTCCCAGCAACCTCCAACTCCTGGGCTCAAGTGAGTCTCCTGCCTCCACCTCCCAAGTAGTTGGGACCACAGGCGCCTGTCACAACGCTCAACTATTTTTTAGTTGCAGCCATCATTGTTGTTTGGCAGGCCCGGGCTGGATTTGAACCCGCCAACTCAGGTGTATGTGGCTGGTGCCTTAGCCGCTTGAGCCACATACACTGAGCCATGGATAGAGTATTTTTGGATTATATTTTGTTGTTGTTGTTGTTCTTTCACTCCTTTGAAAATGTCATTCCCCTCTTTCCTGGCCTATATTATTTTTTCTTACTGTTTTTAGGATCCTCTTTGCGTCTTTGGCTGCTGAAAGTGTGATTCTTATGTGCCTTGGGGTGGAATCTGTTTGTTGTTCTTGACAGTCCTGTACCTGGATATTTATAGCTTTCTCAATTTTGGGGAAGTTTTCTGTTATTTCTTTGAATGAACTTTCTACCCCTTGCTCTTGCTCAATTCTCTCTTGTAAACCAATAAATCTTAGATTTGGTCTTTTGAGGTAATTTTATCTTGGAGGTAAACTTTGTTCCTTTTCACTCTTCTTTCTCCCCCCCGC
>NW_003852630.1:565192-580226 GCF_000181295.1 Otolemur garnettii
GATTCGAACCCGCCACCTTAGGTGTATGTGGCTGGCGCCTTAGCCGATTGAGCCACAGGCGCCGAGCCACCGTTTGTGTATTTTCTAAAAGCCAATCTTTGTTTTTTCCTCTGCTTGATCCATTGCTGCTGGATTTTTCAGTTCAGCAAATATATTTCTTAATTCTGAGTTTTCTCCTTGATTTTTAAAATTATTTCAATCCCTTTGTTAAATTTTTCTGATAAATTTCTGAATTGCTTTTCTATGTTATGGTGGTTATCACTGACTTTCTATTTTTCTTTTCTTTTTCTTTTTTACTGAGTTTTGTTAATTCTGTTAGTTTGAATTGTTGGTCAGAGAGCTCACATATTGCTGTTTTGTTAGATTTGGTCACTGGTTCCTTGCTTTGTCTATTTGAAGAGGTCATCGTTCCCTATTTGTTTCTGTTTCTTATGGACATTCATTTAATGGTTATCTGCCTCAATGTCACTTTTTCTAGTGGAGAAACTGAGTCTGGGAGAAAATTTTTGGCACACTTGGTGTCAGGCAAAAAGGGGGAGGGTAATGGATGTGAACTTCTGATTCTCTTCCCATCTGCTTAGAGTGTTTTTACTTCTCTGTGGCCCTGGGAACTGTCTTATCATCATGATTGAGTTCTGGCATGTTGCTGGTGATCATCTGGGCACTATTTATTTGATATTGGTGTTCTGTAGGGGGAGTGAAGCCAGCTTGCTTCTACACTGCCATATAGGAACAGAAAGTCAGCCCAAGGCATCACTTGTGTTGCTGTCCCGTGTGTGCTGCTTTGTGGGCCAGTAGGTTACAGATTACTGAGATTTGGGGAGTTATGCTATTCCTATTAAGTTTTTAACAAAATGATGGCAAGATCAAATATTTTAACTATGATGAATTCCTATACAAAGCCACCTAAATAGTGAAAACTGTCCCTGGTTCTGTTGGTGACATATGAAAGCCAGGTTTATCATGGTGGAAATAGGTCTTCTGATTTGGGATAAGCTCAGCTATGGAAGAGACACCACAGAGCTGGGTGGCAGAGAATTCTATTTGCAGGGCAGTCTGGACATCAGGGGTTCCTCTACCACTGGTGCTTCCTCTTCCTCTGGGCAGGTTTGTGGGGTGACGGCAACTCCAGGATGAACTGCGAGTGGAATCTCTACACAGGCAGGCCCTCCGAATGCCGGGCTCTCCTCTTCTCCTCCCCTGCAGGAGGAAAGCAGCAGGAACACTGTCCACCTGAAGGAGGTGGCCCAGGTGTATCAGTAGTGCTTGGTATGGTCATACCCTCAGTTGTCTTTGGCAAAGGATTGGGAAGCTTTCAGCTGGGAAGTAAAATTGAGGCTTAAAGTTGAAGACCAAATGTGGTGCCGAGACCTGCCTGGAGGGTCCAAGACCTTCCCCTCTGAATGTTCCTTCCACTGTCCCCCCCGCAGACCTGCCCTGGAGGGCCCAAGAACTTCCCTCTGAATGTTCCTTCCATGGTTCCCCCCATCCTGAGACCTGCCTGGAGGGTCCAGGAACTTCCCTCTGAATGTTCTTTCCATAGGTCCCTTCCCTCCTGGGTGGGCAGGCAGGGCAGGAGGAGGCTGGGCCTAGCCTTGGAGCAGGCTCTGAATAATTGTATTAAATATTTCTGGCACTTTCTGCATTTGCAGTCAGGCCTCACGCTTAAATACGTAATGTTTCTGGAAAATGCAGCACTTAATATAAGGTCATGTTTATATATATCTTTGTCCCCAAGTGCAAATATTATAATTTCAAAGGTTCTACCATTTTGGCAGAATTTTTTCTTAGATGATGCAGTTATCATCTCAACTGTGTGGTTTTCATCATGTCAGAATGTGTTTAGTTATCAAGGGAAGGGAATACAAATCCAGCTCTATGTGGCATGAAGACCACAAAATACAAAATCCAGCTCTATGTGGCATGAAGACCTTCCGGAAGGCTTTGCAACACATGTGCATTGGGAACCCAGTTTCCCTGAGCTCCTCTCTTGCCTCACCCACTCTAGGTGTGTAAGGGGTGAGAAGCAGGTGTGGTGGGTGGTGGTTGGGGTGCACTTAGTGTTTGGAGCTGTGCTGTAAGCAGCCCCCTCAGTGGTAACCTCTTGTTTCTTTGGGCCTCAGTTTTCTTATTTAAAAATGAACTAACTGGCTCGGTACCTGTAGCTCAGTGCTTAGGGCATTGGCCACATACACCAAGGCAGGAGGCTTCGAACCTGGCCTGTGCCTGCTAAACAACAATAATTACAATAAAAAAATAGCCAGGCTTTGTGTTGGGCACCTATAGTCCCAGCCACTTGGGAGACTGAGGCAAGAGAATTGCTTGAGGCCAAGAGTTTGAGGTTGCTGTGAGCTGTGATGCCATGGCACTCTACCAAGGGCAACATAATGACACTCTGTCTCAAAAAAAAAAAAAAAGATAAAAATGAATGAACTGAGTAAGACAAGTGTTTTTACAGTAGAAAAATCTTTTCTTGAAATAAAATCTAATAAAAGTGCTTGTTAGGAAAATGGTGTGGTTAGACAGTATTTTGAAAATAAGAGTTTTATAATATTTCCTTATACCTCCCCCATCAGACTAGGGACAATCAATGTCTTTGGCGAGGCCAGGACAGGCCTGTTGAGAGCCCAGGGCCCCAAGGAGCTGTCCCCGCCACACCTTGCCCTGCAAGTTCCCCTCTGTTCTGAGATAGCCGTGCTCTGTAGCTGTGCCCTGCAGAGCTCAGGAATCCTGACATTTGGATTGTGAGTAATTCTCTGGCTTTTCCATTTACGGTGGCCTTTGGAATTCCACAATAATGCCGTGACAAATAAAAGAAGAATCTTCCTATAGCCCAGAATGAAGGAGGGAAGGGGGGGCGCAGGTAGAGGGAGGATAATCGGTGGGACCTCACCTATTGTGCATATTGCAAGAGTACATGTCAAATCTATTAAGAGTAGAGTATAAATGTCTTAACACAACAAATAAGTGAAGTGAAGGCTGTTAACCAGTTTGATTATTCCAATTATAAGATCAGCACATTCCAAATTATAAGATCAGCACATTGCACCCCTTAATTGCATTAATGTGCACAGTTATGACTTAAAAAAAAGAAAAAAGAATCCTCCCTACAGGTAGAACCCAGAGGTGCAGATTGGTGACCAATACATGCCAGTATTGTATAAGCATAATTTTCAAGATTTTCACTGTTTATGTTTGGCAAACTGGGAAAAAATAATATTAAAAAAAGAGAAAATAATGTTTGCAGGGTTTATAACAGAGTGGGAGGAGGGCTGTCTGGGATGAGCACGAGAGGGCCAGGTGGGGGTGGACACTGCTCTGGCCTCTTCAGCTCAACTTAAAAATGGCCACGGCCGAGCCGGCAGAGCTGTGCTGGTTCCCACCCACTAGTAACAGGACGTGAAGACCAGGGCCTGAGCTATTATTTGCATAGGTTTTCTATGTTCTCAGATAAGAATAAGAAATCAAATAAAAGAAAAGGAGCTGGTTTATTTGAATAAATGAAAAGCCTAGAAAACACATCCAGTTTTCTTACTTTAAAGGCTATAACTCAAACTAGATAGACATTTTTTGTCTCCTATTCTTCCTTTAGGGATCTTATATAATAAATATATAAAATTGTTGGTAATTATCATACTGATTGGTCATTTGTGAATGAATGCTGGTGATAAAGTGTTGCTTGTTTTCATAAACGTATTTACACATAGGCAGCCAGCCTGAGCTGTCCATTAGGGGTGTGGGGCTTTTCCACAGCTGCCCCTCCCTGCTCAATGGTTGCTCAAATATGAGACTTTAGCAAGCATTTTAACTTTCTTCCATTGTCTTAGCTAAACCTTATACAAATTAATTAATATCCATACCTTGGTAGAATCATAGCCAGATTTTGCGAAGAGTTTGTGAAGTGGCAGCTGGATGGTTGTGGAGCCGAGTATTTCCTGCTGGGAGTGGTGGCCTGTTTTCCGCCCAGCAGACATTCTGTGTGAGCTGCACACCTCACTCTAGGATGGGGTGGCGTCTGTATCACGGGATGGAGCCAGCCAACCCCTGGATGGCAGGACCTGCTACAGAGCCACGCTGGTTCCAGTGGAATGGAGTTTGCTTTGCTGGCACTGTGGCTTTAATCTTAGCAAATAAGTTATGTTTGTAGGGTTCTATGCAGGTCACACCAAGGGACTAAATGCCCCTGTAGCTCATCTAGAACCCAAACCAGCTGAAGCTAAACAGGAGCCAGGGGGTGTGAATATCACTTGAAATTTATAATAAAACTTCTCCTATGTTTTCAAAGAGACAGTGAAACCGATGGTGAAGTACCCGGTCATCAAGCACACTCAGTGGTGTTTGCTGGGATATTTTGTGGTGAGTGAAAGATCATTGGCCTCAGGATCAAATCTGAATTTGAGTCCCAGCATTGCTGATGGTGGCTGTGGGGCTCCAGACAGATCACTTCACCCCTCTGAGCCTCAGTTTCCTTATCTGTTAAAAAGAGGATTCCTATCTGACAGGGTTTTGTGAGGAGTAAGTAAAGTGATCTATGGAAAGCACATGCTTGGACCTTAGTAAATACTTGATAAACAGTACACATTATTGCCAGATGTCAGAGCATGTTGATCTCAGTAGCCCAATAGAGAAAGCCAAAACTGAGGCTGTGACATCACAGGTGTGTGGAGGCCTAAGAACTATTCATAATTCCAAATTGAAGGAAAAGCAAGTGGGATTTTAAACGTGGACGAGACCTTGGGGGTGGGTGTTAGAGAGTGTCCTTGGTGCAGAGCCGGCCATGAGATTGCACATTGCCCCCACATCTCAGGTCCTGGGCTGGGCCGTGGCAGAACCGTGTGCTGCCTGGTGGTCTTGGTGCAGTGGCCGTATACAATGTCCCTCCTGGGGGAATGGTGTTGGTGTGGGCAGGAGTAGAGCCACCTCCAAAGGATCCTTTAGGGTGGTGCACTTTCCCTCCCATGGCCAGCCCAAGCCCCACTACACACACACAGTCCACATCCTTGGGCTCCAGAGCTGAGCCACACGAAGCTGCCAGGACCAGGAGCCGAGCAGCACAAGCTCTGGGGATGTTGCTTGTAGCCTGCTCCTCTGGTCCAGAGCGAGGGGCCAACAGTGCTTCGTTAAAGGCTATGGGCAGTGATTTCTGAGTAGGAGATCCTGTATTGCACCATGTAGAAGCTTCTAGAAGGTGAAGCCTCGTGGGCAGCGGGACTGGGGCTGCAGAAAGAAGAGCTTGAGGAAACTGGCCCAGACCGGGGTATCTGGCCAGCCGGATGCCGAGCCTGCAACTTCCCAGGCAGTGGCTCTTGGTCCCTCTCTGTGGGGACGACCCTGGCCCTGTGCTGATGTTGGACTGTTTGGTACCAACCATTCTTAAGTGCAGGGTCAGCAGAGTGTCCCAGAGCAGACCAGGTAGATAGACAGGGCCTCTGCCATGGACCCCAGGACCGAGCCACCATCCTTGTTCCAAGGCCTTATTCCAGGTCTACAGAGGGGAGCTGCTTGCCTGTGTTTCTCTGTGGAAATACAACACTTATTTTTAAAGGCAGATGCCCCAAGGAGATTTAAAAGGCAAGTAGCCAATTGTGGGGTAAACCTGTGTTAACTAAATGCCCACAACCAATACTTGTGTCTCAAGGCGCTTAAAATAGGAATATGACAAATGGCAAATCAATATCTTAATGTATTTGAATACAAATTTTAAAAGATTCTGAGGCTTATTTGAATTCATAGTCATATTTTTAGATGAAATTTGAAGAAATAGTTCAGGGGAAAAGATGACAATTTACTTGTTCATTACCAGTGTGGATCTTTGCAGTCTTGGTGGAAAATTATAGCTGACATCTGAGAGCATTGCTTTTCCTGGCACAATTCTGAGTCTGAGGTTTTAATTCCCTCAAAAGCATTGAAGAGTGAAGGGTGGTGGAAACACTGAACTCCATGGGGTTAAGTGTGGCTTCACTTCAGGGGGGTCACAGAGTAGTTCTGGAGTCCGCCCGAGGTCCCAGGTCCCCACTGGGAGTTGGGCAGTCGCCTGTCTTAGCTCCCATGTCTGTAAGATGGGGTGACACACCAAGTTTATGGCCTGTTTGGATTGTAAGACGATGGGGAGAATCACGGAGGCAGCACCTCGCACCCAGCAGGTGCTCACAGCTGCACAGACCCTGCCCTCTGCCGGGCCTCCATTCTCCTCTTGGTTAAGGCAGTGGACACAAGTGTGTCTTGCACACAGCACAGATGACAATGCAGGACAGTGGAGGACTGGCGTCACCCATCCCTTAGGTGGGGCACTGGCTTGTCCTCCTCTGGGGAGCAGAGAGACTCATTTCTTGCCGGTTTCCATGGAGTGGTGTAGCCCATGTGAGAGATGCTGCATGCATTAATTAACACAGGTGCAATTTATGGAAGTGACAAGAAATTTGCAATTGTTCCCCCACACAGTAACACAAACCCGTGCAGCCATTAGACCCACCTGTGGGGCCGTCCATCGCTGGATGTCCAGAGGACAAAGCCTACATGGCCTGCATGGCTGAGGTGCTAGGAGGGTGACCACTGCAAACAGATGTCTGTAACCTTGCTGGTCAGTGAGGGGGTGAATGAAAGAACAGTCTTGAAAACAGTTTCAAAGTAGGATGTGATTTAGCCCTGGCTGTGGGCTTTGTGAAGCATGGAGAGCACCTCTACATTTTCCAGAAAAAAGAAAGCAATTTATGGCAGGGGAGCAGCTATAAAAGGGTACTGATTCTGAAGACACCCGTGGTAGTGTTTGGCCACTGTTGGGAAGAGAGCTGCTCCACAGCTCCGGGTGGAGGAGGAGGCTACTGTGGTGCTTTACTCAGTACTTAGGAGGGCCCAGTTTTGCTTCCAAAGCTAGAAGAAATAAATTATGAGCAAAACCTCAATATTTTTTCTCATTACCTCTGAAGTGATGGCTTTTCATCATTTTAAAGTGCAGGTATGTTACCAGAATTTGAAACAACAAATTTGTGAAGTTAAGGTGAAGTTAGCATGTATTACAAGGAAAGGAACATCCATGAATAGAATGAGGAAGATGAGGAAGACACAGCCGTTTATCAGAGACCTATGTGAGAAGGTCGTGAAAGCGCTGGTGGGGCCATGGTGGGTACAGTCTAGCCTGATATTCACATTTGTATCCAGAAGCCCATGTGGTGGGGCAGCCTAGGGAGGGTGCAGTCCAGTGTGCTGGGTCTGCTGTCCCCATTCTGCTCTTGGCTGAGGCTGGCCAGAGTGTCCTGTGTCTCTGGTCTGGTCTGCTCCAGCCAAGTGGAGCCTTAGCAGGTGGTGTGGGAAAGACAGGATGCCGACCACTCCTCCTGGCTCCCTCCTGGTGACTCCCAGCTGGCCTGTCCTCAGGAACTCTCTGCAGGACTCTGCTTCCTCTATTGGGCCTTGGGGGCCTGTCCCATGGTCACTCACACCTCGTGACAGTCACTGTGCTGCCTGCTCTGATATAGCTCTGTCTGGCTGTGTCATCTGCCTCAGTCAACACAGGCTGCTGTGAAGATACCCTGCAGACTGGCCGGCTCAACAATGGACATTTATTTCTCACAGTCCTGGGGGATAGAGGCCCATGATCAGGGCAGCGTATTTGGGATCTGGTTTATCTTCCTGCTGTGTCCTCATCCTCATAGGTAGAGAGCAGAGAGAGTCCTGATCTCCCCTTAATTGGGCACAAATCCCACCCTGAGCATCCTCCATGCCCTAATCACCTCTGAGGCCCCACATCCTGAGTCCAGTGCTGCAGGGTTTGGGATTCTAATGTTTATCTCTACCTGAGCTCCTGACCTACAGGAGGCTGCTTTGTGGGCGGTGGGCCTAGGAGAACAGACTTTGCCTGAGCAGGCTCTTATTTAATTTCTTTTATGGCTTGCTTATTTTCTTGAAAGTACCTTCAGCTTTATGAACCTAATCAAAGTTTCAAATCTAAAACCTTCAGTTTCACTTGGCAAGATTCTACTTATCCAGCTGTAGGTAGGACAGAAGCCACAGTGAAAAACCTTCAGGGATTTTTCAGACCCTTTTCATTTTTAGTTTTTGTGTTTTCTAATGTCTTATTTTGACTGACTGATAAATGAGATTTAGGTCATTGTGTGACCAACTACCACAACAAAACTAAGTTGAAGGTGAGGGCACAGGTGCAATCTCGGGGCTATAACGACCCCAGCCCCAGCTCCGGCTTTCTCTGGGTGCCACTAGCAAGTGGTCCCCCAAACCTGGAGCACTTTGACTTAGCATAAAAAGAGGAAACTGTGAAGCAGCAGCATAGCCAAGAGAAAGTCAGGCAGCAGTGGTGATTTAACAGAGAAGTTTAATTTCCAGAGCAAACAGAACACACTGAAGTTTATGAGCAGACGAGAACTCCTGAGAGGGAGGCAGGTCTCTAACCTCACAAACTTAACCTTTGTGTTTAGTTATTCCCCAGTTCCCAGCTTTGCTCAGCCTACTCTAATGCTTATGCATTTCTTTCACCGAGGGTCTTAGCCAAGCTAACTCCACACTTTCCTTATACTAACTTCTTTGGGAAGTTTCCTACATGTTAGCGGGGCATTGGTTAATCATGGCATGCTAACTTCTTATTTAAAATGTTCTTATTTGTCAGTCCTTCTGTGGGGGTTCTAGGAGTTGAATGATCTCTGAATCTTAAAACTTTCCAACCACAATCTTAGCTAGTAATGCTTTTGTAATGGCCCAGGATAGTCTGTCTCCCACCTGCTCGTGTCTAAGCCAAGGAACTCTTTGACTGCCCTTTTTCTCTTCCCCTCCTTTTTTTTCTTTTTCCTTCTCTTAGCCTGTTCCCTGTCTGTCCCTGACATGCAGTTTGAAAGGTCCTAAGCTCATAGATGTGTACTAAAATTTTATTTTCCTTGTTCAACTTTTTTTGGTATGGATCTAGTCATTTACATCATTAAGTTTTGAAGTATTATTTTCCTGATTTTAAAAATAACACAGTTTCGTGGTCAAAAATTGAGAATCTTTTTTTTATTTTAATGAAGGAAAATCCCCAATACCATCCCATGTAGTTACTATATTAAGATTTGCTGTATTTCCTTCCAGTGTTTTTAAAAAAATGCTTTAAAAAAAATCACAATGTGGACACACTTATACAGTCTGCATTCTGCTTTTCACTGTAAACTATTCACTGTGAATAGTTTACCAACTAATTGAAAACATCTCCCAGACCCATTTTTAATAATTGCCTGATGACTGTTTTCATATGCTTTGAGTGAAGTCACCTGAATGCTCTGAGAACGCATCCTTGGTGCTGTGACCTGGTCCCAGGGAAAGCCCTGTCCACACCTGTGCCTTTTGCTGGCTAGTGTGCGGTCAGCAGAGATGCCGACGCAGACATAGGATTTCATATACAATTCTCAGAGAGACCTGAGCACTGGCGAGACACAGGAGGGCCCTTAGGATCGGGAGTTCCAGGTTTTCACGATAACCCAGTAAAGTGGGAACTTTGATCCCCATTTTCTAGAAGGGAAACCCAGGCTCCATCCATGTAAATACCGTGCCCAAGTTCACACAGCTGGACTGGACAGAGCTAGTAATTAGACCAACTGAGTTTGGCCAGAACCAGTTCCCTCCTGCTGTGTAAGGAGCATCACCTAGGTGGGACGGGATATGCCTTCCCTGCAGGGTATCCTGGAGGAGCCCAAACAGCCCTCAGGGTGTGTGACTGCCTGGGAAAGAGATCCTGCAGAACCTGATGTTTCCACCCTGGACGTGTTTGAGATACGATTGGCAGGAGGCAGGAAGGGGAGCGTCCTAGGGACTGGCAGGACAGCAAGGTCCTGTTTGCCGATGACTAACCCCTCTCCCATGGAGTTTCCTGCTTCCCTGACTGCAAGATGGGTAAATAGTAGGCTGTCCCTGTTGGTCTGGCCAATCATCTTGTTGATGAGTGGCCTGGAGCCAAGGAGTGTGTTTAGAATTTGTCTTCAGAGAGCCAGGTGTAGCCTTAGGCAGACGCCCAGTGCACTGGGCAGCAGGTTGGCACTGGCCTAGGCAGTAAGGTGAACATCATCGAGACTGTCTGTGGGAGTGGTGTTGGCGGCTGAGCTGAGACCCTGTGGGCAGCTGACGGATGGAGAATATCTGGGGCTGGTGGCAGGGTTAGCAGCTGGGCAGAGCTTCGGCCTAATCCACAATGAGTTTCAGAACCTGAGAACAGCATGGAACTGTCTCTGACCAGAGGCCTGGGGCTGCATGGTCACTGGGTGCCCTGTTGTGTCTCCAGGTGATGGTGAGGCTCCCGGCCAGGGAAGCCTGGGTGAGAGCCAGTGTGACCTACAGCATCTGTAGGGGGACACAGAGCAGGAGGTTTTACTGTGACTATGTGTTTGTGCCTGTGCTGTACGTCTTAAGAGAAAATGCCAACAGCTTTTGGAGTGTGTTGACAAAAAGGCCTTGAGAAGCCCTCTGCTCTGGGGAGAGACCTCCTGTGCTGCCAAGGACCTGCCACTCACAGCACAGCAGGGCCTTGGAGGTACCTCTGACTGTGTCCTCAGACACATCTTCATGTGTCCTCATGTGGCCATCCCTCTTCCTGTGCCCTCATCTCCTTTCCTGGGGACATCAGGCAGATTGGATCAGGACCACACACTCACCTTGTCTTAACTTAATCACCCCTCTAAGCTGCCCTATTTCTACACATAGTCACATTCTGAGGGCCTGGGAGTGAGGACTTCAACATACAAATTTCAGAGACACAATTCTGCACACAGCACCCCCAACAGGAGACAAGGTCAAGAACAAACAATGACAGCCGACTTTCCAAGCCAGTGTGCAGTGGCACTGCCAGTGGAGAGAAGGGCATCCCATGGAGGCTGCTAGTGTGTCTTGTTGCCCTCACTCCATACTGGACCATGGCAAGTGCCTTTCTTTTTCTTTTCTTTCCTTTTTTTTTTGAGACAGAGTCTCAGTAAGTCATCCTTGGTAGAGTTCTCTGGCGTAATAGCTCACAGCGACCTCAAACTCTTGGGCTTAAGTGATTCTCTTGCCTCAGCCTCCTGAGTAGCTGGGATACAGGCTCCCGCCACAATATCCAGTTATTTTTTCGTTACAGTTTGTCATTATTTAGCAGGCCTTGGCCGGGCTTGAACCTGCCAGCCTCAGTGTATGTGGCTGGCGCCTTACTCACTCAACTACAGGCACTGAGCCAATGGCAAGTGATTTTCATGAACACCCACTCTGGCTGGGGAGGGGTTGGTTAGCTCACCATGGCTGCCAGGGATGGGATGGGGAGGCTGGCACTGTGGGCACCCTTTCCCCAGCTTTCACTCCCCCAGGGCACCTGTCTCTGTTTTGGGAGTCATGGCACACACACAGTTTCCACACAATGCTGAAGGAGGACAACCAGTGCCAGAAATGGGCAGCATTTGTGTTTGACAGGGAGGTAGCCAGGGGATAGCACTATGTGCAGAGTGGCCATAATCACTGGAGACCATGATGAAAGGGGATGTGCTCCTCAGGGGTGTCTAGAAACCTCATGCTTGGGTGTCCCTGTGGGGCCTGAGTGTCACTCTGTGTGTGGGGATTTCTCCCTCTATGGAGCTGGAGGTCTGGGCATGTGTCCTGGTGGGGAGACTGCAGCAAAGACTCGAGCATTCGCTGGGGGAGGAAGCACCAGCTGCCAAAGTGGTGTGTGGCAGGAACACTCACAGTGTGTGAGTAGATCTGTGAACTCTGATACGTTTAATCATGCTGAGTAATAATTAACACGGTACCTATTAGCTGCCCATCCCTGAGGACCTCAGCAGAAAGCAGAGAGGGCTGCCCTGGCAAGGCGGGGACTGCGCATGTCTGCAGAGTGGGGTGCAGCGGAGGGCCCAGTCTCCCTTCCCCTGCTCCTTTCCACATCCAGAAGGGCCCCAGGCTCACATGGATTGGAACCCGCCTGGGCTGGCTGTGCCCCTGCAGCTCCTGGCACCTCCTCTGTTGCTGCCTCTACTTGGCATCCAGCAGTTTTGTTTCACATTAGGTGGCCACACTTGGCAAATGCCCAGCTTCCAAAATTCTGAAACTGTGACCTCTGGAGCACTTTCCTGGGAGCAGCAAGGGCTTCCTGCATGCTCTGCTTTGGAGCCACCTCCAGAAGCATGGCCTGAGAGTGACTGGGGCCACCCTCTCCCCCTTCAGAGGCCCTGGGCCCACTGTGGCCTGGCATAGTGGATCTGTTTGATAGTTCACATTATAGCCCTGACCATCATGAGGCACAGCCAGCCAAGGGCTGTCTCTTACGAGGGGCAGACAAACAGCTGTCACTTCCACCCTCAGAAGGGTAGCTGGCTCCTTGTGCAAGGTGGGCAATGTCTTTAAGAATGAAGTTATTCTCTCCCAGCTCTGGAGTTGAGTCCGAGACCAAGGTGGCAGCTGAGCTGGCTCTTTCTGAGGCTGCAAGGGAGCATCTGCTCTGGGCCTCTGTCCAGCTACTGCAGTTTGTTGGCCATCATGGGCAGTCCTTGGCTTGTAAACACATCATCCTAGTCTCTGCCATTCCCTCACATAGTGCTCTTCCTTGAGTGTCTGGATCCAGATGTCCCCTTTGTATGAGGACATCAGCCCTACCGAATGACATCATCTTAACTACAGTTGGCCCCTTGGACAACACAGGTCAGGGATGTGCCCGTCCACTTACATGTGGATTTTCTTTTTAAGCACATGCAGATGGGCGGGGGGGGGGGGTACTTGGGATGTGAAACTGATTTCTGCCTGTTCAGGTCATGCAGGGCTGGCTGCGGGGTATGAGCACGTGCAGATGTGGTACAGCTGAGGGTCCTAGAACCAACCCCTGGCAGACACTAAGGGGCCACTATTGTGACAGCTGTAATCACCCGATTTTCCAGTAATGTTCTGAGGTACTGGGGTTAGTAGCTATGAATTTTGGGGGGACACAATTTGACCCTTGACCACCAACTTTCTTGCTACTCCTCAGTGATCTGGTTCTGTTTCTCCCACTCTAGGGAGACTCCTGACAGACTGCATGGTTCCTTCTCTGGCGGCTTGTCCCTGGATCCCTGTGGGCTCCTGCCTACCCTGTTCCTGCCTCTGAAGCCATCCTTCCTCCTGGGTGGGGGCCTTGTGTAGTTGCTTCTTGGTCTCTCTGGTCCCTTTCTTATTGTTTCTTGTGCTGTCTGCCCCTAAGGCCTGAGACTCATACCCTGGTCTGGCTATTCTTATGTTGCTCCTTGAGACCCACTTTCCAGGTTTTGAGAAGCTGGCAGCCATGGTGGTGTCAGAAGCTCCTGAATCCCAATGTTGCCGCATCCTCTCCTTTAAGGCCTTAACCGTTCTTGCATATTTCTGTTCATGGTGACACTCGACCATCTCAGACTTACCTGTTTTATGTGAGCATAACTGTTCAACCTTGTTGACAGCATGTCCAATCTCTGGGTCTCCTGCTGAATGTGGTGCCAGACATGTTGAGGACAAGAGGGGTCTGGTTGGAGGGAAGGAAAATGAATGCCTGGTGATGGTATAGGACAGGTGCCGTGCTTGGTGACAGCTGGCCCCTGGGCGCAGGCCCTGCTGCTACATGGCTTTAACACTCACACCCATCGCCTCACTTAGTCCTATGTCCACAAGCTGCATCTAACTCCAGCTGGACCCACACCGAAAATGCAGTGTCGGTCATGACCAGGGAAGGTAGAGGGGGTGATTCACTGCAGATCCACAGTGGCACTTGAGGCACCTTGGCCCTCACACCCTCTCGGACAACATTTGGCTCTGACATGACTGTCCCTTCTATACTAAGGTGACCAGATTTTAACATTGGTAAAGCAGGACACCATTGACTGGGGAGGGGGGGTTCTTAATTAAACATTTGGTCTATATGGAGCAACAAAAATTTTCATAGAATGTAAAAATAGTATTGTAATATACATTTTTAAAATTTCAACATAAGTACACTTTACAAATATAATACATTTTTAAAAAGTATGTATAGTAATAGTATTATTTTATTCTTTGGCATATTTCTCATTTGAGTGAATTTTTTTTTTTAGTAAATTGCTGTTGTTATTTAAAAGGTCATGAAATTTTTCACAAGAATTTGTTAAATTATATTTCACACATAAAATGGCTTTCAAAGTCTCAACACTTAATTGTGATTTTTCTGATGTCCACACTTCATTTACCGTAGAAAAAACGCATTTAGTCACAGCATTAGTTCCTGGTAAGGACAGCATGTATCCCACAATTTTTAGTGCATTATTGTATGGAACATGGTTTGTTTCAAAATGATGAAATATTTCTAACCATTTGTTCTCTATTGTGATTTTTGCTAATGTCCAAGATTTAACCTTTTCCTTATCAATATATTTTTTTAATAATGATACCTTGTAAGTCGTAAGTATCACTTTCAAGGCTGGAGCTAGACTTTTTGCTGCCACTATAAAATATAAATAATATGAGTACTGTCTGCTAAATTCATGAAATAAATAATAAATAAATTACTTACCTAAATTATCTGAATAGCTGATTTGTTGACATCACTTGTTCAACTAGCACTAGCACGTACGATGTGTATCATCTGAGAGACAGTTACAAAATGTTTTCATGGTTGCCAATGCTAAAAAATGCCATTGTTCATTAAGTCCAAAGAATGGTGGTCGAATTCTAACAAGTGATCAACAATGTAAACTTTGATAAGCAGTTCTCGATAATCAGTTCTCAACAATTATTTGTTATTATTAAAGTTTAACATTATAAAATTAACAAAAATAAAACTCATATCCTGGCGAAACAGCCACATGACAGCCGAAAACTGTATATTCCCTTCTCGTTCTCTTGCCATTCTCTAGCTTGTCATGCATTCTTTCCAAAAATCAGGACTTTTTTAAAATGCCACAGGACTTTTGGACCTAACAGACATCTACAGAACTTTTTACCCCAACAAAACTGAGTACACATTTTTCTCATCAGTCCATGGAACATACTCCAAAATTGATCACATCTTAGGTCATAAGTCTAACCTCAGTAAATTTAAAAGAATAGAAATTATTCCATGTATCTT
>NW_003852630.1:583416-585522 GCF_000181295.1 Otolemur garnettii
AACCAGTTTGATGGAAGTGTCTTGGATTGTGTATGAAAACACCACACTGTACCCCCAAAGTGCATCAATGTACACAGTTACCATTCAATAAAAAAAAAATAAATAAATAAAAAAAAATAAAATGCCACAGGACGTGGGACAAATTGTTAAAAATCAGGACTATCCCGCTGAAAGCAGGATGTCTGGTCACCTTATTCTATACTATTTCCCAGTGTGTTTTTTGCTGATCATTTTGTGTTGGTTTTGGAATTAATATTGCTTTAGTATTAGTTCTTCTCTGACTAACTGATCATCTCATTTCTAAATTCAGAAACAGAGAAATAAAATAATCTATAGAAATAATTCTATTGTCTGGGCAGCAGGAGACCCAGTTTTGTGACTAGCTTAGCAACTAACTGTGTGACTTTGGGCAGATCATGTATGCCCCATGAGTTGGTCCATGTATTCTCCTGGGACCCTCAGGGCAATAGTGCACTTAACCCTTCATGTACTTGGGCTCTGCTTCTGAGATTCAACCAACTGTAGATTTAAAGTATGCAAAAAAGGCAATAAAAATAACAAAAATAATATGAACAAAAGCATACAGTATAACCACTATTTATAGAGCATTTTCATTAAGTGCTACGGTAATCTCAAGGTGATTTAAAGATTCAAGGGGGTGCACATAGGTTATCTGCAAATACTGTGCACTTATATATCAGGGACACCAAGGGACAACTGTACTTGGATTTAGTTTATCAGTCGTCTAGTGGTTATAGCATAGGCATGTTGTTTATGAAACCATATTTTGAATTGACAAGAGGACAAGCTGCCCCATGTGCCACTGATTGCCCTGTGCCCTACTGGGGAGGGGGAGAAGGTGCACCTGCTTAGGAATGAACAAGTTCATGTTATATTCCTTCCTTAAAGGAAATGTGTGACCAATATTATTAATCCACTTCTCACCATGGATGGTGTAGCTGAACCCAGAAGGGTCATTTCCAACCAAGTCACACAGACAGACGCTATGGCTGCCCTTCCTGGGAGCCCTGGTTCTTACAGCAACAACACAGGGTTCCATCCGCCAAGGACACAGGTCTGAGACTGAAGTCCACATCATGTCCAGCAGCCAGAGGTTCCTGCTGACAGCAGGAAGGGCCTTGCTTGCAGAGGGAAGGGAGGGGGTACAGGATGCCCCCCTGGGGTAGACAGTGGGTATCTGAGTCCACTTTGGGCAGAGAGACGGTAACATCCTGGGCCATGGATGCAACCTGGCTCTGATACCTTTGTCTGCCTTTGAGAGGTTCAGAGACTAATAGAATTGTATAACTAGATGCGATTTTAGAAATTATGTACTGTTTTACAGATAAGAAATCCAAAGTCCAGAAAGGTCAGATAACTTGTCTGCATTAAGCAGCTGGTTAGGTTCCAGCCAGGATGGAACTCAGACTCCTTGCCCTGTGCAGTTAGAGCCCATCCTAGTTCCCCTCTCTAGGGTTCTAGTGTATAGGACATCTGTGGGCCTGGGAAATCACATCTCAGGAATGTGGCATGAGAAGCTGGCAGTCTGCTGCCCGAGAGGTGAGAAGAGACTGGTGGAACTCTCTGTGTCTCAGTCCAGTGGAACTTATTGTAGGTTTGTGTGGTGACTTGCAGTCTGTGGCACCCACCCAGAGGAGTTCCCCCATTGAGTCCTTATGTGGCAGGGATGGTCATCCTCATTATTAGATTTGGACACAGGGTTACCTGACTGGTCAGTTGCTGAGGCAAAGATTTGCATTTTTCTGACAATGTGCCCTTCTGTTGTTTTTGTATTTGTGTTCCTATTGGTTATAATCATTTTTTAATTTAGGAGCTATAGTCTTTCTTTAAAAAACATATCAAGTGGCACTATTGCTAGCATGAAAAATTACAAAAGGCCATCTGGTTTGGAAAACCAGGGTTGGAGCCACTGCAGCCCTAGTGGAAGGGGTCCTTCTGAGAACCCTGTTCCAGGGTATTTCTCTCATGGAGAGTAGAGAACTTGTTTCCAGTGTTCAAGAAAGACTGCTCTAGAAACCATCTACTGAAGAGCATGAATTATTTTAAATTGCAGCAGGAAGACATACCACCTAGAGGGATGTGAAT
>NW_003852630.1:585636-588863 GCF_000181295.1 Otolemur garnettii
CAACTCCTGGGCTCAAGCAATTCTCCTGCCTCTGCCTCCCAAGTAGTTGGGACTACAGGTGCCCGCCACAATGCCCGGCTATTTTTTGTTGCAGCCGTCATTGTTGTTGTTTGGTGGGCCAGGCTGGATTCAAACTCACCAGGTCAGGTGTAGGTGGCTGGCGCCTTAGCTGCTTGAGCCACAGGTGCTGAGCCGTGAATAATAATCTTCATGAAGGGATAACTGTGAGACTTGAGCCTCAGGCACTGAGGAAGAATTTCACGATAATAGAACTCTTCCTTTTTTCAGGTCCTATTCACTGTTCCTCTCTGTTCCGTATGGGACCGTTGGGACTAGGGCTATACTATATTTTGTCCAAGATCCCAAATGGCATTTTTCTCTAGGAGATTGTAATCCTGCGACCTCCATATTGTCATCATCCTCTTGGAAGGTGAGGTGAAGGGGGAAACTTTATGACTAGAAGATGTT
Source organism: Otolemur garnettii (assembly GCF_000181295.1). Classification (NCBI taxonomy): domain Eukaryota; kingdom Metazoa; phylum Chordata; class Mammalia; order Primates; family Galagidae; genus Otolemur; species Otolemur garnettii. The sequence continues at coordinate 586,105 of NW_003852630.1, forward strand.
TTTTCTTGTCATTGTTGTTTTGTAAGGATAAATGACAAAGTTGAGTTTGGAGCAGCCCAGGAGTTTTAAAAACCATTCTGTGTTGCCTCAGAAAAGCTCATTAAATTGAAATGTTTCCCCATGGCACATGTCCTATTCCAAACTTGTGTTTGGCAGAATAGTAATTACACCGAACTGGAAAAATTGGTTTCACTCTAATGATAAGCAAATTTGGAAAATACAACAAGAGCAGATGGGTGTAATTTGTAGAGTGCTGCTGTTCTGGCATAGCATAGAACGGGTGTGTGTGTGGGGGGGTGTTACAGAGAGAACAGCATTTGGGTAACACTTTTTCTTCTAAGGTGAGTAATTTCTTTCACTTGGCAACTTGGAATGGGAGAAAGTCCTTATATTTATGGGAAACAGTATCAGTGGCATTGGAGAAAAGAGCCTCTTTTTCTCTCTTGGACAGTATGTGGCTACTTGAGGATGATGATGATGACAGTGATAGTGAAGATTTTTAGACACAGGCCTCACTCTGTTGCCTAGGATGGAATGCAGTGGTGTCATCACAGCTCACTGCAGCCTCCAACTTTTGGGCTCAAGTGATCCTCCTACCTCAGCCTCCCAGTGCTAAGATTAGAGTTATGAGCCATTGTGCCTGGGTGGCACTGGATCCTAAGTGTCTTTAGAACTGAGGTCCAGAGTCACCCAGACCAACACATGGAATGCTGGTCCATTCCAAGACCCTCAGAACAACCAGTGTAAAGGCTCAAACACTGTCTGCCAACACCTTGTGAGCCTGCCTTCGTTGATCTTAACCATCATTTAAAGTATCTGCCTTACCTGGCAGCTGAGCCATAAAACATGGCTTTTACTGAGACTGCAAAAGATGATGCTTATGTTCATGTGTTCACATTCCTTCTCCAGCCCCATTAAACACCTTCATCCCAATCAATTAATTGATCAATTGAATTAATAAGCTATTTACTGAGTCCTATTTTATAGACATCACAGTACTAAGTAACATAGAGCCATCCTTGCCCTTGTGGAGTCTTATTTTCTTCAAGGGAAGAAATGAGTAATAATGACAGGGCTGGTGGTGATACTACACTGGGGAGGCTTGGGGAACCCTGGACACAAGTTGTAGGGGTTCCTCTTTAGTCAAGAACTGGGGTCCCTTCAGACAATCTAACTTGGTACCTAAGAAATGAGTGCAATCTGCTATGCCTGGAGGGGAGGGAAGATCTCCATCCAGTGACACATTGGTGAAAGCCTACCTGTGAGGAGATGGGAGTGTTTTGGGAGCTTGACTGTCCCGCCACAGTGGAGAATGAGTCTGTGGCCACCATCCACAAGGCTGGTTTCGAACTCTGTCCTAATGGAAGTGGGAATCTATTGCAGATGTTTAAACTCAGGAGTGATACAATCCCTTTGTGTTTTCTAAATATTGTTCCAGGCAGCTGAATGGAATAGGAGTGAGGTGGGCAGCAAGGTCAGTCAGGTCAAAACATAAACCAGGTTAGGGATGGGTGGAAAGGCAGAGAGGACCTGGCCTATTTGAGAGAGATCCAGAAGAATGAACTGAAAGACTTGACTGAAAGAGTTTAGTAAAGGGTCATAGTCTGGAACTTTCTGTGTGTACACCACCTGCTTGGCCCATAGTGTAGCTGTGGTGGGCAGGTGCACATCCTGGTGCCCTCCTAGGATGCTGGTATTCCCGCTGTACTGTCTCCAAGGCTGTGGGGCTGCCCAGCCTTGTGTTCATGCCCCTGAACACCAGGGGGAAGCCTGGGGCAGCCATCAGCTCATAGGGACAGGTCTCAGGGACAAGTGTCCTCAGGTAGGAGCAGGTGAAGTGAACCAATACAGTATATCTCTTCTGCCCTGAGGCCTTTTTAAAGTGTTGAGACATACAAAGTGCAGTTGACTCAAAATCAGGATGGAGATCTGCATACTGATCTCACTTCTGAAGATCAGTGACTTGGAGGACTTGGTGATTTGGAAGGCTCACAGAACTCACAAGTTGTCCTGCTTATGGTTATCATTTGTTACGGAAAAAGGAAACGAAACAAAATCAACACAAGAGACAGGCGCATGGGAGAGATGAGGCATCATAACCAGGCACCGGCTTCCAAGATCACCCAATAGATAATCACTTGGGACGTGCTTAGTTCCCCAGCAACAGGCTGGAACATATAAGAGAAGTTTCCTGTGCTGGGAGCTGTTGTAGGCCCAGCGGCCAAAGATTTTTGGAGGTCACATGGGCAGCCTCTGCCTGGCTCAATGCAAAGCTGCAGACTCCAAAAGGAAAGCAGGCACATGGAACAGAGCACGCTGTCTGTAGGAGCAGGGCAGGGAGTCATTGGGCCGAGAAAAAGCGCTCAGTGTCCTTCAGCGGAGAAGCAGCGCGCCGTGTAATTTAGTGCTGTGTGGTTTAGCGGACTCCAAGTCAGCTATGGGCGCTGTGCAGGCGGTGGGTCCCAGGCGGCCGGCCTGCGGCGAAGCATTTGAGGACCAGCAGTCTTAGCCCCGCTAACGTCACTGTGACGCCTAATACAGCAGATGACAAAGTAAGAAAAGTCTTTTGATAAGCCAGAATGCTGGGATAAAGCCGCTAAGATGGAATTTAATAGGATATAAGAGAAGTCATTTTTGAAGGCCCAGCTTCCCCGGGTGAGAATTCCTCTCAGGCCCCGCCCCTCCCTCTGTCACGCGCAGGCCCAGCTTCCCCCTGTGAGAATTCCTCTCAGGCCCCGCCCCTCCCTCTGTCACGCGGG
>NW_003852630.1:589030-592008 GCF_000181295.1 Otolemur garnettii
CTCTCAGGCCCGGCCCCTCCCTCTGTCACGCGGGACCCTCGCGCAGGCCCAGCTTCCCCGGGTGAGAATTCCTCTCAGGCCTGTCCCCTCCCTCTGTCACGCGGGACCCTCGCGCAGGCCCAGCTTCCCCGGGTGAGAATTCCTCTCAGGCCCCGCCCCTCCCTCTGTCACGCGGGACCCTCGCGCAGGCCCAGCTTCCCCGGGTGAGAATTCCTCTCAGGCCCATCCCCGCCCTCGTGCAGGTACGGTCCCCTGGCCCTGCCCAGCTCCTATTCCTCCTGGAACGCAGTTTGGCACACTCAGAATTCCCTCATGCCAGTTAGTGATTAACATGTAACCGACCCCCCTGGAACTTAAGGGCGTCCCTGGGTCTTCTCTTGGCTGGCGTGGTGGTCTCTGCACATGTCTCTCCTCCCCCGTGGGCAGCCTAGGCGCAACCTTCCGCGGACAGTGGAGCAGGGACAGCCCTGGCTGGGAGGTGCCACATACCCACGTGTGTGGCCACACGGGGCGGTCCTGGTGGCCCCTTCTCTTGGCTCCTGTGGTCCAGCTCTCGGAGTTCTAGGCTCTCCCGTTCCTGCTCAAGGTGCAACTCTGGCCACAAACAGGCGAAGGATGCCCAGCCGGGTGCTGGGGTGGAGTGTGCTCGGGAGGGCCCTGGCGTGCATCCCGGGGTTCCTGCCACAGCCCACGCGGTTGGCTTGGTACGGCTGTTGTGCTTGAGGATGAGCCAGGGACGCAAATTCCTCTGGCCAGGCGGGCTCCGCCGCCAGCTCCAGCCAGGCAGAGACCGCGCTGGGATCACTGGTTGGGGCCTCTCAAGTCTGGGTCCCCCATCCGTGGCAGGCTGCTAGCATGTGCCTGTCTTTGCAAACCCAGTTTCCTTCCCTTTTCCTAGCTTTTGTTGCTGTCTTTTTGTGGGGCTTACTGTGTTTTAATCAAGCTCATGACTGTTGCATCCAGAGTTTTTGGAGATTGGCTTTACTGTTTCTGCTCCTGACATGGCTGCATGAACCTGTAGATTTAACATCCGAGGTGGTTCATCAGGTCTTTTTTCAAAGCTTTTAACTTTGTGTGTATGGAAGCACATTTAGAAATGCATTCTTAATCCAAAGAATTAACTCAACAAGTGTCCTTCTTTTGAGAATTTTATTTGCTTTTGACAAGTTAACTGAGGGTGAAAACCAAGATCCAGTTAAAATGCCATTTAAAGTAGTACTGGTTGAGATCACTGTTGTCATGTCCCTAAACTGAGGACGCAGGAATGTGGAACACTGAGAGCATACTTCCCACAAAATACTGCATGTGCTTTGGAAAGAAGTCCTTCCACTAGATAATGTGAATTTGGTACGATTTCTTAAGAGTTTAAATTTGTACAACTAAGAATTTGAAATCAAAGACATTACCTAAAGTAAGAGGTTTCATTTTTCCTTTTTCTTAAAAACATCGCAGAACTTGCCAGCCCTGTGGTGCCCTGGCCGGCTCCACAGGGCTGAGGTGGTTCTTTCTGTGGGTGGAGTTGGGGTCAGCAGCTGTGGCAGAGCGGAACTGAGTCCATGGAGGTGGGGGGTCCCTTTGCCTTTCCAGCCCTGTGAAGCGGACATAACCCCTCCAGTGATGGAGCGTGGTCAAAGAGAAGGAGAACAAGGCTGTACCTCAGGGGCGCTTGTCTGAGTTAGTTGCCACCCGGCCCCTGAGTGTGCTTTGCGCCTCTGACACCAGCTCAACACGGAGGGGATCCCAGCTTGGAATGTGCCAGATCCCATGGCTACCTCCTCCTGCCCCAGTCTGGGCGATGTTGCAGCAGCATGCCCGGAGGCCTGCAGTGGTTTCCTGGCCTTGGAGGGGGGAAGTGGACCTGCTTGCTGGCTGTCTCTTCCATTGTTTATGGCAGCTGAGTGCACGGGTCACAGTGTGTCATCACTGATTTGGGGACACATCTTGTAGGTCTAAGAGCTCAGCTACTGCAGGAACCTCCAGCCAGGGCATGAATTTTCTTGCTCTTGGGCATTCAGTTTAATGTTTCAGAATCTGCTAGGCTCCCCAGTTCCCTACCTTAGCCGTGTGTGTTTGTGCTGCCCCCTTGCTATGTCTGGGGGTGTCGAGGTGCTGGGCTGAGTGACCTTTGAAGCCACAGTGCCCAGGTGCTTCACAGGGTGCCTGAGGGCAGTGTCTAGGGGAGGAGGCTCCTTGGGGCCTGGGGCCTGTCCCTCTGCTACAGGGTTGAGGGGACCTTCAGGAAAGAGCAATGCTCCAGGGACCAACCCATTAGTGTGTGTGTGTTTGGGGGGTGATCCTATCAGAATGTGTGTGTGGGAGTGTGACCCTATCAGAGTGTGTGTGTGGATGACCCTATCAGAATATATGTGGGAGACCCCATCTGTGTGTGTGTGTGTGTGTGGGTATGTGGGTGAAAGTGTATGTGGGAGTGTGACCCCATCAGAGTGTGTGTGTGTGAGACCCTGTCAGACTGTGTTTGTGGGAGGGTGACTACATCAGAGTATGAGTGTGTGTGTGAGAGAGAGAGACCCTGTCAGAATGTGTATGTGGGAGGGCAACCACATCAGAGTGTGAGTGTGTGTGAGAGAGAGACCCTGTCAGAATGTGTGTGTAGGAGGGCAACCACATCAGAATGTGTGTGTGTGAGACCCTGTCAGAATGTGTATGTGAGAGGGCGACTACATCAGAGTGTGAGAGTGTGTGTGTGTGTGTGTGTGAGAGAGAGAGAGAGAGAGACCCTGTCAGAATGTGTGTGTGGGAGGGTGACCACATCAAAGTGTGAGTATGTGTGTGAGAGAGAGAGACCCTGTCAGAATGTGTGTGTTGGAGGGTGACCACATCAGAGTGTGAGTGTGTGTGTGAGAGAGAGAGACCCTGTCAGAATGTGTGTGGGGGATGGCACCACATCAGAGTGTGAGTGTGTGTGTGAGAGAGAGACCCTGTCAGAATGTGTGTGTAGGAGGGCGACCACATCAGAA
>NW_003852630.1:592704-629842 GCF_000181295.1 Otolemur garnettii
GAGGGCGACCACATCAGAATGTGTGTGTGTGTGAGACCCTGTCAGAATGTGTATGTGAGAGGGCGACTACATCAGAGTGTGAGTGTGTGTGTGTGCGAGAGAGAGACCCTGTCAGAATGTGTGTGTGGGAGGGTGACTATGTCAGAGTGTGTGTGTAAGGGTGACCCCATCAGTGTGTGTGTGAGAGACCCTGTCTATGTGTGTGTAGGATGGCAGCCACATCAGTGTGTGTGTGTGTGAGAGAGACCTTGTCAGAGCGTGTGTGTGGGCAACTTCATCAAAGTGTGTATGTGAGGAGGCCGGGGGAGGAGGGGGTTTGTGATCCAGGTGTGTGTGTGTTTAGTGACCTTGTTAAGAGTATTTGTGTGAGGGGTGGGCAACCCAGGCACGTGTGTGTGTGGGGGGGTAGGTGACCCCCACAAGTGTGTGTATGGGAGGGTGGCGCTGTCAGTTTGTGTGTATGTGACCTCATCAGACTATGTGTGGGTGGGTAGGTGACCCAGGTGTATGTGTGTGGGCTACCCTGTCTGAGTGTGTGTTGGGGGTTAAGCCCAGCAGAGTGTGTGTATGTGCAAGTATGTGTGGTGGTGGGGTGTCCCCTCAGGTGGGAGCTGGCCAGGCTCAGGTGTCTGGTGGCCTTTTTCCTCTTTCTCTGAGGCCCATGTCAAGAGCAGATTTTGTCATCCAGTCCAGAACAGCCGCCTGATCCTTCTGCATACCTTGTGGGTCCCACCCTTCTGGAGGACCCAGCCTCACCCTGGGTTGGGCCTCGGGTGGGAAATCTCAACATGGGGCAGATTGGGACACTGTCCCTGAACCATTGTGCCAGTGCCTGGCACATTCCCAAACCCAATGGGAGTCACCCAAGGGAGTCCCTTACTCAGCCCAGGGACCAGCTTCAGGGTGTAGGAGAAGGGGACAGTGCTGGACAATGTGTCCATGTGTCAAGCTGTGGCTGGTGACCATCTCCTCATGCTCAGAGGTGAATGTGCTTCCCCCTCAGCAGCTGCCTGTGGGCCTTGCAGGGGATTCTCCCCACCCCCAGCTCTGGCAGGGAGCTGGGTACCACCTGCTTTGCTCAGAGACAGAGACAGTGCTGGGGGAGCCACAGGTTTCCTTGCTCCTTGGCACTCTTGGCCTTTTGTCTTTGAGTTGTGTTCACAGCATGAAAACCTGAGACCGAGGGCCTGGAATGAGCTGTCCTGGCATCCCAGCACAACTCAGCTGCCCAGGCAGGTGGTCTCTGCTCCCATGAGTACCGCTTGGCCAGTGCACCTGTCTGGGGGGCCCAAGGCTTTAGTCTCCATGTTCCTGGTCTTACTCTAAGAATGGGGGTTCTTATTGTAGAGATAGTTTTCTGTTCTTGCTTGGGTACCCTGTCTTGATTTAATATCTTTTTATTTTAGATCTGATGGAAACGTTTAAGAAACCATAGTGGATAGGCTTTATGTCAGAGTGGTCTCTGCTCAGGGGATGGACAGCACTGCCTGGCTGGCCCAAGGCCCAGCCCAGGCACGGCTGCTGCCTGGGGAGCCTTGATCTTAGAATGTAAAAATGAAGGTGCCTTTTGAAAAGAATATTTCTTCAAACCCCATACCTTCCTTTTCTGAGCTAGTGCAGTGTCTAGAAAAGAATATAATTTAACAGAATTCCCCATCTCACATCTTCAGAACCTGTGGTGTTTTCTGCTAGGGGGAGAAAAATAAGATGGTTTTCATGGGAATCACACTTTGGATAGACCAGCATTGAAAATGTAGTTGCTGAGGTATTGTCATTGGTCCAGCTGGTAACTACAGTGTCGCAGGATCTACTCCGGGTGGTAATGCGGGATCATGGGCTTTGAGCATGGCTGGTTCTTCTTAAGGCTTTGGGGTTGGGGGGAGACAGGGGAGAGGCAGTCATGAATGGGAGACAGGGAGAGCTCTGAGGAGCTGGGGGTCTGGGGGGCTTCCATAAGGGGTTGGCTTGGCTACAGAGGAAAAGATAAGGTATAGCTTATGTACCTTGTATCACAGTTTTTAAATTATGAAATATGTGCATGTTCCCTGTACAAGAGCACATGGTGGTGTGTGACCCAGACGTGTGTCTCCTCGCCTTTTCCAAGCCAATTCTGAGACCCTGGGAGTCTCTGTGGTTCTCCATGTGTGCAGACTCAGGTTTGCCCTCGTTCCTGCTGGGATGTATGGCACTGCCTGGGAAAGAACGGGCTTCCTTGCTACATACCAGAGCTGCAGCCACACTGGCCTCGGGAGTGGGTCCTCAGCAGCAGTGGTTAGGGAGAAGTGGATGAAAGAGCACATTGAAGTCAGTGGCTATGGGCTGTGGGCTTCAGAAAGGCCCTGTCTGTGGCTTGGGGAGGATGGCAGGTGTGGGCACTGGACCCCAGATCCAGGTGTCAGAGCTGCTCACATCTTATTCCTGTCAGGTGCCAGCTCATACCGGCTGGACTTTACAGGCCTCTGTGACTTTGTAGCCCAGAACAGCTGTCCCTGTGGCTGGCCTTAGTCATCACTGGATTCAGGGCCTCAGCCACCCCTGAGCTCTGCAGCTGCTTTGAGCCTCTGATTCTTGGAAGGGCTACTTTGGTCCTAGAGAAGCTCATGGTAAGGAGGGAAGGCTCCTCCTGGTGGATCCCCATGTTGGCGCCCACAGTGTGGCCCACTGTGGTAGGATTCCTCCTGTGCCTGAGGTTGGCAGTCCCTGAGCTTCACGCCTCTCTACACATTCATGTGCCGTCTACACTGAGGGTGAACACGCATGGTGAGGGTCTGTGCACAGATTATAAAATGTCCTGCAGCCATGAACTGGGACTTGACTTTTGATGTCACCTGTAGAAGTGAAGGGAAGGACTGACCAGATAAGATGGTCATTACTGAGGTTATGGGGTCATTTTGTCTCCTGTTCAATTCCTTGTATAAACCAAGAAGTGGCTGCATCTGGAATGAATGGTCTGGGGCCTGTCCTGGGAGGTGCTCACATTGCAGTGGGGGAGGCTGGGTGGTGCCTGGGACTGGGGTGGCCACAGAGGCCTAGCAGGAGGGCACAAAAATGCAATTTTGACAGGGAGCTTTGAAAGCCTTTCATCTAGGGATTAGGGGACTGGCAACTTTGGGCCTGAGGGGTGACTGTCACCCTCACAGTGCTATCCAGCTGGCCTGACCCACTGCTGTGCAGAGAGGCTATAGTTTTTGACCCAACCACAGAAAGTCATGGACCAGTGGGAAAGCTGCCTTGGGAAGGCCTCCCATTCTCCCAGACAGATCTCTTCCTTGGTGTCATACAGGAGCTCATGACTTAGATCAGGCTTAGAACCTTCATGTGTGAAGTGCTGCATGTGCATAGTCTCACATGTACACTGTCTCACACATGCATTGTCTCACAGGTGCACCCATGTCTCACCCATACACTGTATCACACATGCTCTGTCTCACAGGTGCACTGTCTCACCCATACACTATTTCATGTGCCCTGTCTCACTCATACACTATCTCACATGTACTGTCTCATACCCCCACTGTCTCACACATGAACTGTCTCACACACACTATCTCACACACTGTGTCATACTGTCTCGCATGCACTTTCAGATACATACTATCTCACACGTGTGCTGTCTCACACCCCCACTGTCTTACATACAGTCTCACATGCACTCTCAGATACACACTGTCTCACACACACAGTCTCACACTTGCACTATCTCATGCACACTCTCATGTGGACCGTCTCACACAATCTAACATGCACTGTGTCACATGTACTGCCTCATACATGTGCTGTCTTACATACTCACACAGGCCCTGTCCCACACATGCTGTCTCAGTCTCACACACGCACTCACACATGCACTTTCTCACACCCCCACTGTCTCACAAGCACTGTCTCACACCCCCACTGTCTCACACATACACTGTCTTAAATACTCACACAGGCCCTGTCCCACCCAGGCTGTCTCAGTCTCACACACACTATCTCACACATGCACTGTCTCACACCCCCACTATCTCACAAGCACTGTCTCACACATGTACTATCTCACACACACTGTCTCACATGTACTATCTCACACTGTCTCACACATGTGCTGTCTCTCACACACACTGTCTCACAGCTTCTGGATCACTGCTGCTTAGATGCTGAGCACTAAGATAGCAGCTCCTTGAAAAGAGAAGTATTCCAGGTTAATGGAGAATATGCAAACAGAATGTGCACTACATTTCTACCAAACATGCACACACACACACACATGCCACCTTCAGCCTGCACTACTGCTCCTGGGAAGAGTTTCCATTTGCTTTTGCTGTTTTTTCCTGAGTATGCTTTGGGCTGTGTTGGCTTTGCAATGGGTGGTGCTCTGGTCAGAGTGTAGGATGGGACCTGGAGCATAAGGCACTCATTGTGTCCCCTGTCTGTCTGCAGATGCCAGGGGGCCTGAACATCAGGTGTCAAAGCCTTGCTGTCTCAGGGTGAGGGGGCTGGGTGGAGGCAGAGTGTGGAAACCAGAGCAAATTGAGACCCTGCGGTGTCTGCTTCAGAGCAGAGGTGTCCACTGAAGGAGGCACCTGCTGGTGGGGCACAGGACTCCTGTGTCTGTCAGCAGCCCCCCTCCCTCTTGTGGCACCTACAGGTGATGGCACGGAAGATCACTTGTTTCCTTTACCAGGGTCTGTTTCATGCCGATAAAGAATGTGGGTTGTGGGTGGTGGTTAGGAATTGAGGACCACAGGCTGAGGGCTTAGGAGAGCAGAGCAGTAAACACCCTGGCTGTGCTACTGCTCAGGGGCATGTGTGTGTAGATGCACCCCTGTTCCCCCACCTGGAGCATCTGGAGTAGTAGAAAGGAACACACTGGGGGACAGAGCAGGCTTGAGCCAGCTGTCTGGCCATGGGTGTGTCCCTGACCTTTCTGAGTCCTGGCTCCTCATTTGTGAGGATTGTAATAGTAACAGGTACATAGCATGGCACTAGAAGATTAGAGATGACATGTAAGAGACAGACTTGACAGGCATCAGCCCTCAGCATGGCTGTGGGAGTGACACTGCACAGCGTCTCGGAAAACTCTTCCATTGTGTCATTTATTGAACTGGAGGACCCAGCGGAGGAAAACTGTAGTGTGATAGAAAAATCAGTGTATGCAAATATGCTATTATTTGTGGAAAGTTACTATTGGAAAAATGATAATATTGTTATTAATATATTTGATGCCCCTTCCTGTAAGATTTTGCAATAGTGTTATTCTGATACACTATTAAGTTGTTTTAGTTTTGTAGCATTATCAGCTTGCAGGTTTAAGAAAATTAGGGGAGAAGACTCCTGGATTCTAAGGCTCTTTCATTTGCTTTGCAGATAATCCAAAATCACTGATCCTGTTCATGTGGTGCATCTGAGAGGGAAACTATTTTGTTTTTTGATGGGAGAATTCTTTTTTATGTTGACTCTTTTCTCATGTAACTAGAAAAAACCTCTCACAAAACCTACGTAATCCTTATGTTATTGTAGTTTTACAAGCCCCGTGGCAAGTAAAGGAGTCATTTCTGTTCCCTTTCCAGAGGTAAAAGGCCTGGGCCCAGGCAGGGCTGTAAAGGGGGCTGGGGCCACCCCAGCCCTGCCCCACCAGGAGGTCCAGCCTGGGGATGGGGGTGTCTTGCAGAGGCTGCAGGCAGGTGTGGTTGAGCAGCCTCTGCCCCGGGGGAAGTGGTGGACTGTGTTCACATGGCCGGTTTCCACCACCAAAGACAAACCCTTTGTTAAGTGCTGTCAGGAGCGATGGGATGTGAGAGGCAGATCTGTCTCCTCCTTGAGGAAAACTTGGATCCATTCTTATCTTCAGGAGGACAAAAAAGAGGTGCTGAGATGGGGACAAGATACTGCTTGGTGTCCGAAAAGATAAAAGAGCAGACCTGGTACTGAAAGGATCAATGTGTGTGAGCCCATATGCACACATATGCATGTGAGCACACGTGTAAGTGTGTGCATGCGTAAACTTGGATGTGTGTGCGTATGCACCAGTATGCCTGTGTGCTGAGGTGGGAAGCAATGCCTGTGGACATAGAGTAAGGAGGATCCCTGAGCCCTGAGGCCCTGCTCTGGGTGCTCAGCCAAAGGCTCACTTTGGGAATTCTGGGAATGTCACATGTTTTCACATGAAAGTGTGGATAATTCCCTGAAGTTATGGTTTCTAGTTTTAAGTGCTGGGCACCACACAGTCAGGGGCCCCGTGGGCTGCTGTGTATTTTCTTTGTAGATTTAGCTGCTTGGTGTCAGAATGACACCTGGACTTTGGTGAGGACTGTCTGAGAGACCTGACAGGTGTGCATGTACAGGGGGAGTCATGTGCAGTGTGGGGGTGCCAGGGCTGGTTTGAGGAAGAAGTGTGTCCAACTCTCAGACGTGGGGTTGAGCAGGGTCTGCCAGGGAAAGTGATGTGTGGTCATAATTACTATTAGTTGGGAGATAATATTTAAAATGAAATATGTTCTTTCCTAAATTTAGAGCAAATAATATAAATAAATTAGCAGTTAGATTAGCATATTGAGTGGCTGGGTGACATATGTCTGGCCTTTATAACTCTGGTAATAAATACCTCAAAACATTACTGACACCTTTGCCTTGTTCCCTGAGGAGGGCTGCAGGTCTTCTTGATGTGGCTTTTCTTCTGGGTCCTGGAACAGGTCAGTTGGGCAGTTGCCAACAATGGGTGGGAAGCCAGGTCAGGATTGGGAGTCACTTGTGACACACATCTTCAGGTCATATCTAATTGTCGGCCATGGGTGAAGCAGGGACAGGAAGCTCTATAAGAGGCCTTTTCTGGCAGAGTTCTATCACCTGCCATTTCCACATGACACATTCAGAGCTGGAATGTGAGTCTCCGACCTGTGTCCCTGCACTCACCTTCCCCAGTCTTCTTGTGATGCTTCTGGTGCTCTGTAAGGGCAGAGCCCTGCAGCCACTGCCACCACCAGGACAAGAGACCTCCCCTGACATCCTGGCCTAACTTTCATCAGATTTCCACAAAGCCACATCCAGCATGTTTTCAGACTTCGACCCTTAGGATGTGAACCTCTGTGTGCCTGGGGTGGCAGAGGGAGCTGAGACCCAACCAGGTTCTCGAGGCGGGGTGCTCCCTGTAGCTGCAGTGAAGGGGCCTCTGGAGGTCAGCCTGTGAGGCTCTCGGAGATATTAAGCTCCTTCTCACAACCCCCCAGGCCTTTTGTGGGGTCTTCACCTCTCCCTGGCAGATAGGTGTCTCAGGGCCACTGCTTTCCTTTTAGGCTGTCCGCCTTCCCTGTGATATACTGCCAGGTGCAGACACATGTCAAACCAAGAAATACCTATTGAGCAGGGGTAAGAGAACACAGATGTCCACAGGGTGCTGGGTTAACTCCCTGGCAAAGCAGTTCATGAAGATGTAGGTGGAAGTGGGATTAGGAAACAATGTACAATTTCCCTGAGTTACTTTCTCAGGTCAGGAAACAGAATCCTTGCTTAAAGTAGGGATCCTGTTCTTGGGTAGCTGCCTGCTGGGGCAGGGCAGGCTGGACCCTGGGGACCACTCGCCTACACCCTGGGATGCCACAGCCTCCTTTGGAAGGTGTGGGGGCAGAATGAGATGCTTCCCCCTGTGACTTCCTGGCAGTTCCATCTGCTGTTACTGCTTTTCTTTACTAGTGGAGCAGTATTGTTTCCTGCTTCCTCTGCAGGTCCCTGTCATGTGCATCCCTCAGGCTGTATTTAATGTGAATGAGGGTTTTAGCTGTGAGGACTTTATAGCAACTCCTTCATGAGGAAGTTAATGATTGAAAGATTTAAGTGACTCTGGAAATGAGTGCCTCAGTAATCCGTGACTTTCTCCTGGTTTGTCAGTTATCTTTTATTCATTCACTTACTCTGAGCACCTGCTGTGGAGGAGGGGGTGGAGGTCAAAACGGTGAATTTACATGGCTCCTACAAGTAAGGATCCTATAGTCAGGTGAGGAAGATTCATCCTGAAGTTCATGGTCACAGCACAATGTGATAGGCCCTGTAACGTACTCCTGGGCAGGACTGATCTGCCAAGCCAGTCATAGGGACTTTTGAATGGGTCTTTTATTTTTATTTTATTTATTTATTTTTGTTGTTGCAGTTTTTGGCCAGGGCTGGGCTCAAACCTGCCACCCTCAGCATATGGGGTTGGTGCCCTACTCCTTGACCCACAAGTGCCACCCCCGAATGGGTCTTTTAATGGAAGAGTAGGAGTCTGTCTGCTGGAGAAGCAGGAGAAAGGCGTTATGTTTTGGCAGGAATGTGTTCTCAGTGTTGCTAAAGGGCACGGTGTATTCAGAGTCACCTAGCTTTGATTGGCTCACAGCCCTTTGCCAGGGCAGGTGTGACTGTGGCATTGTGGGCCAGGGGCCTCATCTGATTGCTGCTAACATACTTCCAGTTCACATGGCTGCCTTGCTTACTCCTGTGGCTGTCTTGGTTTTAGGGTGATGTTTCCTTGGCATCCTTTTTCCATGTGGGAGCCGTCCTCAGATGCCAGCCAATGGCCAGGTTTTGCTGGCTGCCTGGCCCTTAAGACTGCCACTCAGAGGTTTCCAAGTGTCTTTCTGGTGGGGCTGGCCCAATGTGGTGTCTAAATGGCCCCCCTCCCACCTCTTCCTCTGGCTCCCCTTTTCTGCCTCTTTGGTCTGTGGCTGTGGTGGCCTCTGTTTGCTTCTTATGGTGTCCTGGTGTGTATGGACTTGCACCACGTCCTGGAGCTCCACTACTCTGTGTGGCACATGTCCACCGTGCTCAGAAGGTGGGCAGTGCTAGAGAGGAGGACCTGGGCTGACCTGTCTGTCATGCTGCTGGATACCTTTCTCGCTTGATGATGCTGACTGTGAACTCTGCCATCAATCTGAGGGCTTGGCCTAGTCACGCAGCTCAGCGCATCGTCCTGGGCCAGGAGGCTGCCCACATGGATACTGGCCTGCACCAGGGCTACCGTTCTGGCCTATGTCTTGGAGAAGGTGGCCAGGTGTGCCCTCCTTCCCTCCTTGGAGAAGGTGCCCAGGTGTGGCCTCCGGGGTGCGCCCTCCTTCCCTCCTTGGAGAAGGTGCCCAGGTGTGGCCTCTGGGGTGTGCCCTCCTTCCGTCCTTCACTGATTTGTCTTTTCTGTTTCCCCCACAGGTTGCTTGCTTGAGGATGGCCTTTGTGGCTTAGCGGAGCTCTGTGTCGATGGTAAGTGTGACTCCTTGTCACTCGATGCCATGCCGCTAAGTCTGCCTCTCTCCTACCAGCTATGCACCACCCGACACCCTAGCTATGCCACCCCTAGTTGACTCTAAGCCTGATGTGTCTGTGGATGTCAAGGGGAGAAAATGCAAAATACATGGTTGTTTCCACCCCAGTGTGTCCATGGGCTCCCTGGCTGTGGGTGCTGGACTCCCTGTGCAGGGAGAGAGCAGGTCCCCACTACCTCCACAGCACCCAGTGCCCTGACCTGTCCTGTTGCTCTTCTATCTTGTCATTGCCCTCCACATGGCCTGCAGGCTTTTAATCCTTTAAACCACTGATTTTCCTCTCATCATGCAGCTAAGAAAACATGTTCATGCTTTATGTTTTGGGTTGTGAGGGCAATTACAAGATGAAACAGGAAATGCTCCGGAAGGCCTGCCTCTCCATGGGATGATGGCGTGTGCAGGGGGCTTCTCCTCGGAGGGGAACAGGCTTCTGTCATTTGGTGGGAGAGAATCCGGGACTGTGTACATTCTGGTGACTAAGGGGAGGGGGCTAGACCCAAACTTCCACATCTCCCTCTTCAGGAGATGTTGGCTGTACTGCTTTGCCCAGTGTCATGGGCATGGGCCCCGGCTGGGGGTGGGGGAGGGGTATCAGGCAAACACTTGTGAGTGAGGTGCATCTTCTCTTCTCCCAACTCCCTTCCCTATCTGTTTGTAGAGGGGGGTGCATTTTATCTAGCTGCCGTGGGTGACCTGCCCTGGAGTGTAGGTGCCTCCTAGACTGGCCTCACCTGGGCACTCACTGGAGCCAACATGGGCACTGGCTCAGACTCTGAAAGGTGAAAAGAGGAACCTGTGGACCCTGTGAGGGCTAGTCCTGGGTCCTAGATGAAGGATTTCTGGGCTGGGAACTGCAGCATGTTTGTGTCCTGGCAGCTCCTGCATGGAGGAAAGGACACTGACATTGGGAACATAAAGGGGAGAACAAATTGTCAACAGTCTAGGGCATTCTGCAGTGTGTGTTTTCTTTCTGGGGGGTAGATTTCTGTGCGGTGCAGAATGTGACCAGTGGTGACCTGGTTTGGAGGAAAGTAGAAACAGCACTGATCGTGGGTATGGGCGGCAGGTGTGAGGTTCTGGCCTGCGTCATTTCATACTCCTTGGAATGTACTTGTGCAGCTTTTATTTGGAGGCAGCATTTAAAAATATTATGTGTGGAAATACGTTATCTGCTTGGACTCAATACATTTTGATGATGCAGGCAACAAAGGGGTGTGTGTTTAATTTAATTGGAGGAATAGCCCCACCAGCAGAGTAAAAGCCATGACTCTGCTCCCTGTTTTGCTTGAGGGCAGGTGGGTCTGGGTGTTGCTGAATCATCTTGGGTTTTTCCCCTTCCCTAACCTTGATTTGCCTCCCTAATGTGAAATTGTATTACCATTATATTAAGCTGATAACTTCAAATTCCTTAGAAGAGAAAAGCAATTTAAATGTAAATACAAATATTTAGGCCTTGATTTGTAGAAACAGATACAAATATTTGATTTCTTTTTCTAGTATATTTAAGGTCCAGAAAATAGCATAGTGGGTGGTACTGAGTCTTACCAAATTGTGTGCTTTGTGTCGCCTATGAAGAGTAAGAAAAACAGTCGCATCCACCCCTGCTGGCCTGTATTTATGGTTGCCATGGTGACTATATAATTCGTCCTGACAGCTGGTTGGCTGAGAGTTGTGCAGCCACAAGGACAGTGGGGTGGGGGTGGGACCTTGGGGGCCCAGTCTGGGATGTTCTGCTGCCAGACACAGGGTCTCTTACTCTTTTCCCTCTTACTTCCTTTTCTTGGGATGTAAGTAGAAATGTGTCATCTTATTAAGCTTATATATGTTTTCAAACAGCCCAGAAAACTTTGTTAATAAAAATTAAGATGTTTGGATGGAATAAAATATAAAGAAAAGCAAAGGATAAACACACCACCTCACACACATTTGTGATCCTGGAATTTCTTCTTCAGTAGGTCCTTGGTCTCGGGGATTTGAAGAATGAATCCACGGACCACAGATCAGTGATAAGATAGGATTTATTTTACAGAAAAGAATACAGAGAAAGCACCAGAGCTTCTGGAAGAGGGAAAAATTCAGGTCAGAAAAAATCTCCCCCTGGACCTTTTGTCTAAGGGATATATATATACACACACACATATATATGCATACATACACGTGTGTGTATATAAGTCTATACATATATATGTGTGTGTATATAACACATATATAAAAATATATCCTAACAAATGTATGGATACAATCCCTTCCATTCCCAGGCCTAGGAAGCTTACATGAAATTGACCAGGCCTGGGAGATGGGTGGTTTCTCCTTCAGTGGTAAGTGCAAGGGGAGGAAGACAGGCTGGGGTAAAGACACTACTGTGCTCCCTGAGCTGGCAGCTTGAAGATGTCCCTCCCAGCAGTTGTCCTGTATCCCCTAACCCATTTCCTCTGCTGGCTGCTGCAGCACCAGCACCCCCAGGGTGGAGATGACAGGTCCTCCCCTCAGCTCAGGCAAGCTAGCTGGGGTGCCCCCCGCCCTGTATCATCAGGATGGTTACTATTGAAAATACCCCAGAAAATAACCAAGCGTTGGTGAGGATGAGCATGTGGAGATACTGGAGCCCTTGCAAACTGGGTGGGAGTATTAAATGGTACAGAACTGTGGGAAACAGGATGGTAGCTCCTCAACAACTTAGGGATGTAACTACCATGTGATCCAGTGTCACTTCTGGGTAGGAAGAAAATTGAAAGCAAGATCTGGAAGAGCTATCTGTATACCCGTGTTCTTTGCAGCATTAGTCACAATATCCAAAAGGTAGGAGCAACCTAGGCTTTGCTCGTGGATGAACAGATAAGCAAAATGTGGTCTGTCCACATAGTGGAATGTTATTCAGCCTTAAAGACTCTTACACCTGCTCCATCATGGATGAACTTGAGGACAGTATGCTGAGTGAGAAGCCAGACACAAAGGGACAGAGACCCTGTGATCCCACATACAAGAAGTGCTAAGAGTCCTCAGATTCATAGGGACAGAAATCAGGTAGTGGGTGCCAGGGCTGGGGAAGGCAGTTGGGGTGTCACTGTTTATGGAGATGGATGGTGGTGTGTGTAATGCATATTACCATGATAAGAAGTTCAAAAGAAGTTAACTCTGAAATAATGTTGGCCATCAGAAAAAAACTGTAAGTGTTCTAAAAGTGGTATCTTAAAGCAATTGTATCATCCCGGAACAGGTTGTAGAAAAAAATGTTTATATATAGTTACATTGGTTTCCTAAATATTAGGAAAAAAGCTTTCAAAAGTTTTATGTGGATTTGATTCATGGTCAGTAACTTTAAATGGGATGCATCCAAAAACAGGTGGTATGTCCTAAAAATAGATTTCATAGGTACAATAACCAATTACCCCACATATAAGGAAGGAAGGAAAATAAATTTACAAAGGTTGAGAAAAAGATCATGCATTTTCCAGGAAGTGAGATGTCTGCTTCGTTCACCATAGGTGGGAGCTCAGATTAGTGCAGTCTCTGAAATTGACTGGTGGCATGTCCTGGTGCCTGGTGAGCTCCATAGTTCATGACCCAGTAATCTAATTTGTAAGGCTGTGTTCTAAGAAGATAACTCATAACCCAAAACACTAAATATCACTGTTCTTTGCAGTGATATTTATATTAATTTTAAAAACATTGGTCATATCTTTCATATTAAAAAGTAGAAATCTTTAAAAAATTAAGTTACAGTCACATGATTTGAATGTTAGGCAGACATTAAAAAGGAAGTGTGCAAAAAATTGTTAATACCATCGGAACACAGTCCCTCTCACCATCTCCCATCATGGCAGACCAAGGTGAAAAGAAGGACCCCACGCAGGAACCTCACACCCACAAGCTCTGCCTTAGCATCTGTGTGAGGCATATGGAGACAGACTGACATTGGTAGCCAGGGTGTTGGAGGAGCTTGCAGGCCAGGCCCCTGTGTTTTCTAAAGCTAGAGACTCTGGCAGACCCTTTGGCATTGGGAGAAAGGGTAAGACTGTGGTCCACTGCACAGTCAGAGGGACCAAGGCGGAAGAAATCCTGGAGAAAGGTCTACAGTGGGAGAGCATCAATTAAGAAAAAAAATAACTTCTTAGATGCTGGAAATTTTGGTGCTGGGATTCAGTTGCACATCAACTTGGGTATCAAATAAGACCCAGTCCTATGGCCTAGACTTCAGCATGTGCTGGGCCTAGACTTCAGCATGGTGCTGGGAAGGCCGGGCTTCAGTATTGCAGACAGTAGGGCAGGCTGCGCTGGGACCAAGCACAGAGTCAATAAAGAGGACGCCATGCGCTGGTTCCAGGGATCCAGGGATCCAGGGATGATGGTACCATTCTTCCCAGCAAGTAAATTCCTACTTCTATCCAAAGGCCAATAATAGTGTTTCAGTGAAAAAAATGAAAAACCCCCCAAAAACCAAACATCAGAAAGTGCAGGTGGTAGGATGTGAAGTGAAAGATTCAGGATTCAGAATGCGTGTTCACCATGATGCCAGCTTCAGAAAACACGGCTGGGCAAAAACTGAGGGAAACACACTGGTTCTCTGGGCAGTGACTTATATTTGCTTCTTATTTCTCTGTTTTTCAAGCTTTTCCCTATGCGCATGTCTTTGCTAACAGAGGAAAGGGAATAGGAGTCCTATGGACTGCCCAGCGGAGAAGAAGGGGCCCCGGGTACAGGAGAGCACGGCTGGGTGGGACACTTGCACTCATGCAGAACTTGAGCCCATGAACAGAGCATGAGGATCAGGGAGTGAGAAGGACCCTCATGCTGATGGCCTGGAGGGCGGAGGAGGAACAATGACACTTGGAAAGGACAGCTTGGCTGGGCTTCCTGTTGACCCCACTCTGTGGTCAAGGCTGAATCACACTGGTGACTAACATACCAGAAGCAGAGTGACCCAGGGTGTGTGGGCCTGGGGTCTGCTGTGGGATCCGGTCTTCACTTTGGGAGGGACCTCTAGGACACTGCTGGTCATAGCAAAAGCTGGTGGGCGGTGCTCTTGGCCAAGCCTGATCCTGGAGACAGCTGCTCTGAGGCAGGGACACGAGCCTTCTTCCAATAGTAGCACCCCCTTCTCCAAGGAAAAGGGCAGAATGTCACCAAAACTGAGGGTGTCTTGTTCAGTGGCGTACTGATGTGAAGTGAGAGAAGCTGGCAGGTGTGCCTTGAACACACAGCACTTGGCGCAGGGAGTCACACACGAGAGCTGCATGCGGTCTGGTGGTGCTTCTGTAGAATGTGCAGAGAGGGGCAAGTCCATGGAGAAAGCAGGCTGGAGAGGCAGGCAGTGATGGTGTGGGTGCTGGTGCTCTCTGGTGCTGCGAAGATGTTTGGAGGTGGACTATAGGGCTGGATATCCACCACAGGACCCTGGCCCAGTGAACCCCACACTTTAAAAGGGTGAAAGAACTGAGGATACAATTAAACGAGGAGGTTGAGACCTGAGTAGCTGAGGAGGTGACAGGAGAATGATGCTCCCTTAATGGGATCATGTAGGGGTCACTAGATGGACGCTCTCCCCAGGTGTTCACACAGAGTCACTAGACATGGTGGTTCTACCGTTACAGAGCTAGACCAGTAAGCACCACTTCTCTTCTGAGACTTGAGCTTTTCAAGATGACAGTCACAGTCCAGGGGCCCAGTGCAGTACCGGTACTGAGGGCATTAGGTTTGCGCACAGGCGGTGGACTTTGTTCAAATCTGAATTGTATCCCCAATTGTTCAAGCCAGATGATCAAACTCGTTTGTGTTCCCAGCCACAGCAAGCAGTGAAGGCCTCAGTGGCAAGTTATTTATAGATGAAACAGTGAACGCCATTTCCCACACAAGAGACATCACCTACGCCCTCGAACAAAAGGGTTATGTACTGAAGGGGAGAAAGTAATTTGTTTTTCTCACTGACTGCCAGGTTTATGACTGAGACTCCAGTAACAAAAGACAGATTAACATGAGAAAATCAGACATATTTATTAAATGTAGTTTTATATGTAACACTGGAGCCTTCAGAAATGAAGACCCAAAGAAACAGAGAAACTGCATTTTTATGGACAGTCATGCAGAGGGGTGTGACCTATGTTAACAGATGGGGTCCTAGCGAGGCCTTTCCACATTCTTCTTGGTGTGTCCGTGTCTCCAGAGGTAAGGAAATTTCTCTGCCTCCGCTTTAAGAGTGAAGGGGAGGGGGATTTAGTTTCTGGGGTCTTTTTCCACTCTTTTCTCAAATGCCAGGGGCTATATTTTGAGGTAGCATGTCCTGGGCCCTATCAACCAAACACTGAGCATTAATTCTCAAAAGTGTACTTTAGAAATTTCCCCCAAAAGTTCATGAATGGAATCATTTGTGAATGTTGAAACCCCACAAATTCAGCATCTATAGCCGTTACCTCAGAGATATTGTGAGTTTGGTTCCAGACCATCACAACCAAGTGAATGTTGTAATGAAGCAGGTCACATGAAGTTTTTGGCTTCCCAGTGCATGTAAAATAGACCTCACTGTACCATAGTTTATTACGTGCAACAGCATCATGTCTAAAAATGTGCATACCTTAATTAAAAACATTGCTAAAAATGCTAATGATCTTTTGAGTGTTAAGCAAGTCATAATCTCTTTGCTGGTAGAGGGTCCAGCCTCGATGCTGTGGCTGGTGACAGAGCAAGTGGTGGGCGCTGAAGGCTGGGAGGCTGTGGCGACTTCTCACACAAGCTGGCAGTGAAGTCTGCTGCATGTGCTGGCTCATCCTTTCATGGAGGCTTTCTCTGCAGCAAGTGATGCTGTTTGAGAGTGTTTTACCCACACAGGACTTCTTTCAAAATTGGAGTCAGCCTTCTCCACCGCTGCTTTATCAACTAAGTTTACGGAACATTCTGAATCCTTCATTGTCATTCTCAATGTTCACAGCACCTCTCCCAGGAGTAGTTCCCATCTTAGGAAACCACTTTCTTTGCTCATCTATAACAAGCAACTCCTTATCCTTTCAAGTTTGATCACGAGGCAGCAGCAGTTCTGCCCATCTTCAGGCTACACTTCTGTTCCTGGTTCTCCTGCAGTTTCTACCACATCTGCAGTTCCTCCCTCCACCGAGGCCTGGAGCTTCTCACAGTCAGCCATGAGGGATGGAATCCACTTCTTTCAAGTCCTGTTAACACTGAGATTTGGACCTCTTCCTATGAATTGTAAATGTTCCGAATAAATGGCATCTATAATGGGGTCCCTTTCCAGAAGGCTTTTAATTTACTTTGCCCAGGTCCATTAGAGGAATCACCATCTATTGCAGCTGTAAGCCTTGTGAAATTTCTCTCTCTCTCTCTCTCTCTTTTTTTTTTTTTTGTTGCAGTTTGGCCAGGGCTGGGCTTGAACCCAGCACCCTTGGCATATGGGGAGAGCCCCCTACTCCTTGAGCCACAGGCGCCATCCATGAAATTTATTTCTTAATAAGACTTGAAAGTCAAAACCACTCCTTGAGACATGGGCTGCAGAATGTACACTATGTTGACAGAATCTCAGTGCACATCTCCAGCAGAGCTCTCGGGCCACCAGGTGCATTATAGTGAGCAGGAAGATTTTGAAAGGAATCTTTTCTTTCTGCTCACTGTGGAGCAGTAGGTCTCCACAGTGGGCTTAAAATGTTCAGCAGACTGTGCCAGGGACAGCTGTGCTGTCGTCAGGCTTTGCTGTTCCGTTTGTAGAACACAATTGGAATATGTTTAGCATCATCATTAAGGACCTTGGGGTTTTTCAGAATAGTAAATGAGCTTTGGCCTCAACACAGTCACCAGCTGCACCCCCACAAGAATCAGCCTGTGCTTTGAAGCCAGGCACTGACTTCTCTCCAGCTATACAAGTAGCAGAGGGCATTTTCTTCCAATCAAAGGCTGTTTTATCTGCATTAAAAACTTGTTGCTGAGTGTAACCACCTTCATCAGGACCTGCTGCAGCTTCTCCAGCAGCACCTGCCATGTCACTTTGCCCTTCCTTGTCATGGAGATGGCTTCTACCTGTGCACCTCAGAGCCTACCTCTGCTAGTGTCAGATTTTTCTCCTGCACCTTCCTCACCACCTCAGCCTTCACAGAATTGAAGAGAGTCAGGGCCTTGCTCTGGATCAGACTTTGGCTTAAGGGAATGTTGTGGCTGGTTGTATCTGTGTCTGGAGCACCCAGACTTTCTCCATGTCAGCAGTAAAGCTATTTTGATTTCTTATTACTCATGTGTTCACTGGAGTAGCACTTTTCCTTCAAAAATGATTTCTTTGTGTTTACAACATGGCTATTTGGCACAAGAGGGCTGGACGTGGTGGCTCATGCCTGTAATCCCAGCATTCTGGGAGGCCGAGGTGAGTGGATTGCTTGAGCTCAAGAGTTCAAGACCAGCTTGAGCTAGAGTGAGACCCCATCTCTACTGAAAATAGAAAAACTGGCTGAGCGTTGTGAAGGGCACCCATAGTGCCAGCTACTCAGGAGGGTGAGGAAGGAGGATTACTACCCAGGGTGACAGAGTAAGACTTTGTCTCAATAAAAAATTTTTTTTGGCACCAGAGGTCTAGCTTTTGGCTGTCTCAGTTTCTGGCATGCCTTCTTCACTAAGCCTAATCATTTCTAGCTTTTGATTTAAAGTGAGAGACATGCAAGTCTTTCTTTCAGTTGAACACTTAGAGGCCATTGTAGGGTTATTAATTGGCTTAATTTCAATATTGTTATGTCCCACGGAATAGGGAGGCCTGGGGAGAGGGAGTGAGGTGGGGACATCTGGCTGGTGGTGCCATCGGACACATTTATTGATGAACTTCACTATCTTGTGTGAGCATGGTTCATGGTTCCCCCAAGTAATTACACTAGTAACATCAGGGATCACCATGACAGATCCAACATGTCACAATATGGCACAGAGATGGGACATGAGCACAGGCTGTGGCCAGCACAGTGTCTGTGAAGCAGAAGGAGGTGGCCTGAACATCTTGGGGATGAATGCTCACAGGGTCATGTTCCTCGACCTTTTCATAAAGGTTTCATAAAGCCACAAACACGACTTATGCTGAATAAATGATTGTCAGACTCTACCTTCTCAGAACCTAGAAACCTAATTGGGATAATATTGCCAAGTAAAGCACTGCTAAGTAAATTGAGTAGCAGTGTCCAAGACGTAAGCATTACTTTCCAAAATAGTGATGAAAATGATCATAATATCAGAGAGTATTTTAAACAGCTGTCCTATGGAACCCTTGGCTGAGCTCTCTGAGAGTCCCAGGGCACAGGAGGCTCATCTTGTCTGGGAAACCAGGGCTCCACCACAGACAGGCATGAGCCAGGCCTTGGCCACGAGCCCACGTCTGTGGCCTCAGCATCTCCAGATCTGCTCTTCCTCACTCTCCAGGCAGCCATGATTCACAAACCGTAGGTCTCACTGCTGCTATTGAATCTCTTTGTTTCAAACTGACTGTGCTTTTTCACAGCCTCTCAGTTGCCAAATTAAAACTTCTTATTCTCTTTTTCTGGTGCAATAAAATAGAGTGGCTATTTACCAGATTTGCCCTACATACTGCAGACCCCTCTAAATCACGACAGGCTGCTGACAGACCCAGCTAAACGTGAACATGGGAAGGGAAAGAGTGCTCTGAGTGTGCCCAGCACACTTAATTAATGGCTCTGCTCCCTTTAGACCTCAAGAAAGCTCTAGTAAGAGAAGGAAGGAGGGCTCCAGTGGGTTCACAGATGCAGCTTTCGGCATCTCCCACTGTCCTCTAACACCAGCAGAGGCTGTATGCTGAGTGCTCATGACAAGCCCATGGCTTCCTGCATCCTAACTGTGCCCTGTCCTTCTTACATTCAGGAATACAGTCCTCACTCACAGCCCTGCAGCAGGGACCCTAGAATTCATTGGAGTCAGTGACCTGCTTGAGGCTACATCTCTTCAGGCAGCCGGTCTATGCCTGGGTCTGCCTGGGTCTCAGGCCTGTGTTCTGCTCCTGGCAGAGCTGGGTGGTGTTTGGTGTTTATGTCTCTGATTGCTGTTGAGGCTGAATGTGCTGTCACCAGCATGTGGGCTGTGTCACCTCTGCTTCAATGAATTGCTTTTCACGGCTCTGCCTAGCTCCCATCACGTGTCACCTCTACTCTATGAATTGCTCTTCATGGCTCTGCCCAGCCCCCATCACTTTCTCCTGTTGACGTGTAGGGGCTCTTTGTAGTTAGCTGTGTGCACATGTCTGCCACATGCCTGGCTTTTACGTTCACACCGAATCTCACCCTGTATGTGGTGTGCCCAAGTCAGGGCTTACTTTCAGGAGTCGTCCCTCCTGGCTCCCCTACTCTTGGTGGCTGGCGGTGCACAACCACCCCCGGTTCCCACCTTCTCTCTCTCGTCCAGCGTCTCTTGCTTATTCCTACAACCATGACCCCAGTTGGGCTGCCCACCTCTGTCTCTGTCCCCTCCCACCCACCCTGCATGTCACCTGCCACTGGTCCTGCTCACACCTGGCTTTGAGGCTGCCATCCTCCTAATCCAAAACCTTCAGCAGCTCCCTCTTCCCCACACAGTCGAGTCTCAGCACGAGGCTAGCTTTAGCATTTGTGGGTCCAGCCTCAGGGCCGTGTGTACCTTTCTTTCGTGGGGAGAGTCACACCATTGCCCCACTTTCATAGGTGCGTGAACCGTTGTCACCTCCCCCTGAGGTCCAGAGTTCTGGTCTTCCCTCTGCTCCCCACCAGCAGCAGCTGTGGCTTGTCAGACCCACGGCACTAAGTACTTTTCCAGGGTCTCTGTGGTAGCATCCCTTCTACTTTAAAGTTTCTCGAGTGGCCCAAAGGCACTGTTCTTCCTCCTCTGGGTGTCAACTGTGAGGCACATGCAAAAACGCTCCTGACTTCTGGACGGTTTGCACCTGACAAGGAGCAGTTGTCCTTGTGCTCAGGAGTAACAGCCATTGTGGATCCTTTCTTTCTTTCTTTTTTTTTTTTGCAGTTTTTTGAACCCACCACCTCCAGTATATAGTGCTGGCACCCTACTCCTTTGAGCCATAGGTACCACCCTGTGGATCCTTTCTTGATTCAAGCAACACCTGGCCCTGACCCTGCTGCCCCACTTGACTGGGTCAGACTGAATCCTGGCTCATCAGGAACTCAGGGACGTGTCCTGCTAGGGAGTATGGCTGCTGAGAGGGGCCATCCAGCGAGGGGATCCCAGTCCCCTTGCTGCCAAGATTTCCTCATGTGCTTGGTGTCTGCCCCTTGTGGGCTCAGCATCCATCCCTCATGTCTACCTGTGTGTCTCTGCCTTCAGGAGCTCCCCTTTCTCCCGCCAAGGTGGGCATGTGGAGACACGTCATGGCAGAGGCTGGGGATGCCTTGCTTGTGCCCTTTGGGGCAGCTTGGTCTCAACAGGGGCAGAAGAGCAACCCAGACGCTTTGCTGAGCTTTTCAGTTGCTTTTTCAGAAAGGTTCTTGTGTACCCTGTGCAGGGTGCTTGTCCTAGCCCTGAGAAACAAGTGACAGGTGGTACTTTTTTGGAAATACTCGTGGGTTTCTATGAGCTGATGGAAAGACACATCATTTGGATTACAAAGATTTATGTTTTTGTTTTTCTTTATTGGAGAATTTAGCACTTTCTGTTACATCAACTTATTGGGGAGTATTATTCTTAAATGCACTTATATATTATTTTAATATTAGAAGATGGCAGCAAAGTCTGATTTTATTAAAAGGAAAGTTTTATTTGTGGATTGTTTCACTTGCTTTGTCTCACAGGTATGTCATGTATTGCTTTAAATATGAATAATATATGGATATATTCTCATTTAAAATGCCAGCAAAGTGCATGGGGTTGGGGGCACAGTTGATTTTCCTGTTTTTAGCAACACTCTTACTGCAGGAGAGTCAAGTATAGAAGCAGCAGCCTCCACAGGTAGGGCTTCAGGCATGGCCCAGGGAACAGCCATGTCCCCTCCTGGGTCTCAGTGACTGTGTCTGGGGGAGATGGGAGAGATGAGCACAGCAGGAGGCCTGTGTCCAGGCAGGACCCATCCCAGGCACTGAGCAAGCTCAAGCACCATCCTAAAGGAATGTGCCAGCTAGGCTAAATGTTGACATCTGGTCTGACATTCAGGCTGAAGGTTTTTCTGACTGAGGCTCTGGAAGCTGCCTTGTCCTCTCCAGGGGACAGCGGGCATCCTGACGACCCTCAGCAAGCAAGATCATATTGCTTGGTATGACTGGAAATCTCATTCCACTCCCAAGTTATAATTAATCAAACCTAAAGGAGTATGGAAATTAATTACTGAATCAAACCATGTGAAGCTAAGCTTAATTTGGCATTTTAATAGGAAAACCAGTGCAACTTTGAGACTTCATGTTAATGAGGTGAATTAAAACTGGTTCAGCTCTAGCTGGATCTCACATACACGCATGCTCAGAAGTGTTAGCACAACTGGGCTGATGGACTCTGAGGCTCACACCTCACGAGGCTTTACAGGGAGAAGGGGGAAGAGGGCACAGCCAGACATGCACCTGCCCATCTTCCCTTCCTGGGTGGTTAGCACCTCATCTGAGCTAAGGAAGTGCTCGTTTGGGGTCCCTGGCAGCCTGCAGGGTGGTTGGCAGGGTGGCAGGCAGAGAGGGGGAGGTTGACTCACCCTGCCAGGGTTGTGCTTACCAGAGCTGCAGAGCTGTACCCAGAGACAAGGCCTGACGGTGCTCCCGCCCTCTCCCTGGAGGCTTCTGTGCTGTGAATTTTCCCAGAGATGCGAGTTGATCCTTCATGTGTTCTGGGCTGGCTGTTATCAGTGAATTAGAAAGTCATAATGTGCTGGAGACTGAGGACTCTGGTTTCCGGTTGGTGCCACAGAGCCATACAGAGGTCGTTGACCTGACCTAAATTTGGTTCTCTTAGGTGTGACTTTGTAACTAAAATGATAAATACTGGGGAATAAGGTGGGTCTTGGTGGAAGGAATACAAATCCCAGTGAGTGGTGTGTGTGGGTTTCAGAGCATAGATGTGCTGCCTGGGGTTCAGGTCTTCCCCGAGTCAGGAGGCTAAGGAAAGAACTCTGAGTGTTGTGTTTCTTCATGGTGGCTGCACATGTCTGACTCCCAGATGTCCTCCTGTGAGGCTGCAGTCATGACACTCATGGGGACCATGCTGGCGTCCCCTAACAGGATCAGTCACAGTTAATCAAGGCACTTACACATGTAAGTGTGTTCATTTGCTTGAAATTTCAAATACTTATGGTGACCGACCCCACAGGCCTGGGATGGGAAGCAGGTTTTGAGGAAGGTGGAGAATGAACACAGGAGAAGCACGTCCTGGGAACTGGGAAAGTGTAGTAATGCCCAGACCTGGCTGGGGCATCAGCTGTGGGGGCTGAGCTCTCCGGCCTGCCCATCACTGAAGCTGGCAGTTTCTCCACTCTCAGATGAAGGGCTGGCTTCTACATGTGAGTTGTGGCTACTCTTCAGGGTTTGCTGTGATTGTCACCCACTATGAGGGGTGACACTGGGGTGTCTGGGGTCAGTGCCCACAGGAGGCTGCATCTGCGGCCACTTGCCCAGCCCTGAGTCTGAGCTCATCTGTTTGCTTATGCTCCAGTCACACTGGAGCTGGGTGTCCACCTGGGAACATCACCCAGGTAGGAGAAATGGTATGTTCTATCATAAAGGGTGTGGGCCTGGGTGAAACCAATTAAGTAAATTAGATGACATCAGAACCAAGAAATGTTAATATCTGGAGTTAATACACTGGAGTAGTTTTTGCTTTGAAAATGTTTAAAAAAATTTGATTCTTAAGACATTTATGGCTAACTGGTTTTTAAAAAACTAATGTTTAAAACAACAGTTTTTCATTTTTCCTGAGCTAATTTCAGATCATCCTAGATTTCCTGAGCCTGTGACAGTACCCTTCTTGGGGAAGGTGTTTTTGCAGCTTACGAAGCAACTGCTACTCAGAGAGTCGAGAAATCTTTCCTCCTTTTTCCCAGAGTTTAGTTGCCATGGAGATTGTAAATGAATTATGGATGAGGGAGTGGCTGGCTGTGCACATGGAGCCCCAAGCAGTCTTCCCAGCCTGAGCCCAGAGGCAGAGGACACAGAGAGCACCACTGCACCTGCCCCGGCCTCCAGGTGCGACCTTTCCCTGGAGGGGAAACGGCTTTATTCAGAGAGGTGGTTTATTCAGAGAACGGAAGTGAGATTGGAAGGGCTTTAAGGTTCTAACACAGCTCATCTTTCTCCTTAGTAGGACTCTGAGTTGCTGTAACATTTAGAGAAATCTGCTAAGTCCTGATTTTATTTTGATTCATTTGCTAAAGGGATTGGAAGAAGCAAGAAATTGGTTTGGGTACTGTGGAGCTGCAGCTGTTCTCAGCCATAACCAAGAGATTGGATGAAGAGTGTATATTGCTGGTCATACTATTTGGAAAAGACAAAAACTTCGATCGTTAAAGCAAAATGCAATAATCTATGCACTTGGGTTCTAAAGATTGTATAGATAACAGAAAGGGTTGTTTTGGTGTATGTGTAACTGACACCCTGTGTCAGGCCTGATTCCAGTGGTTTAGCCAGTGGTGTGTTGGTAAACATCTAACAACTGGATCTGGGTGGGGGCTGATTTGTGGCCAGTTTCCATGTGTAAATCCTCCCACCATGGCTGATTTCCAGCTGCCATGTGTTGTCGCTGACAGTGGTACTGGGAAGTGGTGAGGGCAGCCCTGGGCCAGGCCTTGGTGTTTCTGATGCTTGGTCACCATCTGTGGACATTTGTCTGTCCCCTTCTAATGCAGTTTTCATGGAGGCCGAGTCTGTGTGGTGCAAGTCAGTTGAAGAGCAGGTGATTTCAGATGGTGCCAACATCTGTGTTACATTCTAACTCATGGGTGATTTTCATGGTTTGAGTTCATGTGATAAAAGCTTAGTTTGGGGTTATTCTGGAACCTACTCAGTTCTGCTCCAGGCCTAAGCACCCTTGTGATACCTGTGAACTGGACCGACACCTGGCTCACCGCTCTCTGACTGAAATGCTATTAAGTATCGAGAGTGCATTTGCACTAAGTTTTATACCTCTGTGTGTTTTCATGTATGTGACCTTCTTAGATTTCTGCAGCATCCCCGAGTGATAGCGGGGTAGGCATTTTGGTTCTCATTTAACAGGGGGCAAACTCAGTCCTTAGGTATTAAGTGCAGGTGAAACGGGACGGAGGTGGGTCTGGAGCCCATGCTGGGCCAGGGCTTCCATCCTTCCCCTGCCGCCCACAGAGCTCCCAGCAGCTCACTACACCTGCCTTTAAGATGAGTGTTTGACTTGCTGCTGGGATCTGCAGTACCCTATGTTTGTGTCTGTTGAATTCTTTATGGTACTGACAAAGAGAGGAAGTGGTTGTTTCTCACTAGATGGGGGCTGATTTGAGGAACAGTTAAGGTGTGTGTGGCATTTGTGAGCAGAGCAGCATGGCCAGGCTGGAAGTGTCAGCTGAGCAAGGGTGCCAGCCGTGCCTGTGTCTTCCTTGTGCCCTGACAATGAATTTCAACAGGTGGAACAAACCAAGAGTGCACACACACCCAAACCTGAGAGAAATCAAGGGTGAGGGCCGTGGGAGAAGTGGTAGAGAGTTTTTCTCTCTCCTTATTCATTTGGCTTGAATCAGTTTTGTTAATGGGGTTTAAACTCGTACTCAGAATTAGAAAAAATCCCAGAGGCTGGGGCCCCAGTGACGCTGGTGTAGGTGAGACCCTGTTGGAAATCAGGCTGTCTGGGAGGGGGCTGGGAGGAGGGAGGACCAGGGAGGAGAGGGGCCTGGAGACTCCAGAAATGGGAGCTCTGGTCTTCCAAGAGAAGTGCTGACTCCCTGCAGTGTCCTTTCTTCCTAGAGAAGAGGCTTTGCTCAGTTTCCTGACAAGATGGGTGTTATGAGGTTGGACAGGAGTATAATTTATGAAAAAATCAACTTTAACTATTCTTAAAATAAAGCATACATACCCTCTGAGAGTGAGGGAGAGAAATGAGGTTGTCCCCTACACAAAGGGCTCCCTAGACCTGAAGGTGCCCAAAGTGCTGCTCCACACCCTGCTGCTGCCCGTGTGAAGCTGAGGTGTCCAGTGCTTTGGTGAAGGGATTAGAAACAGCACATTCAAGTGGCCACCACCTGGGGCCATGTCCCGGTGTGGAGTATTCTGGGCTTTTCTGAGTGTCTGGGCTCTATCCCAGCAGTGGTGCAGAAGGCTGGAACAGGGCAATGCTCTGTCCCGGGAGGGTTCTGAGCTGGGAACCTTGGGAGCTCACCTGGGGACCAAAGCCCCCACTAGAGGTCTGTCTGTTCACCACCACCCCCATATGGACTCCCACTTGCTCCTGAAATCTCCCCATGACCTGTGAGCATTCCCTGAGGCACACGGCCAAGGCTACATGTTTCACACTGCTCCTGTTGTAATGAGGTGAAGTGCGCATGAGCCTGTTCTCTGCCTCGGCCCCTGCCTGGACCTCTGCCAGGCCCCTCCACACTTGCCACGCCTCAGTGCTCTGAGTGCTCCACAGTTACCTGTACACGCAGGCTGTGGGTTGTTTCCAGTGTGCAGCTGCTCTGAGCAGCCTGTGAGTGCCTTTGGGGCATGCTGACTTCTCAGGGAATGGGAAGGGCGGACCCACCTGAGGACAATCCCTTGTAATTCTGGATAGAGGCAGAAATGTAAAAAAATCAAACAAAAGGCAGTCTGTTCCACAAGCCACTAGGAAATGCACAACTGCCTTTTTAAGCAGTCAAATCCTGTTGGTCAGGATTAGCTTTTCAGCAAAACAATAAATATGTTGTTTTCCCAGTTGTTGAAATAAAACACTTTAACCACATTTGGTTATAAACTGCATCCAGATGGAATTCTCTTACTTCTACTTAGTTACTTTCTGGTGTCAGACCTGGTGGTGGTGGGATAAACCCCAGCGCCTGTGTTTTTCTTGGCTAGATTTGCTCTCTTGGGGTGCTGTGGACCAGTGCTCTTTGGCATCCTTGGTGACCCAAATGGCCTTTCCTTGTTTTTACTTGTTTTCAAGGACCAGACACATGTGAGTTGCGTGCTCAGCAAGCAGGGCCAGTGCATCTGCTCCCATGTCTGCTTTGTTTCTTCATTCCTTACAAAGATACACAAAACACTTAGACCCAAACTTTACACATTTTGGGATCTGTTGATTATAGATTAGACTTGCAGGGATGTTCAATCTTTATTTCTCAGCTTTACAGGGGAAGAAGAGGAGTTGCTTTGGATTGCACGTGAAGGATATAAACACTAACTGAAGCTGTTTAGCAAAAAAGGTCCATGCATACTCATAGTGCTGTGGGACACCACAGACGGTCAAAAAGGTCCTCATAAAATCAGCATGTGGCCTGCGGGCTACAGGTGGGATACCCCTGGAGTTTATATCTTCTTAGTCTGAAAGCCCAGTGCTGCCGGTGGGCCTGGGTGTGTAGATGGGTGCGTGTGCACCTGCCTACATGTGGTGTGCAGATGGGCGCACGTGCACTTGCCTGCACACGGTGTGTCTGGGTGTGCAGATGGGTGCATGTACACCTGCCTACCTGTGGTGTGGCCATAGTCTGTGTGGAACAAACATATTGGGCTGGAGTGGGGAGATGGGGTTGACCTTCTAGTGACCTTCCAGATTTGGGTCACTTAGCCCTGCAACATCAGATTTCTCACAGGGAGATAGGAGAGCCTCAGTGGTTCTCAGCACTCAGAGAACCTCCAGGGCAAGGCCCAGGTATCAAAGCTCTTTTTCTTTCTGAACCTTCCAAAGATGACTGACTCTAAGGTACCATCAGAGTTGAGAGCCACTGGGCCAGATGATCTGAGAAACCTTCTGACCCTAAAAATTCCATGATATTGACCCTGAAAGGCTGGCTGTGCTTTGTGTAACTAAGCCAAAGGTATGGAGAGGGATTTAGTCTCCTCATTATCACTTCTATGGTTTGTTAGCTAGAACATAATTAGTATGAAAGGTATTTCTTTGTGGACATGAAAATCAATGCAAATGATTAATTTGCCATTTAAGAGTTTGTAAATTGCAATGCAAAATTGTCTTAGGTAAATAATGCTAGCTTAATTGAGTGACAGTATTCTGTGGTTTGTTACTAAGGATATTATTAGCTCAAGACATAGGAAGACTAAAAGTGCTACAGATGTTTGCTAATACCTGGGCAGTGTCTCACAGTTTATGGGAGATTTATACACATTATTTCAGTAGAGCCACACGATTTCAGTTGTCTCCTAGACTGGCCAATGCAAAAACAGGGTGGGGTGGTGGAGAAGGCAGGAATGTGAATGGTTTGTCATGGAGTAACGCAGCAGCAGCAGAGGCAAGGCCAACCTGGGGCTACCAGGTCTCTGGTAGCAGAGTGAAGTTTTGGCTAGTGACTTAAACATATGTTATGCAAAGTGATGCAGTGGGAAGAGCTCGCAGAGCCCAGAAATAAGCCTGACCATATATGGTCAACTAGGGCACCGGTGCACACTGGTGAAAGGATAGTCTTTTCAGTAAATGGTGCTGGGAAAACTGGATGTCCACATTCAGAAGGATAAAATTGGACCCTTGCCTTATACTATACACACAAATCTACTCAGAATAGACTAAAGACCTAAACATAAGACCTGACACCCTAGAACTGAACACAGGAGAAAAGCTCCTTGACATTGGCCTTGGCAGTTATTTTTTTGGATAGGGACACTGAAAACACAGGTAAGAAAAGCAAAACTAACAAGTGGGTCTATAGCAAATTAAAACATGTCTGCATAGACTCAACCACAAGACTCCTGGATACGATCAAGAAATACAGTAAGATCTCAGGATATAAAATCAATGTCCAAAAATCAGTAGCCTTTGTATATACCAATAACAGTCAAGTCGAGAAGAATATCAAGGGCACAGTACCCTTTACTGTAGCTTCAAAGAAAATGAAATACCTAGGAATGTGCCTAACAGAAAAGGTAAAGGATCTCTACAAAGTGAATTGTGAAACCCTAAGCAAATAAATAGCAGAAGACATTAACAAATGGAAGAACATACCATGTTCTTGGCTGGGAAGAATCAACATTGTTATAATGTCTGTACTATCCAAAGAATTTATAGGTTAAATGCAATCCTTGTTAAAACACCAACATCATACTTTGAAGAACTGGAAAAAATAGTTGTTTGTTTTGTGTGGAATGAAAGGCAAAGCAATTTTTAGTAATAAAAACAAAGTTGGAGGTATTGTTGTACCCGAAATTCTTCCAAAAGACCCCGGCAGACAAGTCCGAGACCACACTCCGATGTAAAAGGCAAGAGGCAAGGTTTTTTATTCAGACCGGTCTGGACCCTCCCGGCATGCAAGCCTAAGATGAGCCCTGAACCCGGGGTGGAGGAAGTTTTTATGGGTACAGAAAGCAAGAGGGGTAGGGTCCAGTACGAGTACACTTTTCATTGGTGCTTGGTGATTTCATTAGTAAAGGAGGAAGTAAAGGAGGATTTGCATTGGTAGCTGATGATTTCACTAGTAAAGGTGAATTTGGATTGGTACAGGTGAGGGGTGGAACGTCCCTTAACCGGGGGCTAGAGTTGGTGCAACCTGGTTACCTGTATTTCAAGGTAATAAAAACTTACTGTTTATTATAGCAGCTATTTGCCTAAGGTGACTCAGTTTACAGTGCAGTGGCTGTGCAACCTGGGGTGGGGGAAGGCAGCAGGGAGTGGCCCTGCAGGTTTCACTGGTAGAGGTTGGGGCAGAAGGGCTATGCGGTGAACAGCTAGGAATGGGGCTTGTACTGTGGCTTGTGCTGTAAACAACAAAATGGAGCTAGTTTGGCTCTCACAGTATCACCCTACCAGACTTCAGGCTGCATTACAAGTCCACAGTGGTATTGGCACAGAAATAGACACATAGACTTAAGTAACAGAAAAACAAGAGATGAAACCAGCGTCTTATCAGCACCTGATCTTCAACAAACCCAACAAAAACACATAGTGTGGGTGAAGTATCCCTAGTCAACAAATGGTGGTGGGAGAATGGGAAGATCACCTGTGAAAGCCAGAGACTGGACCCGCACCTCTCACCGCTCACAAAACCTGATGCACAAATGGGTAAAAGATTTAAATCTAAGACATGAAATGATAAAAATCCTAGAAAAAAGCTAGGGAAAAACCCTTGATGATGTCAGTCTGGGGAAAGAGTTTATGAAGACTTGAGTGACAATTCGAACAATAACAAAAATAAACAAATGGGACATAATTAAGCTGAAAAACTTCTGCACAGTTAAGGACACAGCAATTAAAGCAAATAGACAAATTTCAGAATGGGAAAAGATATTTGTGTGTTACAAATCTGACACAATGATAACTAGAATCTACAGAGAACTCAATCAAGAATAAAAGAGCCAAGAAACCCATCTATCACTGGGCAACAGACATGAACAGAAACTTCTCTGAGGAAGACACAAATGGCCAATAAACAAGAAAAGATGCTCATCATTCTTAATCATCAGAGAAATGCAAATCAAAACTGTTGGGGGTGAGGGGTCCTGCTTCCTTGAACCCAGGTGACCTGGTTTGATGAGTTGGCTGAGCTAGAACATGGAACTGAGGCACAGTTAACCAAAAGCAAAAGTGAGTGGAAACTGAATAGAAAAGTGGAGCAGCACAGGCTGTGTGGGCAGAGAGCTAAGTGACCTGCACAAGATTCAGGGTAAAACGGAGAGATTTTATTTAGGAAGGACAAAGTGAAAGTTTAGAGCACTTCCAAAGACAGGTGGAAGTGAGTCCCTCTCATGGAGGAGAGAAGGTGAGAGAGAGGGAGGTGCAGAGGCTGGTGGTGCAGGGGTACAAACACTCTCCCCATTTGAAGTTAGCTGCCAGTCTTTTGCTGGCCTCTCTGCACCTCCAGGCAGTATTCCCCTGGTCATTGGTCATTGATTATCTTTTTCTATTGGTCATTGGTTATGTAGGTTACTTCATATCCACATTCTTATGGGCCGTCCAAACTTCTTGGGTCAGCAGGCCAGGTTTTCCTCCCACCTCACTTGAAGCCCTCTTTTTAAAGTCCCTTCTGAAAACCATCCTGAGATAGCACCTGGCTCCAGTGAGAATAGCCCATATTGTGAATTCCCAAAGCTGCAGATGCTGGCACAGATGTGGAAAGAAGAGAACACTTTTCTCCCAACATGCAGGCTGTATTTTCATTTTTTTCTTTTCTTTACTATGCAAACTTTTTTATTTCAGGTTAATATGAGGGTACAAACTTTAGGTTACAATCTTCATGTTTGTTAGGGAAGGTCCCTGCTGCAGTTGTGTCCTGTTGGTAGGATGGCAAAATAATACAGCTTCATTGGGAAAAAATATGGAGAACTCTCAAAGTTCTCAAAATAGACCTTCCATTTGATCCCACAATCCCATTCTAGGCATCTACCCAGAAGAAAAAAAATCATTTTATCATAAGAACATTTGCACTAGATTGTTTGTTGCAGCTCAGTTTACAATCGCCAAGATATGAAAACAACCCAGGTGCCCATTACCCATGAGTGGATTAATAAACTGTGGTATATGTACACCATGGAATACTATTCAGCCATAAAAAAGATGGAGACTTTACATCTTTTATATTAACCTGGATGGAGTTGAAGCACATTCTTCTTAGCACAGGAATGGAAAAGCAAGTATGTCCAATGTACTCTTACTAATATGAAGCCAGTGGATGAACTAATACGTGCCCACACAAGAGAAAAACTCAACTGAATTCAAGTTGGGAAGGGAGACTGGTGTGCTCCCACCTAGTGGGCACAATGTGAGGGCATCTGGCACATCTCCTGAGTGCAGGACACAACTGAAGCAGGGACCTTCCCTAACAAACACAAAGATTGTAACCTAAAGTTTATACCCTCATATTAACCTGAAAAAAAGTTTGCATGGTAAAGAAAATATGAAAGGGCTGCCTGCATGTTGGGAGAGAATACTTATGAAGCATATATTTGATAAGGGGTTAATATCAAAGGTATATAAGGAACTCACACAACTTAATAGCAATAAAATGAATGCCCCAATAAAAAATGGGCAAAGGACTGGAATAGACATTTCTCCAAAGATGACATACAAATGGCCAACAGATGTAACAAAAAATCAGATCCTCAACATCATTAATCATCAGAGAAATGCAAACCCAAACCCCAGTGAAGTCTCACCTCCCACTCATTAGGATGGTTTTTACCAAGAAGAGAAAAGTGTTGGGAAGGGTCTGGCAAGAGCAGAAGCTTGCATACTGTTGGTGGGAATGTAGATCAGTGCAGACATTTTGGAATATAGTATTGAAGTTCCTCAAAAAAATTAAAAATAGAACTACTCTCTGATCCTGCAATGCCTCTTTTGGGTATATGTGGATATATATGTCGCCATCCCCGGGAAATTAAACCACTATGCTGAACAGAGGTCCGAACTCCCATGCTCATCACAGCATCATTCACAAAGGCCATGATATGGAAACAGCTAAAGTGTTTGCTGATGGATGAATGAATAAAGAAACTGGTTTATAAACACAAGGGAATACTATTCGGCCTTAAGAGAGGAAATCCTCTCATTTTCAACCACATGGATGAACCTGGAGGGCATTGTACTCCTGAAATAACCCTGGCACAGAAAGACACGTACTGTGCGATTCTACTCAGACGTGGGATCTCAAAACCAAAACAAAGTAAAATGAAACAACCCTTTAAAACGTCTGAATATATAGAAATAGGACCAGGGGCAGGGTGGTCACCGGTGTGGGGCTGAGGGATGGGAGACATAGGTTGGAGGGCACAGGCTGCAGTTCTGTGGGATGGGCAGGTCTAGAGAGCTGCTGTGCGGTATGAGGACGGCAGGCAGTGACACAGCACTGCAAGGAGGTGGAGATGTGCCAGTCTGCTTGGTTGTGGTGATCACTCAGTGCACACGTGTGTGTCGGTGTTTGCATGTGATGATCACTCAGGGTGCACGTGTACATCAGTATTTGCTTTGTTTACCTCAAATGTATAAAAAAATTTTTTGAATGCAGAGTCTCACTGTGTTGCCAAGCTGGAGTACAGTAATGTCGGTGTAGCTCACTGCAGCCTTAGACTCTCAGGCTCAAGTGATGCCTCAGCTTCCTGAGAAGCTGGGACTACAAGTGTGCTATCATGCCTGGCTAATTGTGTTTTTTTATTTTTTATTATGGAGATGAGGTCTCTTTATGTTGGCCAGGCTGATTTCAAACTCCTGGGCTCAAGCAATCCTCTGTTCTCAGCCTTCTGAGTAGCTGGGACTTAAAGGCATGCCCTCCCAATCTGGCTAATCTTTTTTTTTTTTTTTTTTTATAGTAATGGGGTCTCACTATTGCTCAAGCTAGTCTTGAACTCTTGGCCTCCCAGAGTGATGAGATTACAGGCCTGAGCTACTCATTGCACCTGGCCCCAAATGTATGAAGCAATGAGATGGATTCTGTTTCCACTTTGTGGACATTACTGCATGGGATGGGAATGGAAACAGGAAATCTGGGCAAGGCCTGAAAGTTCATGCAGCAGCTTAGTACGTGTGATTATGGGTCCCGGGCAGGTAGCTCAGCCCCTGTGATGGCACGTGTGACTGTGGGTTTTCTGTTTTGTTGAGGTAGGTAGGTGGTTAGAAAACAAGTTTGTTTGTTGCACATGTTATTGCAAATAAAATGTTCAGTGCAGTATCTGGCAAAGATTAGATGCTTAGTGGAAGTTTGCCAAAACTATTATTATAATGAAAAATGCCCTCGGTGGGTTTCTGTGTGATGGCAGACATAACTTGTGTAGGAGATGGGGCATGCAGAGTCACCTGAAAGAAAAGCAGGGAAGTGTTTTAAGAATTCAAAAAAATGAGGAGGAAGGACAGAAGAGACTCCCTCTGGCTGGAGACTCAAAACAGGAAAAAGAAAAGGAGACTACAATGGCTGTTGGTAGTACTGGACCGTGAGGACTGCAGACACCAGGGTCTCGCTGCAGGTAGACTCAGTAAGGGTTTGGGGACTGCCCTGAGTCACGTAGCTTGCTGGTGTTGGAGGACTCGAGTCTGAGCTGTTCGGTCACAGTCTGAGATCTAAACTACCTGTGCCAACTAGCTGTGTTATGCTAAGCACGTTACTTAACCTCTCTGAACTTTAACATCCTATCTCTGCAGTGGGGCAGTACTGTTTTTCTGCAGGTCAGTGCTCATAGCATAGGTGACATTTACTAAACAGTGCAGCAACCATGATGGTGATGAAGATGGTGACGATAACATGACAATGACATATTGAAAATGACGGTGATGATGGTGACAATGGCAGTGGTGACAACTGGGGTGAAAGAGATGACAGGCTTACCTGCCCTCTTGGACCCCCAGTTCTGTACTTGCACATTTCACAACAAGGTCTACTCAGTGTTGCTCACATGGCTGAGACCCCCCTAGGGAGCTGACAAATGACACCAATCCAGATGGACCAAGTCAGCATCTCCTGATCTCTGATGGGACATGAATCAGAGCCTTGGGCTCAGCACTCCCATGTGCTGAGGTGTGGTAGGTTCTGATGAGTGGCCAGCCAGAAATGCTAAGCTGAGGCTCTCTGAGACTGTTCAGTTCCAACAGCTTATGACTGAGCCCGAATCACTGCTGGAATGAGTGCAATGGAGTGGGACAGTCCACTCAACAAAACATATATTACACCCAAGTTTTGGATTATTATTTGAAGTAATTTGTATTACTGATACTTTTCAATCAAGCTGAGCTATGTGTGGATTTGCCTCCAGGGACCTGGGTCCCAACCCTCAGCTCCGAGTCCTCTGGTTTCCTGGATCCTACACCTACTCTTGGGTAGCATGAAGATTTCCAGCCTGAGAGTGCACATCCTCCTGTGTTTGGACTATACCTGTCTGTTCATGTATGCCTGTGTATACACCTCTGTTCATGTGCGCCTGTGTGCCCCTGTGTGTGCACCTGTCATTGTGTGGAAGCCCCAGCCAGAAGCAACAGGATGCATCGTAGGCTAGGAGGAGTGGGGAATGCTTGGAATAGGAGTGCCTGGAGTAGCTGACCCTTTGTCCTGGTGCTGGAATGTCTATCACCTTCAGGGAGGCCCCCAGGTGGGCGCCCCCCTCCCTGCCACCATGTGTAACTGAGATGGGGCACCCTCATAATTCTCACACACAGTCTCTGAGGTCTTCCCTGCTGAACACAGGTCAAGATTATGTCATGTGTGAGCTGGTGATGTGACAGGGAGGGGTGTGGTATAGACTTGTGTCAACAGATCAGCAAATGCCAGACAGCAAAAGGGGGAAGGACAGAGGACCCATAACTATGAAAAGAGAAATGCAGATGAAAGCACCAGCTGTCTGTCCAGCTGGGGAAGGTTTTCACTCAAGCACTTGAGCTATAGTAAGGTGGGGACACAGGCTGCTGATGGGAACTCACACCTTTTAGATGCAGTAACTTTAGGAATCTACCCTAAAGAAACGTTTTTGAAGATGGGGATGAAAAATAATTTATAAAGAACATTTATCGGGGGATTCTGGGAAGATGGCCGACTGGTAGCAACCCTGGTCAGAGGCTCCTGAGCAAAGGAAGAAAAACTGGTTGGAATCAGAATCTATGAAGCCAAAGACGGAGAGCTGAGCCCAGAAAGAAGTTCGGCAAGCTATAAATCCAAGGAAGATCATTTAAAAACATAAAATACAGGTACAAAACGGGCCCCAGAACTGCTTACTAGAGCTGCCCCCCTCCCGCGGGTGGCGGGTGGCCGCAGAGAAGCCCCCTGTGCTGGGCAGCCACAGAAGTACTTGCTAGAGCTTAGCGCACCCCCGCAGGTGGCGGCGGACGAGGCCCCCCTCTCTGGGAGGACCCAGAACTGCTTGCTAGAGCCATGCACCCCACAGGCGGCAGAGAAGCACCCTGCCCCAGGGCTCTGGGCAGGTCCAGAACTGGTTGCTAGAGTCACAAGCCTTCTGCAGGCGGCGGGGGGCCGGAGTGGAGTTCCCCTGCTCCGGGCAGCCACAGAAGTACTTGCTAGAGCTTAGCATACCCCAGCTGGTGGCAGTGGACGAGTCCCCTACTCTGGGAGGGCCTAGAACTGCTTGCTAGAGCCGCGCACCCCATGGGTGGCAGAGAAGAACCCCGCCCCAGGGCTCTGGGCAGGTCCAGAATTGGTTGCTAGAGTCGCAAGCCTCCCATGGGCGGCGGGTGGCCGGAGTGGAGTTCTCCTGCTCCAGGCAGCCACAGAAGTACTTGCTAGAGCCTAGCGCACCCCCGCAGGTAGCGGCAGATGAGTCCCCGACTCTGGGAGGACCCAGAACTGCTTCCTAGAGCCGCGTGCTCCATGGGCGGCAGAGTAGATCCCTGCTCCAGGGCTCTGGGCAGGCCCAAAACTGCTTGCTAGAGCCGCACACCTCCTGCTGGTGGCAGGTGGCAGCAGAGGACTTCCCATGGCTCCGGGCAGGCGCAGAATCACTTGCTAGAGCCCTGCACACCCCCACAGGTGGCAGCAGACAAGTCCCCCACTCTGGGAGGGCCCAGAACTGTTTCCTAGAGCCGCACACCCCATGGGCGGCAGAGTAGATCCCTGCTCCAGGGCTCTGGGTGGGCATAGAACTGCTTGCTAGAGCCGCACACCTCCTGCGGGCTGCGGGTGGCCACAGAGGATTTCCCCTGCTCTGGGCAGGCACAGAACTACTTGCTAGAGCCTCACACACCCCGCAGGCAGTGGCAGAGGAGTCCCCCACTCTGGGAGGACCCAAAACTGCTTGCTAGAGCCGTGCACCCCACAGGCGGCCGAGGAGATCTCTGCTCCAGGGCTCTGGGTGGGCCCAGAACTGCTTGCTAGTGCCACGGGTGTCCTACGGGCAGTGGCAGAGGAGTCCTCTGTTCCAGGCAGACCCCAAACAGCCTTCTAGAGACACGTACACCCCACAGGGGCCAACAGAGGAGTTCCCTGCTCCAGGCACCTGTGCTGGGTGGGCCCAGAATTGCTTGCTAGAGCCACGAGCGCCCTGCAGGAGGCAGTGGAGGAGTCTAGCACTCTGGGTGGGCCGAGAACTGTTTGTTAGAGCCACGTGTGTCCCACAGATGGAGGTGGAGGAGTTCCCCACTCCGGCTCCCAGGCTGGGAGGGAATAGATCGGCTTGCTAGTGCTGCACACGTCCAACAGGCCATGGTGAAGGGGTCCTCCACTCCCCCCAGCTACTCTGGTGGGGCCAAACTAAGACTGATCTGGTTGCTTGCGAACCCTACACTACCACTGCCATTCCCCACCCCCCCGGCTGCTCCAGGGTGCTGAACTAGGACTGATCTGGCTACTGCCGGTCTCCTGCCCACTGGTTGCCCCAGTAGGCTGAACAAGGTCTCATCCAGCCATGCACACTCCCGTGCAGCTGCTGCCATTCCACTGCACCCCAGTTGCCACAGCACGCGAGAACTGGGAGTAGACAACAGACATGCTCTGCCTCTCTCTCTCGGCAACCAGAAGAAGCCACCAACTGAACAGTTCTGATAAGGCCTCCAAACAAGGTAAACTCAGAATGGGGCGGAATCAGCAGAAAAACTCTGGCAACTTGAATAACCAGAATAGATCAACTCCCCCAAGGAAAAATGGGGCAGATGTAATTGAAGACCCCATCCACAAGCAAATGGCTGAAATGTCAGAAATCGAGTTCAGAATGTGGATAGCAAATAAGATTAAGAATGGAAGAAAGGAAGGAAGTAGAAGTTCAAGAAATGATTCAAAAGATCTCTCAAGAAATTATTCAAAACATTTCTCAAGAAATTACCCAAAAGATATCTCAAGAAGTCATTCAAAAGATGTATCAAGAACTCAACAATTTCAAAGATAAAATGATCAAAGATTTTGAAAC
>NW_003852630.1:638406-644823 GCF_000181295.1 Otolemur garnettii
AAAAAAAAAAAAAAAAAAAAAGAAAGAAAAGAAAAGAAAAAAGAATATACTTATTGTGCTTTGAACTTCTTTTGAAAATAATTTAATTAATGATCTTTAAATTTTTTCACCTAAGATCCTCTCACAGCACACCAATGTGCATAGCGCATGGGCTGAAAATCACCGCTCTACGGGGTTTTGGGGAAGACCATGGGAGAGGATGCATTCTTAGGCCCCAGCTGCGACTCCAGTGTCCAGTCTTGGTGACAACTGAGGAGGCAGCTGGTGCATGTCTGGTGGTTCTTCCATTTGCTGAACATTAGAACTTTTAAAAATCCCCAGCTCAGGCTGCGCTCCTTGTCAGTTAGATCAGCATTTAGGGGATGAGAAGCGGTGGGTGGCTCCCATCTGTTGCATGCTGAGCTCCTGAGCTGCAGGTCCGAGGTTCTTCAGCCTGCATGGGGATGACCTGGAGTCTCCAGTGTACCGCAGATTGCTGGGCCCATCCCTGTTTCTGGTGCACTTGTCTGAGAGCCACC
This sequence comes from Otolemur garnettii, assembly GCF_000181295.1. Classification (NCBI taxonomy): domain Eukaryota; kingdom Metazoa; phylum Chordata; class Mammalia; order Primates; family Galagidae; genus Otolemur; species Otolemur garnettii. Next base: position 638,925 of record NW_003852630.1, read on the forward strand.
TTTTGAGAACTTCTGGGTATTGGGGACAGAATGTTCACCAAGTTGTCTGGGATAGGAAAGAAGGGGTGTACTGGCTGAGCCTAGGAGGATGGTGGATTTCTCTGCAAGGATATTTAATAAGGCTTATTTATTCCATATTGAGGGATAAGAAACACAAACCCTTGATATTTAGAGGTCTTTGGAGTACCCAGGAGGCATGGAATTAAGTTTCTCTCTCTTTTTTTTGAGACTCAGTCATCCTGGGCAGAGTGGTATGGTGTCATCATAGCTCACAGCCCTTTCAAACTCTTGGGCTTAAGCCATTGTCCTGCCTCAGCCTCCCAAGTAGCTGGGACAGGAACCCACCACCAGGCCTGGCTAGTTTTTCTATTCTTAGTAGAGACAGGGTCTTGCTGTTGCTCAGGCTGGTCTCAGACTCCTAAGCTCAAGAAATCTACCCATCTCAGCCTCCCAGAGTGCTAGGGGAATTAACTTTCCCTTAACACTCTTCCACTTCAGTTTCAGCCATTTCATCAAACTATCAATTTCTAAAACTGAAGACATAAATATTCACACAAGGGGGTGCACATCTAGGGGAAGGGAATTCAGTCTCAGACACATGATGTTTTGGTCCTACTGAGAAAATCCCAGGTGTGCATAATAAACTCAAACTCAAAGGGAGTTTTTATCTCCATTTTATCATCATTCCTGGAGGTCAGATTTGACCCTTTGGAGAAGGGGTCCTGGAGCTGTGTCCTGCCTGTGTTGACTGAGGCTCTGTGCATTGGCCCTGATCCTGCTGGCCTGATCTGGTGCCCTTGGTTTTAGGTTCAATGATGAGTTTAATACAAACCAGAGGAACTGCAAAGGGTCATTTCTGAGAGCTCAGCTGCCTATAGAGCTCTCAGAACATGTCTTTAGCCCCTTAGATAAAGGATAAAACATCGCAGGTCCTCATGGGAAAAGTGTGTGTTCAGGGTGCGTGGGGCTGGCAGCACCCGTGTTTGAACATGTGGGTCTGCCGCTGACTTCCACTGACCTGAGCCTGATGCATGGCTATGCTTTGGGGCCACAGACAAAGGTGGAGAAAATTGTCTTCGACATGTGAACCTCTCCTCTTCCCCACCCATTTGCTGTTCCCTGGGCATTTCTGAGGTATGAATGCAGATATAAACATTGTGCCGGGACCCTAAGGCTACTGTGTGGAACTGAGCAGAGTGAGAATGCTGTGGTCGTGTGGCAGGGTCACAGCTGGTCATGGCCTCGCAGGGAGATAAGACCCTGCTTGGGAGGGAGTTAAAGCCGTCTTGGGACCTTCCTTGGCAGGGAGTTGTAGTTGTAACCTGAGATTATCCCAGTTGGCACTAGGCACTGTGACATGTTCATTGTGCCTGGCTAGTGAGGTGGGGGCTTGAGGACAGGTGTCTCAGTCCTATATTCAGAGCTGTCTCCACTACTAGGGGCTGGGCGGCCCTGGCTCACAGAGCTTACGTGTTAAAGGGAAGGAACAACATTGGTGGCTACAGGGTGTGTCGTGGGCCCCCACCCACGGGTGATGGGTGGCAGTGGCATTGTGTGCACCTGAGCAGAGTTGGCTGGTCCAGTGGGGTGCACCTGCATCCTTCATGGGTGGTGGGAGCTGTTGTGAGATCATCCTGGCCTCAGAGTGATGCTGGAATAGCCACATTCAGGAAATCCACAGAGACAGCAGGGATGGGGAACCCCTAGCCTGCCATGGGCCCTCAGTCTTCCTCAGCATACCGGAATAAAAGCCCTGTCTCTGGACCCCGATACAAAGGGAGTTCTGGTCAACATTTTCATGCCAAGTGGTTTGATCTTTACCTTTAAGGCAGGGTCCACAAGCTGCTGCCGACTGCCATTTTGTCAGGGTTGTTTTGTGACTTTTGTGGCATGACCCACACCTACGTCCACTCACCTGCACCTCTCCTGTGAAAAGATTTCAAGACTGAGGAATCTTTTTATTTCTTGTAAAATTCAAATGAATTTGAAAAAAACATGGGTTCGTGAATTCCAATACCTTGTGTGGATTGGGTACTTTTGAGGTGTGGGTGCTGGGAATGTACTGGCCTGAAATTCTGTTGGAGAAGAGGATGACCGAGGGACGAGGCTCTGGGGCTGGGGTCCTTCTGAGAGGGGTGGGGGGTGGGGGTGCAATTTGCTTGGCACCTACTCCTTAAGTGTCCATGAGGTGCAGGCAGATGAACATTTAAGTACAAAGACATTAACACAAATGAATACAGTGGTTCTTCCATAATTAGTTCCTTAGAAAATTATTAATTAGTAAGCAATATTATTTATACCTTAACATTACCACCCTAAGATATCCAGAGGGTGCTTTAAAAATATATATACACATTTTAAGAAAGGAAAAGACAGTCTTAAAATTGTAATACTCACTACATACCAATAACATTTGTTTCCTTTCTTTCTTTTTTTTTTTTTTTTTGAGACAGAGTCTTACTATGTCACCCTCAGTAGAGAGCTGTGGCAACAGCTCACAGCAACCTCAAACACTTGGGCTAAAGCAATTCTCTTGCCTTAGCCTTGTAAGTAGCTGGGACTACAAGCACCCACCATAATGCCTGGCTGTTTTTTTGTTGCAGTTGTCATTGTTGTTTAGCAGGCCCTGGCCAGGTTTGAACCCACCTACCTTGGTGTAGGGGGCCAGTCCCCTAAATGCTGAGCTACAGGTGCTGAGCCAACATTTGTTATCTTGTATATTGTATCTGATACATCTTGTAATTGCTCTGACAGCCAGTCCTGATGTTGGTCAAGGTGCCTGGTTCATTGCCTGTCTCCCCCTGGAATGTGGGTTTCCTGGAAGGGGCCTTGACTGTTTTGCTAAGCATGTTTCTAAGTGTCTACAATAGCACCTGCAGCTGGTACAAAGCAAATGTCCATGTGTTTATGAGGTGTGATACTTTAAATTCTTCCTCAATTAATTTTATCAAAGAAGTGCATCCATGTGGTTTTTAAAAAAGACAATATAGGGCTCATAAGAAAAGCAACGGCCCCCTTTTTCCCAGGCCTGTCCCTCCCCTGTCCCTTGCAGCAGCAAGGCTCTCTGCTCTGAGATACTGGGTGATCAACCCTCTCTCACATGTGTCTGTCTCATCTCCTTGAAAACCAACTTGGCTCTTCTCTGCTGTGCCCCCCATCATGTAGGGTAAGGACTCTTATCATGTTCCAGGCTGTGATGAGTTAGCCAAAATTGTATTTTTCCACTACTATGTTGAAAAGGTAGCTTTAGTGACAGATGAGCCTGGGGTGTCTCAGTGCTGTGGCTGTGCAGGCTGGAGCTGCACCAGAAGCCACTCAGAGGAGTGTACCCAGCTTACGGGAATCCTCCTGTTCCCTCCTGGTCGATGTTGCAACACTGTCCCAGCTACATCATTGGGGATTTGTATATTCACACTCTTCCTTTCCCAGGTATTTTGTTCCTGTTTCTTAAAGTTTCTGGTAGCTTCCCTTTCTTTGGCATCTTTAGCCTTGTCCCCTGGAGACTCCACTCACACCATCTGTCTTCCCAGCCTCTCCAGCCCAAGCAATCTGGGCCTTCCTTCCACTGTGAAGGAGGAGGACCCCGTCAGAGCAACAAGAGGCTGGGACCAGCCTAAGGTCACCAAGGTGGACCATGCTGCAGGGTCCCAGCTTCTTATTCCTGCATGTGGAAGTTGGCCACTGGGGTTGAGGTGGAACCTGCAAGCTGGGTCAGGACACTGGACCAGGAAGAGATGAGGAGGGTGAGGAGCCCTGATGAAGGCAAATTATGGCACATCGGAGGTCTCCCTCTGCAGGTGCCCAGAGCATTGGGAAGGCATTGCTTTAGAGAGGGAAGAATTAATTTTGTGACAGTGTCAGTTCTCTCTGAATGAACATGCTATGGTTTGAATATTTATCCCCTCCAAGACTCATGTTAAATGCAGTCCCCAAGGTGGAGGCATTGGGGAGGGCATTTAAGAGGTGACTGAGTCATGAGGGCTCCCCCATGAATGGATTAACTTCTCCTTCATTAGGGGAATGATGGGCTGGCTAATGGATTAGTGGGTTATCATGGGAGGAGAACGTGTGGCTTTGTAAGAAGAGGTAGAGAGACCTGAGCTAGCATACTGGCACACCCAATCCCCTGGCCAGCTCATGCCCTGGGCCTCCTCCCAGAGCTCAGCAGAAAATCTACCAGGAACAAGGCCCTCACCAGATGAACACCCTTGACCTTATACTTCCCAGCCTCCATAACTGTAAGAAATACATTCCTTTCTTTATAAATTATCCATTTTCAAGTATTGTATCATAAGCAGCAGCAAACACACTAAGAACCTACATATTTAAGTTATATGGCACAACATTAACAAAATTTCTTTTGAAATTAAATAAACTTGTTTTAAAGTCCATGTTGAAAAATAAGTAGGGACTAAATACATAAGTTATAAGAAAGAAGTTGTGTGCAGAGTTGGGTGAATGTCACATGTGGCAGAGCTTTGTGATGATGGAAATTTAAGCCAGTGTGCGGATTAGACATGGACAGATAGACAGATTGAAGCAACATAGTTGAAAGCCTAGAAATAGACCCAAATGCATATGGGGATTTAGTATATGATAATGACGGCATTTTAAATCAGTGGGGAAAAGATATATTATTCAGTAATCATCTGGGACAAGTGGGTAGACATTTAGAGAAGATATATCTGAGTCCTTCCCAAGCTCCCTGCCCCAAAATAAAATCCAGATGGTTCAAAGACTTAACATATAATGGAATTTTACAAAAACTAGAAGAAAATTTAGGAGAATTTTTAATAATTTTAAGAGGGAATTTTTAAAAGCAAGACAGAAAACAGAATATCTCAGAAAGTTAAAAATTCATATGCTTTTAACTCACAAGCCAAACTCCTAGGAAGTGACATGAGGAATATGTCCCAGCATATTTGCAAAGAGCCAAGTGTGAAATGAGTCCTTGATGCTTCATAACAGGAACAGACCTCAAACGTCCTAATGTCTTTCAGATTAGGGTTCCTCTTCATGACGGAATTACGTGTATGTGCTGATATGGAAACATCTCAAGACATTTTAAATAAAAAAAGGAAGCTGTAAGCTGCCTATTGTAAATAAGAAAAAAATGAAATTGGACCTAATTTCTTTCATAAAGGTCAATGCCTATAGGTCACACTCATAAGTGGGAAAGGCCAGAAAGTTTTTTCTTTGAGAATATAAAAGTTTTCATAGCTTCAGGGTAAAGAAAGATTTTGAGACAGGACACAAAAGGCTCTGACTATGAAGGAAATATTGATAACTTTAATTTAAAATTAAAATATTGATAACTTTAATAATAAAATTGTTTCTAATAATAAAATTCAAATGACTGAGAAATATATAAAACGGTGTTTGACCTAATTATTAAAGAGGAGAGAGGAAAATTGAAACTCTATGAAATTTGGTGAATCTGCTATTAGAATCACAGACCAAAGTCTGGTCTTTCTGGGTATTGCCAGATGAGGAGCCCCAAACCCAAGTCCTTGCTGGAGGAGCACAGAGTGTGCAAGTTCAGGGGAGAATTGGGGAGCAGCCGGGGCCCAGGCAGCTGCTGTGTGGTCCTGAGGTCTGCACGCCCAGGCATCCACCCAATAGAAGAGGCAGCACAGAAGATGGGAAAGTAGAGTTGTCCTAGTAAGGAAAAAACACAGAGGCAGTTATTTTCATACATGGTGATTGTTCTGCAGCAACAAAGTAGGCAGATGTAATAACATGGTTCAACTTTACCAACATAAAGTTAAGTGAGAGAAGAACGGTCACAATTTCTGTTGCTAAGACAGTCCATGACAGGAGAGGTAGTGAGGAAGGAGGGGAAGGGGTCAGTTCGGAGATGGGTGAGGGAGGGGATAGGGGGTCAGCCAGGACGGGGTGA
>NW_003852630.1:645140-654813 GCF_000181295.1 Otolemur garnettii
TGAGACAGTCTCACTTTGTTGCCCTGGGCAGAGTGCTGTGGTGTCATAGCTCATAGCAACCTCAGACTCTTGGGCTCAAGTGATCTTCTTGCGTCAGTTTTTCTATTTTTAGTAGAGATGGGGATGTCACTTTTGCTCAGGCTGGTCTTGAACTCCTGAGCTGAAGTGATCCACCCGCCTTGGCCTCCTAGAGTGCTGAGATTTATAGGCCACCACACCTGGCCAGGACTATTTTTCTTTCTTTTTTAATAATTTTTTAAAATTAAATGTTAGCTGTGTACATTAATGCAATCATGGGGTACAGTGTGGTGTTTTCATATACAATTTGAAATATTTTCATCAAACTGGTTAACATAGCCTTTACATCATTTTCTTAGTTATTGTGTTAAGACGTTTATATTCTACTTTTAGAAAGATTCACTTGTACCCTTGAAAGATAAACCGTAGAGGTGATCCCTCCAATCACCTTCCCTCTACCTCCCCCTTCCCTATATTCTTAGGCTATAATTAGCTTATAGCTTTCCTATGAAAGCTATAAATTAGTTTCATAATAGGTCTGTGTACATTGGATACTTTTTCTTCCATTCTTGTGATACTTTGCTAAGAACATTTTTCTTAACTGGAGTAGTGATCATGTGAATAGTTATCAGTAGATCAAATGAATAATTGTTTATGAAACCATATAGTTTTTGGACAGTTTGGTGTGGTTATTACATTTCATGTGAATATTTAAGAAACAGTGAATCCTGGTTGGGTTTTACCAGGGTATGTCCTGTCTGAGAAGGCAGTCTCTGAAGGCTGGTGTCATAGATGAGTGTGTGTAAAGTCGGTATGTTGAATCCCTGTCCATGGTGAATGCTATCAGGAGATGGGGCCTTTAGGAGGTCACTGGGGTTCCCTGAAGTCCTGAGTCCTTTACCCTGTGAGTAAAGGAAGGATGGAGCCCTCTCTTCCCTTTTGCATGGGCCAGGAGGGAGGATATCATCTGTAGCAAGGGGACAGTTCTCCACAGAGCCCATCACACTGGACTCAGGTCCCAGACTTCCAGCGTTAGGACCCCTGCTCCATGGTGTCTTGTTACAGCCCCTGACCTGACCAAGACAGATGCCAAGAGTCAGAGAGTGGTCATCTGGAGACAGGAGACCGGTACAAGATAAAGTTCACTTTTTGTTGTAATTTTTTTTTTATGTTAGAAAAGATTTCTTGAGTGTATATATAAAACAAGCAATTTTCAAACATTTGCTTTCTAGGTGGCTTTTCCAGGAGAGTATTCAGTTAGCCCGTGGAATGTCATTTCCTCTGTATTGGGAGTACAGCAGAGAACCCTCCATGCATGGTGGTCTGTGTGGTTCTCTTCTCAGGGAGAACTAGGCCAGGGGTCAGCCAGGCAGGAATAATCCACATAAATCGTTTTTGGACATCAGGCTAATTTTGCTCATGGCTTTGCTCTTGGAAGCAGCTTAAAGGCTGTGCTTTTAGGATGTAACTAATACTAGTCACAGGTGAAGTATGTTGTTACGGTGTGTGTGAGACTCTCTCTGGGTGCAGGCCTCTACCTCCCCAAACCCTAAAGCCAGGAGAAGAGGCCCTTGGCGCTCCATGCCCTTTTTTTGATGTGAGTGCTTAGCCGCAGCACAAAGGAAGCTGTGACTTCTACAGTGATGCAGAGTTTGCTTTTCCTTGGTTTAATTAAATGAAACATTTGAAAAAAATTTCCTGTTCTTGCAGGTTCAGCAGACAATGATGATATTTTTATAATTAAAAAGTATTTTGTATCTAAGTTTCCCTTCTTGAAGAAGAAAATAAAAATCAGGGTAATTCTTGATAACTTCATTTTTAAATGTGGTGGAACTTAAGGAAAAAAGGAGAATTTGTCTGTGGTCCTGTTCTTGCATTTTGGGGGCAGCTGCAGGGGGAGTGCAAGCACTGCCTCTTGGGGTGGCCGGTTGAGTGGGTCATCCCAGGAGGTGGCTGTGAGCCTGGACTGTGAGGGCACAAAGGGGACAGGCAGATGTATGTCCTTCTTCCCTTTTCCTGGCATTGGAGCCTGCATAGAGAGACATGAGAGGCTGGCACAGTGAAAGCAATCTTGTAGCCTGCAGAGTGCTGTGGAGCCAGTCAGGGCACAGTCCTGTTGGAGAATCAGCAAAGGAATTTTCCTCAGAAGTTGGCCAAAGCTGTCTCAGAGGAGCCCAGCGTGTGTGTCTCAGGGAACCCTGCTATTCCAGTAGCATCTGGCCCCTGGGAACATGGTCCAACTGAATGGATTTGTGGATGGTTAGGTAGATGAGCGCACACAGCCTCGTGTCTGACTCTTTTCTTCTTCTTCTTTTTTTTAAAATTAAATCATTACTGTGTACATTAATGCAGTCATGGGGTACAATGTGCTGGTTTTATATACAATTTGAAATATTTTCATCAAACTGGTTAACATAGCCTTCATGGCAATTTCTTAGTTATTGTGTTAAGACATTTATATTCTACATTTAGTAAGTTTCACATGTACCTTTGTAAGACTCTTAACAGTGTAGGTAGGAGCAAATCTCTTCCCTACTTCGAGGGTTCTGAGATGTGAGACCTGCCTATCCATGCAGCCGTGTCCCTACTGCCACCTGAGCACCTCTGCCAGCCTCTCACATACAGATGTTCATTTTCAATTTGCTTTAGAAAATCCTATAGCTGGGCTCGGCGCCTATAGCTCAACCGGCTAAGGCGCCAGCCACGTACACCTAAGGTGGCGGGTTCGAATCCCCAGCCCGGACCCGCCAAACAACAATGACGGCTGCAACCAAAAAATAGCCGGGCGTTGTGGCGGGCGCCTGTGGTCCCAGCTACTTGGGAGGCGGAGGCAGGAGACTCGCTTGAGCCCAGGAGTTGGAGGTTGCTGTGAGCTGTAATGCCATGGCACTCTGCCCAGGGGGACAGCTTGAGGCTCTGTCTCAAAAAAAAAAAAAAAAGAAAATCCTATAGCTGGAAACCAGTTTGTGGACCCCCCCCCTCAACTTTGCTATGATCGCACCGGCCCCACAGGTTTTCTATCTAGAGGAATACATCCAGTAGATTGGGAGGAGCTGAAACTTGGGTGACTCGGGGATTCTCACCTGTCAGGCGGCAACTGAGATGCTCTCTCTGAAGGTAAGACCTGTGGGAATCAGCGACTTTGGCAAGTAATACCTGTGGTCAGTTCAAGGCGGACCTGGATGAAGTTGGTAGAGGACGAGGATGTGCTGGTCCTGGAGGGTGAGGGAAATACAGGGCTGTGAGGATGTCCTTGTGAACAGGGGCACTTAGGGCACTGGCCCCTGTCCCCCTCTCTCTCACAGGGAGGCAGTTGTGCTAGGGGAGGTGGCAGGAGCTGGCACAGGTGGGTCTGGGCCTTTATGGGCCCCAAGCTCAGACTTCACCTCATCCTTCCACACAGCAACCAAATGAAAGCAGTGCAGAGCCAACCTGTCTCTTCTTCTGAATCTTTTTTCTCTTTTGGTGGGAGTTTTCATGCTAAATTGTTTTCTTTAATTAAAAAGTAAGACATGGTCATTATAACACATTTAGAAAATGTATCAGAAAGAAAATAATCTGTTAGCATTTTGATGCATGTCCTTCCCAATAGTGCTTTCTCTTTCTGTTTTAAAGATTCTAAAGTATTTACTTTGCTCCACATCTGCGGGGCTCCACCATGGTGTGTAGTATTGATATTTGGGCTGTGGACTGCCCTGTGAGATGCATCCTGGGAACCAGGAGTGGCCCAAGGTACAGATAGAGTGGCCTTGGGCAGGGGAGGCTCTGGCCTGGCTTTGTCCACAGCAGGCCATGGCCAGTCTAGAGCTGTTCATGGGAGGGCCTTCACTCCCTCCTGGGTCTACACACAACCTGGACCCATGTCCTACTGGGCCCATTCTGTGCTACGTGGCCAACGTGGGGGCATGATACTGTCTTACCACTTCCAGGTCTGGGGCTCTTGTGCAGACAGTGGCAGGGGCTTCAGTCCTATCCACCCTCCCACAGCCCCAGTAAGAGGCCTATTCCCTGGCTTCAGGGTTCCTGCCTTGGCCCACCGTGGACCCAGCTCCAGGGGTGTGTTCCTTCCATGGGCCTTGCAGGATGAGAAGCAGGCAGGTGGCTCTGATTCCTGGGGAGGCAGGAAGAGGCTCCTGGTGGTGGAACAAGCTGGGTGGGCCTCAGCCTCTTCAGGTCACGAAGGGTGACATCTGTGCAGCCGTGGTGATATGGCCCTCTGGGCCCCACTGGGCAGGTGTTAGGTGCCCTGGCCTGGACCTGTCAGGTCATAATGAGATGAACCTTGTGCTCTGTGCCATTTACTAGCTTGATTTCATCTTTTTTGGAGCCAGATAATTCCATTGGGGCACTTTATAGCCAGTGAACAATCAGCACTCCATGTGGGGCGCTTGTGCAGCCAGTGAACTATTCAGCTGGGCAATCAACAGGTGGGATGCCAGCAGCTGAAGCATAAGGGCTTCAGGTGGTGCAGACATGGAAGGGCCAGTTAGCTTTGAGGACAGGGATGGGGGTGTCCCCAGGCCCCATCTCCTCTGCCTTGGCTTTGTCTGTGGAGACAGTGCTGGGGCTGGGTGGCCCAGTGGTATGTGGAGGGCACTGTCCTGCCCAGCTCTGGCCCCTCCTGAATAAGTCCTGGGGCTCACCGTTAGACAGCTGAGAAGGGAGTTGTGTCCAGTGCAGCACACCTCCTGAAGCCACCGTACCTTATAGAGGATGAAAAGGGGTGCAGTGTGAGGGTGCCTTGTTAGGGTTCCACAGGGAAGACCCACAAGCAGGAGTTTTCTGAGATGTTCTGTTGTACTTGCCTGAGGCTGTTATTTAGTTTTTCATTTTAGTTTCAACCTGAATGAAGACAGAACCTGGTGTCATTACCAGGTCTTGGCATGGGACTCCGAGACCTGCCTTTTCTCAGATGCTTGCTTGTGCTCTGAGGCAGGAGAGAGTCAGCCCAGGACTTGGGGACAGAGATCAGCTTTAGTGAGCTGACATTTGCAACAGGTGTGGAGATAGCTAATGACGTGTCAAATCAGGTTTCAAAGGAAAAGCAAACATTGACATTGGGTGGGAACTTATGATCTCAGTGGGTGAGTCCCCAGCTGGGCTGGGAGGGAAGAGGTAGCCAATACTGGGGGCTCCATCTCCAAGGCTGGAATTCCCCCTGCTTCCTGAGCTCTGTCCCTCACTGTACTGTGCTGCACGGCCTCTCCAGGGCCTGGTGAGCTGGTTAGGGGTTGGTGGAGGGATGGCCTCTGTCAGTCTTGCTGTGTCTGGCCTGGCTGCCAGGTCAGAGCCGAGGCTATAGTGGCTGTCCCTGGGGCAGTTGCTCTGAGTATACCGAGGACCAGTGCTCACTCCCTGTCCCCTCTTCTCTCACACCTCCCAGAGCAGATGTAAGAGGGTAGGGGTCCTATTGGGCACTCCTAGGAGATGGGGAGTGCTGTTGGAACCACAGTTTCAGCTGTTCTACCAGGAAGCCCCTTGCCCTCTGTCACTAGGCTGAGGACCCCACAGAGGTGCCTCCTGCAGGCCCCTGGGCTGTCTGCTGAGTCCTTGCAGGAAGAGATCCCGTGGGCACCCTGGAAGGGGGATAGCCTGGTGGGAGGCTTCCCTGCATGTCAGTAGTTCTGCCTCAGGACCCTCCCAGGCCCAGGAGGGTGTCCTTGTACACTAGACTGAGACCCACAGAGTGAGCCTAGTAGATGGCAGGGATCCCCCAGCTCTTAAAACCTCAGTGAGAAAAGATCTCATTGATTTTACATTGGTTCAATTTATCTTTTACAAGACATGAAGTTTGTTTATTGCTTTGATATAAACCAATCCCTTGGATTTTGGGCAACTTAGATGGGCAGGAAGTGGTGACTCCTGTTGTGGAGACTCTTGGAACCCTGGGTAGGGTGGTGCAACTGGAGGGCAGAGCCTCCTGCCAAGACCTGCCCAGGGGTCTGGGAGCCACCTAGTGGAAAAGAGTAATTTGTCAGGGCTGCTGCCCAGGGTTAAGGCAGTCTGGCTCAAGCAGAACAAAAGATACATTTTTAAAAGAGACACTGTGTTCCTAGAAAGGCTTTCTTCTGCTCTAATGCTATTAGGAGCCTTCTCCTCTGCCTGTCTCTCATCAGGCAAGAGTGGTGGGAGGAGATGAAATCCATTTTAATTTTTCCACAAATGGAAATGAATAATTTTATTTTCTAATAAAAAAGGAAACATGCCTTTTTCATACATGTTTCCATAATATAATTAAAGCATATATCTGGTTAAAGAAAAGGAAATATGCTGAAGGCTGGCTGGTTGAGTGGTGCAGGGAGGTGCTCCCTGGACCCCAGACCAGTCATCCTGAAAGATGCTCAGGGAAACATTCTTGCAGGCACTTCCCTGGGGCGCACGTGCACATGGCCACATGCTCACACACACACACAAACACGTAGCACACACCCACAAACATACATGCACACATGTGCACACAATACAAAAGGGGATTCCCATAGTTCCTCAGGTTTTTACCCTCACACCTCTCACCCAGAATGCTGCTTGCAGCCCACTGATGGTGCTGGGGCTCAGCGTCTGCCCTGTGATGTGCTGCTGGTTGTTGGGGTGAACTTCCAGTGAGGACAGCATAGCTGTTGTACATGTGATGACTATGAATGGAGGACTCACTGTCCCCTGCCCTCCTGTGTTTGCGTGTGGAGAATGCTGGGTTTCAGCCCCCTTCCTCATCATGTAATGATGTTTTAGGTCGTGCTTTAAGGAAACCATTGCTGTTGGGTTTTTAACCACATCAGGTGATCAGAATGATCTCTTTACCCCACCCCATCCTTACCTCTGCCACTGAGGATCTCTACCTGGTGCTGGGCTAGGACCCGACCTGCACCAGTGTGGAGTCCACAGGCACCAAGGCCTCTGATTTGGGGCTCTATATGATGGCCACCATGGAGTTCTTGGGACCTAGACCTGGAGGTCTCGGGTGCCTGGATATTAAATCTTTGGAGTGTGTGTTGGAGGTGGAGTCCACAAGAAGGCAGTTCCCAGTGCAGGCCCCACCTTTCTGGGCTGTGGCCAATGACCTACCATTCCCTGTTCCTGCAACTGTGTAGAGAGAGATGATGTTCATGGAAAGTGGGGACACAGAGAGAAGGGCTAGGCAGTTGGCAGGACTTACCAGGTCCTCTGTGAGCACACAGCCTTGGAGACATGACCAGAGTGATTTAACACTGTATGTTGGGGGAAATGCAGATGGTGCCTCAGCAAGATGTCACAGAACCCAAACCAGCACCTCCGGGGTTTTTTCCTCAATGGTCCAGTCCATTCCAGTCAGCCCCAGGACTCAATATTTCCACTTTGCAAAGTAAGTTCCAAAAGATCTGGCAAAGAGGCTGTGGGGTCTGCAGGTGGGCTGTTCTGCAGTGAGTGCAGACTGATGTCTGCATCATACGTGCTCTCTGCTGCACACCTAGTTAATATGCAGTCTGTGAGTTAAAACACTACAACATGATATTTGGAAGAATGAGCAGTGGTCAAGAATAGGGTTGGCAAACACTCTCTAGAGGGCCAGCTGGTGAGAGATTTTGGTGCTGAAGTCTGGAAGGGTGCCGTCTCCTCCTCCATCAACAACCCTTTAAAATGTAAAAATCATTCTTATCTCAGAGGCCCTATAAAAAAGTGGTAAGAGATGGTATAGGAAGTAGACTTTGGCCACCTGCCTGAGCCCTGAGCCCCAGCTTAGGATACTGAACACAGCCTTGGGAATGAGTAATGCCAGCTTCAACAGGCACAGCAGCCAGGAGAGCCAGCATAGACTGGCTGCTGTCAAGATGAACCCCAAAGTTGACTATTTACAGACCTTTCCCTTATCTTACTGCTAAAAACAATTTCCAGGGGTGCAGATTTAATTTGCTAATGAGACATACAATACACCAAGAAGCCTATAATAAAACTGCCAGTATAAGAAAACACCTTCCACACGCCTGCCCGTCATGCCTATGTGTGACACCTGCATGTAAGCCCGTGCAATCATGGGGTACAGTGTGGGGTTTTCATATACAATTTGAAATATTTTCATCAAACTTGTTAACATAGCCTTTATGTCGTTTTCTTAGTTATTGTATTAAGACGTTTATATTCTGCTTTTAGAAAGACTCACTTGTACCCTTGTAAGATAAACCATAGAGGTGATCCCTCCAATCACCCTCCTGCCACCCATCCACTCTCTCCCCTCCCCTCCCCCTCCCCTCTCCATAGTCTTAGGCTATAATTAGGTTATAGCTTTCATATGAAAGCTATAAATTAGTTTCATAATAGGGCTGTGTACATTGGATACTTTTTCTTCCATTCTTGTGATACTTTGCTAAGAAGAACATTTTCCAGCTCCATCCATGTAAACATGAAGGAGGTAAAGTCTCCATCTTTCTTTATGACTGTGTAGTATTCCATGGTATACATATACCACAGTTTATTGATCCATTCATGCATGGATGGGTACTTGGGTTTCTTCCATGACCTGGCAATTATGAATTGGGCTGCAATAAACATTCTGATACAAATGTCTTTGTTGTAATGTGGTTTTTGGTCTTCTGGATATATACCTAATAAAGGAATTGCAGGATCAAATGGCAGGTCTATTTTTAGTTCTCTAAGTGTTCTCTAGACGTCTTTCCAAAAGGAATGTATTAGTTTGCATTCCCACCAGGGGTGTAGAAGTGTTCCCTTTTCTCCACATCTACACCAGCATCTCTGGTTATGGGATTTTGTGATATGAGCTAATCTTACTGGAGTTAGGTGATATCTGGAAGTAGTTTTGATTTGCATTTCTTTGCTGATTAAGGATGGTGAGCATTTTTTCATATATCTGTAGGCCATGCACCTGTCTTCTTTAGAGAAATTTCTCTTCATGTCCCTTGCCTACCCAGAGATGGGATCACTTGTTCTCTTCTTGCTAATACGTTTAAGTTCTCTATGGATTCTGGTTATTAAACCTTTGTCAGAGACATAACCTGCAAATATCTTCTCCCATTCTGAGGGGTGTCTGCTTGCTTTCCTTACTGTGTTCTTGGTTGTCCAGAAACTCTTTACTTTGATCGTATCCCAATAGTGTATTTTTGATGTTGCTTCAATTGCCCGGGCTGTCCACCTCATAACATTTTTGCCCAGGCTGATTTCTTCAAGTGTTTTCCATACACTTTCTTCTAGTATTTTTATAGTTTCATGTCTTAAGTTTAAATCTTTAATCCAGTGAGAGTCTGTCTTAGTTAATGGTGAAAGGTGTGGGTCCAGTTTCATACTTCAACAGGTTGCCAACCAGTTCACCCAGCACCATTTGTTAAATAGGGAATCTTTTCCCCACTCAGTGTTTTTAACTGGCTTGTCAAAAATCAGGTAACGGTAAGTAGCTGGATTCATCTGTTGGCTTTCTATTCTGTTCCATACATCTACCTCTCTATTTTTGTGCCAGTACCATGCTATTTTAATCACTATCGATTTATAGTATAATCTGAGGTCTGGTAGTGTGATTCTTCCTGCTTTGTTTTTATTCCTGAGTAATGTCTTTGCTATTCAAGGTTTTTTCTGATTCATAGAAAATGAAGTATTATTTTTTCAAGATCTTTAAAATATGACAGTGGAGCTTTAATAGGGATTGCATTAAAATTATATATTGCTTTGGGTA
>NW_003852630.1:657028-664237 GCF_000181295.1 Otolemur garnettii
TGTATACAACAGATGGCTGGTCTGAGTTTCTGTATCCAATCAGCCAATCTGTGCCTCTTTAGAGGACAATTTAAGCCATTCACATTGATTGAAATTATTGATAAGCCTGGTAGAATTTTGGGGCATTGATTTGTTCGAAAGTCCAGTAGACATTTTTAATCCTTTCGCCATTGTGGAAGTTGGAACTTGATCAAATGTTTCTGAGTTGCTTTACTTTTGTGGTGGAGGATTACACTCGTCATTATGGAGGATAGGTTTGAGTATTTCCTGGAGAGCTGGTTTAGTTATGGCAAATTTCTTCAACATGTGAATGTCATTAAAGTATTTAATTTCTCCATTGTAGATAAAACTCAGTTTAGCTGGATACAGGATCCTGGATTGAAAGTTATTTTGTTTTAGGAGATTAAAAGTCAATGACCATCCTCTTCTAGCCTGAAAGGTTTCAGCAGGAAGATCTGCAGTCATCCTAATATTCTTCCCCTTGTAGGTTATAGTTTTCTTACGTCTGACTGCTTTCAGAATTTTCTCTTTCATCTTAACTTTAGTAATGTTAATTATGACGTGTCTGGGGGATGTCTTGTTCAGGTTGAGTCGTGCTTGGTTCTGAAACTATCTGCTATCTGAATTTCAGAATCTCTTGGCATGTCTGGAAAGTTCTCTTTCATAATTTCATGACGAAGAGCCTCTGTATTTTGTGAAGCAACTTCATCGCCTTCAGGGATTCCTATAAGGCAATTATTAGTCTTCTTTGAGTTATCCGAGAACTCTCTGAGAGTAAGATCCATTTTTAATTGCCATTTCTTTTGGTCTTTGCACTCCTGGTTTTCTTCAAAAGCTTTGTCTTCAATGTCAGAGATCCTTTCTTCTCTGTGTTGCACTCTGTTATGGAGGGATTTCACGGTATCTTTCAGATCCTTGAGGGCTTCAACCTCTTTCCTCAGTGTTTCAAACTCTTTAGTCATTTTATCTTTGAAATTGTCGAATTCTTGAGACATCTTTTGAATGATTTCTTGAGATATCTTTTGAATAATTTCTTGAAATTCTAATTGCCCCTTTTCTTTCATTCTGTAAATCTCGTTTGCTATCCAAATTCTGAACTCGATTTCTGACATCTCAGCCATTTGCTTGTGGATAGGATCTTCAAATGCTTCTGCACCATTTCTCTTTGGGGGACTTTATCTACTCTGGTTATTCTGGTTACCAGAGTTTTTCCGCTGATTCCAACCCATGGTGAGTTTGCACCGTTTGGAGACTATCCCAAAACCCTTCAGTCTGTGGCTGCCACTGGCGAAGACCTAAGTGGTAGGCACTGGAAGGGGATGCACTGGTCAAACAGTGTTCAGGGTGCCTTGCTCAGGTGCCCAGGGTGTTGCGACCAAGTGGCAGCCACTGTGGGGGATGCGTGGGTTGAACAGTCTTCAGGGCGCCCAGCTCAGGTGCCCAAGGGCTGTGGCAAGGCTATGCACTCATCAAAGAGTCCTTGGAGTGTCTGGTACGGGTGAAACAGTCCTTGGGGGGCCATTCAGATGCCCCAGGTACAGTGGCCAAGCAGCAGCAGTCGCAGGGGGATGTGTGGGTCAAACAGTCCCCAGGGTGCCCCACTCATGTGTCTGCGGGGGTGGGGTGGGGTGATGGCAGCCTCGGGGGACCTGTCGGTCAAACAGTGCTGGGAGCGCCCCCTCAGGTTCCCTGGGGCAGCTGCCAATCAGCAGCAGCCTTGTAGGTCAAGCAGTTCTGGGTGCGCCCTCCTCAGGTACTCAGGGGTGGTGATCTAGCCGGGCAAACAGTCTTAAGGTTGTCCCACTCGGGAATCTGGGGGCTGTGGCCAAGCAGCAGCAGCCATGCAGGTTGAATAGTCCTCCACCACTTGGGTGCCTGGGAGTAGCCACAAGGTGGCAGGTGCGCAGGGAGTGCGCAGCTCGGAGAGTCCTGGGGCGCCCCGCTTGGATGTCCGGGAGGCAGCGGCCAAGCAGCGGTAGCTGCGGGGGACAAACAGGTTGAATAATCCTCGGAGCACCCAGCTCAGGTGCCCAGGAGGCTGCGGCTGAGTGGTGGCAGCCTAAGTGGAGCAGCAGCTGCTGCAGGGGGACGCGCTGGTCAAACAGTCCTCAGGGCATCCCACTCGGGTGCTTGGGGAGCAGTGGCCCAGCGGCAGCAGCCACGAGCAACATGGTGGAACAGTGCTGGGAGCACCCCTCTCAGCACGCCTCTCAGGTTCCCTGGGGCGGCTGCCAATCAGCGGGAGCCGTGCAGGTCAAAAAGTCTTGGGCGCTCCCTGCGCAGGTGCCCAGGGGCGGTGATCTAGCGGGTCAAACAGTCTTAGGGGTGCCCCCCTCAGGTGTCTGGGGGTAGTGGCCAAGTGGCGGCAGCGGCATGGATCAAACAGTCCTCTGCCACTCGAGTGCCTGGGGGCAGCTGCAAAGCAGTAGCTGTGTTGGCATTGCGCAGGTTGAACAGTCCTGGGGCGCCCCCCGCTCGTGTGCTCAGGGGGCTGCAGCCAAGCAGCGGCAGCCTAGGGGGACACACAGTTCAAACAGTCCTCTGCGTGCCTGACTCAGGTGACCGGGTTGGCGGCTGAGCAATAGCGGCTATGCAAAGGACGCTTAGGTCAAACGGTCTTGTGCTCGCCTTGCTTGGGTGCCAGAAGCGGCAGCTAAGCAGTGGGCACCCTGAGAATCGGACAGTCTTCCGCCACTTGTGTGCCTGGGGCAGCCGTAAAGCGGCCGCTGCGTGGGGGAAATGTGGGTCAAACGGTCTTGGGGTGCCCCGCTCGGGTGCCCAGAGGGTTGTGGCCAAGCTGCGGCAGCCTAGGGGGACACGCAGTTTAAAGAGTCCTCTGTGTTCCTGCTTGAGTGACCGGGGCTGGCGGCCAAGCAGTCGTGGCTATGCAGGGGACACACGGGTAAAGCTGTTCTGGGCACGCCTCGCTAAGGTGCCCTGGAGCGGCTGCCAAGTGGCAGCCACTGCAGCTCAAACAGTCCTCGGTGTGCCCCAATCAGGTGCTGGGGCGGCAGCCAAGTAGCAGCAGCTGTGCGGGTAGAACAGTCCTCCACCACTCAGGTGCTGATGAGCAGCCGGGAAGTGGTAGCTGCACGGGGGTGGGCGGGTCAAATAGTCCTGGGGCGCCCCTAGGCCGCAGCCTAGGAGGACACAGGGGTTGAATAATCCTCAGCGCTCCCCACTGGGATGCCCAGGGGCGGTGGCCGAGTGGCAGCGGGGTGGGGGGGTGGGGGGGTTGGGACAGGCAGCTCCAGCAGTTCTCCAGCTGCAGGGCTGGGACAGGGTGCTTGGTCCCGTGGGTGAGGGGATGCTACTCTTGGCCCTCCTGTCACTATCTCTGCAGGCAAGGGGGGAAGGGTGGACTGGGAATTCAAATGGTCCTGTAGCGTTAGTTCGATTTTTCTGCCTGGCTAGAGGCTATTTAGAGTCTCAACAGGGTCCCTCTAGAGGAGTAGACCCCTCTTTCTGTAGCTCTTACATGTGGGGTGAGACAATAAGTCCTCAGTTAATGGCTCAACTGTAGGAAACTCACAGGAGCAGACAAAGAGAAAAAACGCATCTTTCTTGGGGGCGGGGTCAGATATCCTTCCTTTGGGATGTATTATGTACCTGCAGGTTGCTTTCTAGGAGATGCAACTTGCCTCAGCAGAGATGTCCTGCAGATATCTTTCTTCTCTCCCAGCTGGGCTCTTAGTCTTCAACTTTGTTGGGTTTTTTCTGGACTTTATCCTTCCCTCTGGATGCGAGCTTCTGCTGGAAGGTGGTACCTGTCGGCCATCTTCCTCCTGCCCCATGAGTCAGTTCTTTAATTGATCTTCTTCTCCAGCAGTCATGAACATTGCCTCTGCTTTTGCTTGAAGCAATGTTCACTATGGCACCCAGACCTAATGTCATAATTACAGACTTTAGGAGTTTTAAATATCCACAGGCAGAGCTTCAGAAAATGATGCCCTCTTTGCTCCTTGGCCAGATTCCATCACAGCTGAGAGGACCCATCTGCGCCTATCTTCATCATTGCTTCTCTTCCACTAGGGCAGCTGCTTAATAAAGCCCAGAGAACGGGAGCACATGGCCTGGTGGATGGTGCCAGTTACACATGTGGGACACCCTGAGTGCAGGTCACACGCCATCTGGGCCCCCCGGGAGTGAGAAAGAGATCTGGGTGTGCAGGCAGGGGCCTAGCGGGTGACCCAGTGGATGGTGCCAGTTACACATGTAGGACACCCTGAGTGCAGGTCACACGCCATCTGGGCCCTCGGCAGCGAGGGAGAGATCTGAGTGTGTAAGGAAGGGCCTAGCAGATGGCCCTGTAGGTGCTGGAATCTGCAGCCACTTCCCAGCTCCAGGACCTAGGATGAGGCCTTCAGCTTTATCCTCATCTAGAAAGTGGAAACAAGGAAACTGCTTCTCAGAGGAGAGTGTTGGGCTTGAGTGAGACGGACGTGGAAAGGACCATGCAGATGGAGCTCAGCACACAGCTGTCTCACAGTATGATTCCAGTCTTGGCTCTAACCCTCTGGCTTCAGGGCCCTGAAGTGTCTTCATTTCTGTTCTCTGTCCCAGAAGATGAGGTGTCAGGGGGGCTTATGGCTGAGATCTCTTCCCTCCAGAACTATTCCAGGTGGCACTGAGTGCTCAGACGTGGATGGCACAGCCAGGGTCACTGGGGAGGAAGACGGTGCAGATAGGCCCCAAGGCCACTGAGCTGCTCCACTGAGACGTGGCCTGTGCCGCCCACCCAGGGAAGGACATGGGGGTATCCCTGGGGGCCACTGCCTTCACCCCAATGCTGCCCTGACCTGCTACCCTGCAGACAGCTCGGGTGGGCAGGATGTGTTCCTCCCTGCTGCTTACTGGACTGGTTCCCAACAGATTTATTTTGTGCTCCTAGTTCCTTGGTTATCTTAAAATTTGCATTTTGAGGGCCCCTCACCTCAGGCTTTCTTTTTCTTGTCCCCTCGAGTTGACTAATGGAGGAGGCCAGTGGTTAGTTAATGAGTGTGGCTCTTGTGCAGCCACACTCATTGTGGCTCATGCGCAACTTGCTGGCGCCCTTTCCTCCAGCCATCTGTGGAGGGTGGCAGGAGTGGGCAGTGTTGGTGATGTCACTACTGAGCACACAGAATGAACATCAGGTCTGTGTGAGCCCTGAGCTGATTTGACTGTGGTGTAGGAATCTTTTGTTTGTGGCAGGCACCAAGCGCAATACTTGCTGTTTCTTGGGGAGTAGAGGGTTCTTTTTTTTTTCCCTCATTTTTATCTTCCTCTTATTTTAATTCTTTAAGACATGTCCCATTACGCACAAGTGCCTGGAATGAGACTCTGGCAGCGCTCAGGGTGTTGGCTCACTTGTGTCGAGGTCTGCAACTCAGGGGTCATGTTCTGAAGCTGCTGTCAGTGTGATTTGTTGAGACTTCTCAACGCCTGTTCCAGTTCTCCCCAAACCAAGTTGGCTGAAGAGCCCAGAGCTGTGCTTTCCTTTCTTGGAGGTTGGATACATCCTTCACAGTTTAGGTGCCTCCCTGGGACTTGTGTCCTCAGCTGTTTCCTACACTGATGCAGGTCTGTTCCTTGCAGGGGCCCCATGATAGTCTGATCTCTGAGGAAGAGTCAGCAGCTTGTAAAGTTAATGGATTCCAGCAAAATTGAATTTTAATGCTACCTTTCTATAGATATTCTCAGAGAAGTGGGTATTACTGAAGTACTGAAGCATGCATGTGATGAAACCTGACCATCCATGTGGAACTTGGGTGTGCGTCCAGGCCACCCTTCCTCAGCGAGCTGGGGTCCCGGCAGTGTTGCTACTGGGAAGTTCCACGGATGTGAACATGAAATAGACCCACATTGCTTAAGGTGAAGACAGACTCTAACTTGTTTTTACCCCATATCTTAGGCCTAATTTTAATTCATTATTTCCCCACAGCATTGATGAGTATGAGGTATAAGTGGTCACTACTTTTAAATGTGAGAAGTGTTAGACTTTGCTTCTGCCTCATTTGCATCAAACAGAACATACGGCTCTGAGTGGCATAGAATATCCTGGGAAGGAAACCAGAGATTTACTCCACTATTCAGCTTCATTTCTTTCATTTTTATGGAAGCCATAAGTTTGCTTTTGTGTTTTGGATCAAACATGTCTTTGAGTGGAGAGCACCTCACATAGCTATCCTGGACACATGGCCTGTCCCCTCCATTCAGCCCGGACCATCTGCCACGCCTTTCTCCCCATTGATTTCTGTGGCACATCTCAGGATAGCTGCCTCTCGACATAACTCTCTTGGAGAAACTTCAAAAAGGAAAATATGTTGAAATCTCCAGATGTCATTTTGTCAATTCATTTGCATAAATAATTAAATGTTATATCCACTTAGTATTCAAAAACCCAGTGCTCATCACTCCCGCTTAAAAGTAAAATTGAAAACTCTAAGAAATGGAATGCATTTTGTATTTGCATTTGTTAACTGGCTGGGCTTCATTAGCTCTTCTTGTGGGAGAGTTCTAGTCGGTGTTTCACCTGAAGACTCAAGAGCTTGAAATAGTGTGAATGTGGTGGTGCTGATGTGTTGCCAGCTGGTATGCCCCTGGCAGATACTTGTGACTGTCCCTGGTCATTCTGTGGGTCAGGATGAAGGCATGGGCATAGGCTGGAGGAGGGGTGAGAACTATCACTCCGGGAGAGAACTTGAGCTCAAAGACCAGATGTCACGGAGGGGACACTGGCAGAATTAGGTGCCTTGTGTTTTCTAGAAAGTGACATCAACTTTGGAAGTTATAGGAGGAAAATGGCTGGCCATGGCAAGTGTTTGCCAGGCTTTCCTAGAACGTGGGTGTCTTGTGCCTGAGACCTGCAGCCTCCTGTCATCATGAGATGCTGTCTGGATAGGAGCCATTCATTCCCCCTTCCACAAAAGGTGCTGTGGTTTCACACAGTCACAGGTGATGCCACAGAGGAGGGGACACAGCAACCAATTAGTTAGTGGCTTACCTTTTGGGAAGCCTGTGTGGATTACAGCAAGACCTGGTTTTGAGCCTCACCTCCATGACATCTGGGTTTTGGGAAGGGCAAAGAACTTGGAAGTAACACGCACAGGTGCAGACTGGCCATGCATGTGATTTGCTGGGGCGCCTCTGTGAAAGTAACTCCTATGGTTCAGAATACTAGCCAGCTTTGCAAATGTGCTGGTCACATTGACTTTTTTTTTTTTTTTT
>NW_003852630.1:664692-677009 GCF_000181295.1 Otolemur garnettii
AAAAAAAAAAAAAAAAAAGAAGAGACAAGTGTGACTCAGATGACCCCAAAAGGGGAAAGGTCAATGGTTACCTGAAGTCAGTGGCATGAGGTAGTTGGTGCTCTTGCTCTTGGCAACTGCAGAGTGAGGTCCCTGGCAGACACTCTCTTCCCCTGCTTCTACTGAGCCTGGCAGGAACATTGCTCTGTGGAGGACAGCAGACAGCAGGGCCTGGGAGGCAGAATGCTTTCCTGTTCTCTGCTTACTGTGGTGTTTAGACATGAACTCGCTGTCACATGGTTTGTCGCCATGCAGGCTTCAAGACATCATGGATCAAACCTTGTGGATGAGGGCATGATAATTACCAAATCATATGCTTTCAGTAAATGTTTGTTGGGTAAATACTGGAGGCACTACAAATCTGGTTTGTTCACAGTGGACTGAGCATGTGTGCTGTGCAGGCTGTGGGGAGGGTGCTGCCTGTATCAGATTTGGAGGCCACAAAGGGACGGGGCGCTGAGCCTCTGAGTACATGCAGGGGTGCCACCGCCTCAGGCATCTCTCAATGGTGCTATTGGCCAAGGGAAGGAACAGTGGGCTGGTTAATTGGACTGTCCCCTCCACGTGCTCAGGCGAAGGTGTGGCTTCAGCCCTGGCGGCAGGGCTGTGCTGGCCTCTTGAGGAGGAGGAAGAAGAAGGTTTGTGAGTGTCAGGGTCAATATTTCCAGAGTGACCATCAGGAGAGAAAGAGTTAACTTTTTACATTAATGGAGTGTTTTTTTTTTTTTTTTTAAGAGACAGATTCTCACTTTGTCACCTTTGGTAGACAGCTCACAGCAACCTATGGGACTACAGGTGCCCACCACAACGCCCGACTATTTTTTGTTGCAGTTCAAACCTGCCATCCTTAGTATACGGGACCCTACTCACTGAGTCACAGGTGCCGCCCCATTAATGGAGTGTTTGCAAGGCTGTGTGTTCCTGAGAGCCCGGAGGGTCCCAGCGTTCTCCATATCCCAGCCCATATCGTGAGTCTGCAATTAGTAATTAAAGCAGTGAAGGAATTCTTGCCAATTTTTTTTTTTTTTTTGTAGAGACAGAGTCTCCCTTTATAACCCTCGTTAGAGTGCTGTGGCATCACACAGTTCATAGCAACTTCCAGCTCCTGGGCTTAGGCAATTCTCTTGCCTCAGCCTCCCAAGTAGCTGGGACTACAGGCGCTTGCTACAACACCCGGCTATTTTTTTGTTGCAGTTTGGCCAGGGCCAGGTTTGAACCCGCCACCCTTGGTATATGGGGCCAGTGCTCTACTCACTGAGTCATAGGTGCCGCCAGGAATTTTTGCCTATTATAGAAATGTTTCTATACAGTGTTTGGAAACCAGCCATTTTCTAAAGTGGAGCTTTCTTGGCCAAAAGTGCTTTATGTTAAAAAGATATTTTCCAGTTTGTGGCAGCCTATCCAGTGCTCTCAGAGTGGGGCACACACGGAAGAGCTGGCCAGTTAGTTGAGACACACGCTGGCAGGATGGAGAGACCCTCCGCAAAGCTGGGCAGTGCCCCTGAAGGCAGTGTATAAATGCAGCAGCTGTGTTCAATGGTGCGAGGTAAGAGCCACATGCAGAGCTGGGGCCAAGGCACCAGGTACTTCCTGAGTTGTGTGGGGTGGGGACTGCAGCAGGGCCCTATGAGCTGAGCGCACATACGTGGGGAAGATCAGTGGGAACTCTGGGACCATTCTAGAACTTTTTAACATTTTTGTGAAAACAAAGCCCAATTGCCAGTTATGAATGGTAGTGACAGGAAAGAGGTGACCCTGAAGTCAAGCAGGTGCACTGTGACTTGAAACACTAGAACACTCCAGCGTTAAAGTGTCTCTAGCCTGAGCCCTGAGATAGGACAGAGTGAGCGTCCCCTGCCTTGGTGAGTTGTCACATGTGTCCAAGTCTGGACCAGCATCCACTGTCACCAGGGGAAGTGTGTTCCAATGTCCTTTTCTGTACAGAAAAGATTTTGCTGGTGTCATTTGCTCTGGGATATCGTTGTCCTCCCCTTCCTCCAGCATATCCCTCATTTATGTGGGTAAATTGCCTCTCTAGGTCCCTGAGACTGCACTGGAGTCTCCACAGGGGGTAGTGCTCTCTCCACCATCAGTGTGTGCTCTCTGCGGTCAGCAGCTCTTTCCGTGGTCAGTGGCTCTCTTCGTGGTCAGCATGTGCTCTCCATGGTCAGTGCGCTCTCTCCTCTGTCAGCAAGCTGTCTCTGTGGTCAGCACGCTCTCTCCATGGTCAGCGCACTCTCTCTGTGGTCAGCAGCTCTCTCTGTGGTCAGTGTGCTCGCTCCACAGTCAGGATCCTCTCTCTGCAGTCAGCAGCTCTCTCTGTGGTCAGTATGCTTTCTCTGCAGTCAGTGTCCTCTCTCTTTGGTTAGCGGCTCTCTCCATGGTCAGTGCCTCTCTCTGTGGTCAGTGTGCTCTCTCCATGGTCAGCGTCCTCTCTTTGTGGTCAGCAGCTCTCTCCATAGTTAGTGGGTCTCTCCGCAGTCAGTGGTTTTGCGATGGCCACCTGGTCTTCTGCGATGGCCACCTGGTCTTCAGCTCAGGCCCCACGTCCAGCATCATCACCTGTCATAATCTTTCAACAATCCATTTCTGTGAAGTGTCATGCAGTTACCACTGGGAGATGGAGAGGAAACCCAGCACTCGCTTTGCTCTGTGTATGAGCTGGGTGCAGGGGCTCCATGGCCGATTGCCCACATGGCCTCTGATCATGATGCACAGCTGTCGCTATGTGGCAGTCGGTGAACTCTGCTGCACACATCTGCTCAGGTAAAACGCTGAGGCACCCGAGGTGTGTCTGGACTTTGGTAACTCATCTGTGTAGGATGCACCCGGAAACATGAGGATTGCCTAATATAGCCACGTACCAGCAGCTGTCCCAATCTGGCTGATTATTCAATGAAACCAAATTCAGATTCCTGCCTCAGGTAGCCCCTCCAGGTAAGACTGTGTATGGGGATCCCCTTGTATAGGCAGGTTTTGGGGACAATGACATATCGGATTTACTGTTTCTGAAAGTAACTCCTGAAATTGAACATGGAGGAGGAGAAAGCCAGGTGGGACGCTGGGCGAGGATGGATGTGGAGGACGAGAGACCCAGGTAGGACACTGGGCCAGGATGGACGTGGAGGAGGAGGGAGCCAGGTGGGACGCTGGGCCAGGAGAGACGTGGAGGAGAGAGCTGAGTGGGATGCTGGGTAAGGGTGGACGTGGAGGAGGAGGGAGCCAGGTGGGAATCTGGGATAGGATGGATGTGGAGGAGGAGAGAGCTGGTGGGAGGCTGGGTTCCCAGGAGGCAGGACAAAGGTGTCTGCTGCCTGATGTACTTTTGAGGGTGGATGACAGAGGTTGCCCGGGATGTGGGGCACTGGCCACAGAGAGCACAGGAGTGCTTGGCCTCTGGCTAACACTCTGCTTCTGGAAACTTTGGAGAGACCATCTATAAACTCCTCTGAGGTCCTTTCTTAGCAACTTGGGCTAAATCACCCTGATTACAATTTTATTTTTTTGTAGTTTTTGGCTGGGGCTGGGTTTGAACTCGCCACCTCCGGCTTATGGGGCGGTGCCCTACTCCTTTGAGCCACAGGGTCTGCCCTAAAATTTTTCTCCTTAAGGACCTAACTTCTGCATTTACCAATCCAAGGAGGAGGAAAAGTGGACAGACAGAGAGCCTCTGCTGAGGGCCTGCAGGGAGCTTCCTCCTGGCAGGCAGTGGTGGATGCTCTGTGGGTCCAAGGTGTTCTCAGAAAACTGGCCTGGGCCTGCGGCAGGTGTTTTGTCCCCAGTAGGCCCAGAGTCCCACGCCCTTCTTACACACCTCATCAGCAGGGGAGTATCTCAAAAATTAGCGACGTTAGAATCCTGGGGAGGAGGGACCTGGGCGCCTGGGCTGTTGGGGGTCCCAGGTGGTTTGCAGCCCACTCCAGATGGGGCCTGGGAAGCACCCCCCACCCTGGGGTGAAGCCAATGCTGTTTGCCTAGAGAGAGGAGGTGCGTCCTCGTTGGTCTGCGGGAGGCCAGTGCTGTCTGCCTCCCATGTGTTAGTATCCAGCTCTTTGCCAGGGAAGATGAGCAAAAATGACTTGGAAACATGAAGCTGAAGGTATGATTCCTGGCCATGTGATGGGTTGGAAAGGAAAACTGGTTTTATCACCACTGCTCGCCCAGCTCCTGTTACTGAGGAGCCGCTCCATTAATTTTACTGCACATTCAGTCTGGAGCGGGGTTCCCTCCCCGCCCCTCTCTTGAGGGCGACTAGTAACATTTTCCTTCCAACAAGTTGGTTCATTCAATTAGTGTGACGGGTTTGAAGGATGGAAAGTCATTGAAAGGCTCTCATGATGGGTCCCTCTGCCCCCAACACAGCGCAAGCGCTAGGTGGAGCCTCAAAGAATTGGCCATATTGATGTGGACTTGGCAGGGGGCTGCATGATGCAGACAATTACAGGCCAGGAGCTTCGTGCACGGCTCTGTGGGCCAAGGTGGAGCTGCCTCCACTCACATGCAGGCCTTGTAATGGGAATTCTCAGTGGGGGGTCCCGTGGATTACTCACAGCTGAGCCCAGAGAACACCTAATTTCTCTCATAGTTCTCTTTCTCACAGATGTAATTACTGTAGGGAGATTTGGTGCAGGAAGGTGTAATGGGATTCTATTTTAAGGCTATTTCTTTTCTTCTAGGAGGAGTGCATAGCCGTTGTTGACAGCCCTGTGTACCTGAGTCTTTCCTTCCTGTGTGTGCTCCAGCTCCTGGTTTTGCTCTTTAATTTCTCTCTGGTGGACCCTCCCCGTGGCTTCCTTTGTCTTAGCCCCATGGTTCAGTGCTGTAGTCCTTGTCCGTAGTGTGTCAGATGAGGGTGCAGCAGGGTAGACATTGCCTCCCTGGCAAGCTCTGCTTTGGGCCATTAGGGCTTGGCACCAAACTCCTGTCATTGGGAAGCACATGATGTTCTGTGCCCTTCAGGACTTGCTGGGGTCCCTGCTCGCTCCTGGCTTCGGTGTTTCAGGTGTGGCACTGTGTCCCTCTGCCTGCAGGGTCCCTGAGACTCACAGGGCAGGCAGACATTCCCAGTTCCACAGATGACCCAGGTGCAGGGACATCCTTGGCTGGTCCCTGTCTCTGGCTTGTAGGCGTCTTCTGGTGGAGCTTCTTCTAGGAAGAGGGATGAGCTTGTCCACACTTTCCTGAGGGGTATCCTGCCCTTGCTGGGTTCTGGAGAGGCCAAAGGATAGACCCTCACCCATTTGTTAGCTTTAGTCCCAGAGCGGCCAGTGGCCAGAGTCCTAGTCAAGAAGAGGAGTCTGCCAGTTAGAGGCCATGTTAGGTGCATTGCATTTTATTTGCTTAAAAAAAATGTTTTATTTTTGTCTGTATTTAGGTTCAGATGCCGAGTAAGCTGCATAGGGAATTTATACACAATTGAATCATCCCTCTTAGTTCTCCTAACCCATACAACTCATAACAAACAAGATACAAAGGATCATTTTTGATCCTAAACAAAACTTGTGTTGAAAGTCAGTCTTTCTTGCTGTAAATCTCTAATAGGCCTTTAATCCACTCGCACCTATCAGCAAATCAAGGTTGCTTTGTTGTGAGAGGGAAAGGAGTTGTCGTGGGGAGGAAAATGACCTAAAGTGTGCCAGCAGGAGGTGTACTGGGTGCACACGTGTATTCCCAGCCCTCCACCAGGTGTGCACACGTGTGTTCCCAGCCCACTACTAACTGTGTACACACATGTTCCCAACCCTCCACTAAATGTGCACACCTGTGTTCTCAGCCCTCTACTAAGTGTGTACACGTGTGTTCCCTGCCCTCCACTAAGTATGCACACCTGTGTTCTCAGCCCTTCATCAGGTGTGCACCCATGTGTTCCCGGCCCTCCACTAAGTGCACACTTATGTTCTTAGCCCTTCACCAGGCATGCACACATATGTTCCCAGCCCTCCATGAGGTGTGCACACACATGTTCTCAGCCTTTCACTAGGTGTGCACATGAGTATTCTCAGCCCTCCACCAGGTGTGCACATGTGTGTTCCTGGCCCACCACTAATGTACATGCATGTTCCTTGCCCTCCACTCAGTGTGCACACATATGTTCTTAGCCCTTCACCAAGTGTTCACATGTGTGTTCCCCGTCTTCCACTAAGTGTGCACATGTGTGTTCTCAGCCCTTCACTAGGTGTGCACATGAGTGTTCCCAGCCCTCCAGTAAGTGTATACACCTGTGTTCTCAGCCCTCCACCAGGTGTGCAGGCATGTTCCTGGCCCTCCACTAAGTATACATGCATGTTCCCTGCTCTCCACTAAGTGTGCATACATATGTTCTCAGCCCTTCCCCAGGTGTGCACACATGTTCTTGGCCTGCCACAAAGTGTGCACATGTGTGTTCTCAGCCCTTCACCAGGTGTACACACATGTATTCTCAGTCCTCCACTAAGTGTGCACATGAGTGTTCCTGGCCCTCCACTAAGTGTGCACACATGTTTTCTCAGCCCTCCACTAAGTGTGCACATGTGTGTTCCCAGCCCTCCACTAAGTGTGCACACGTGTGTTCCCAGCCCTCCACTAATAGGGCACATGTGTGTTCCCTGCCCTCCACTGGGTGTGCACACGTGTGTTCCTAGGTCTCCACAGGGTGTGCACACGTGTGTTCCCAGACCTCCACTAAGTGTGTACACATATGTTCTCAGCCCTCCACCAGGTGTGTACATGTGTGTTCCTAGCCCTCCTTTAAGTATGCACACCTATCTTCTTGGCCCTCCACTAAGTGTGCACACCTGTGTTCTCAGCCCTCCACCAGGTGTGTACATGTGTTCCTAGCTCTCCACTGAGTGTGCACACATGTGTTTCTAGCCCTCCTCTAAGTGTGCACATGTGTGTTCTCAGCCCTCCAATAAGTGTGCACACATGTGATCTCAGCCCTCTACCAGGTGTGCACGTGTGTTCCCAGCACTCCACTAAATGTGCACACTTGTGTTCTTGGCCCTCTACTAAGTGTGCACACATATGTTCTGAGCCCGCCACTAAGTGTACACACATGTGTTCTCAGCCATCCACTGAGTGATGTGTTCTCAGCCCTCTATTAAGTGTGCACACGTGTGATCTCAGCCCTCTATTAAGTGTGCACAGATTTGTTCCCAGCCCTCCACCAGGTGTGCACACATGTGTTCTCAGCCCTCCACCAGGTGTGCATACATGTGTTCTCAGTCCTCCCTCCACCAGGTGTGCACACGTGTGTTCTTGGCCCTCCATCAAGTGTGAGCATCTGTGATTGTGTTTTGCCATCATAGAGCCCTGACCACATGGGTCTCTTTCCCCTAAAGTCACCAAGGAAGAGCCTGGGAAGGAGGAAGGGGGTGTGACTCACCTGGTCACATAGCAGGCTCAGTCCAGGTGTGAGCACAACCCCTGGCCACCCAGCCTCTGACTCTGCACACTGAGGCTTCTCCTGGCTTGGTGGGTAGTGTGGGCACTGTGGGCAGTACTTTCTGGCCCACTCTCGAGGGCAGGCTGACTGGCCCTCACTTCTCCCAATTCCAAGTACAGAGCTCAGGCAGGGGTCCTCAAACTTTTTAAACATAGAGTCAGTTCACTGTCCCTCAGACCGTTGGAGGGCTGGACTGCAGTCTTAGGATGAGTCGGCTGCTAAGCAGGACAGGCAGTGGTGGCAAAAACACCTGGCAGGCCGGATAAATGTCCTCAGCAGGTGGCATGTGGCCTGCAGGCTCAGAGGATGAAGGAGGTGGGGAGTCTGGTGTCCTACTGTGGCCAGCAGCTGCTTTTTGCCAGGTGGAATGGCCTCTTGGGTCATGGCTGTGCTTCTTGCGGGTAATTCCTTGGAGTATAGCCGATTGCAATGACAGTCAATGGTAGTCTGGGGTAGCCTTGCTGCCTGGGTGCTGGGCAGCGAGTGCTTTGGTTGCAGCAGACCAGGAGCTGCATCTGTCTACTCGTGTGTAGGGGGATTGACTGTCCCAGCGGTGGCTGTGGACATGGCCTCATCTCAGATGTGGAGCTAATGTTTATTTCATCTGTAGTCCTAAGGGGGCTCACACCCAGCATCTGCCCAGCTGGTGAAGAAACATACCTTTTTTGTTAAAAAAAAAAAAAAAGTAAGTTTCTTGCCACTAGGTATAGGAAATTGTTGTTACCTGGCAGTGGGCTGGTTTCTAGGCCCTAAAATAGCAGTTATTTTTAGATGGTATTCAGAGATAATTACAACCTTAAGGTGCCAGTACCTGTCAGCCCATAGCATTGTGGAGTCCTGGGGTCAAGATGTGCTTGTGTTGACATGCATACCCCATGCCGCCTTTGCTGTGGGCCCCTCACCCAGCTCTGGTGAGTGCCAAGGTGTGGTGTGCATAGGTGCCATGGCTGGCTTGGGGCAGGGAGTGAGAAAGAGAAAACACACTCAGGTGGGATTCCAGGAGGGGGAGGGTCAGCATCCTGCTGGGGGACGCATGTCTGAGGGTCCCCTGAGAGTGGGTTCTTGGCCCAGTGAGGGCTGTGGCACTTGCAGGGAGACCAAAACCATGACCTGCTATAGGAAGATTTTTTATGTTTTTTTATTTTCTTTCTTTCTTTTTTTTTTTGAGGCAGAGTCTCTACCTGAGACTCTGCTGCCCTAGGTAGAGTGCTGTGGTGTCATAGCTCATAGCAACCTCCCATCTTGGGTTCAAGCAATCCTCTTGACTCAGTTTTTCTATTTTTAGTAGAGACAGGGTCTTGCTTTTGCTCGGGCTGGTCTCGAACTCATGAACTCAAGGGAGCCACCCTCCTCAGCCTCCCAGATTGCTTGTTTTTAAAGAAAAAGTTGCCTTAGAAGATGGCTGTGTGGTGCTCTTGGGGATCATACCCTCTGCCCAGCTCCCCCTCTGATGATCCTGCAGGGACCTGGTCCTTTTGTGCTGCTGGCCATTGTCTGGGGTGGAAGCCTCATGGCCTTCTGGTTCCTTCCAACGTCTGTCCTGTGTCAGCATAGATGTGTGTCTGTTAGGTCCAAAAATTCTCCCAAACAGCCCCAACAGACGAATTCGAGACACACTCCGATGTA
Organism: Otolemur garnettii; assembly: GCF_000181295.1. Classification (NCBI taxonomy): domain Eukaryota; kingdom Metazoa; phylum Chordata; class Mammalia; order Primates; family Galagidae; genus Otolemur; species Otolemur garnettii. The sequence goes on from NW_003852630.1 coordinate 673,781, forward strand.
AAAGGCATGAGGTGAGGCTTTATTCAGACCTGGGTCTGGACTTTCCTGGCATGCAAGCCTAGGACGAGCCCCGAACCCGGGGTGGAGGAAGTTTTTATGGGGTACAGAAAGCAAGAGGGGTAGGGTCGGATATGAGTATACTTTTCATTGGTGGTTGGTGATTTCACTAGTAAAGGAGGATTTGGATTGGTATAGGTGAGGGGTAGGGGATTTCTTAACCGGGGTTAGAGGTGGTGTAGCCTACTTAGGAAGGAGAATACCTGAATTTCAAGGAAGTAGAAACCTATTGCCTATTATGGGAGCTGTTCAAGGGAACTGATACTTATTGCCTATTATGGCAGCTGTCTGTCTTAGGTGACTCAATTCAACAGCTTAATGGCTGTGCAACCAGAGGTGGGGGAAGCAGCAGGGAGTGGCCCTGCGGTTTAACAGAGCTTATGTAGTAGACAACAAAATGGCGCTGGTCTGGCCCTTACATGTCGATCACTTGCTGGGGGCTATGCACCCAGCTAGATGTCAGCAGGGAAGCTGCTCACTTTGGTTGGTGGGGTCACACAGCATTCCTTTGGATTATCCTGTCCCCAGGAGCCATGTGGGTGAGAGACCTGGGCATAGGTGGATGGAGCAGGGCCCTATTGGCCCAGAGCTCTGCCAACCTCAGTCCAGTCCCAGATCCTCATGGGGTCCCAGGGCACAAGGTGAGGGCCTCGGGTGTGGCTTTTGTGGAGAGAGCTCCTGCTGTATGAGTCTTCCATCTTGGAGGAGAGCAAGGACGTGGACCTTCCTGCATAAGTCTCTAGGGTTCGGAGGACCCTAGGCAGGTCTGGTGACGATAGTGCTGACTGGCTGAGCTCTGGTCCCCTCAATCCCTACCACACCCCCGAGGACAGGACAGGCCTGGGCAGCTGCCAGGGGAGGTGTGGCCAGTGGGGAAAGATGGTAGCTGGGAGTCTCAAAGGCTGGTTAAAGAGCCAGCAGGACCTGCAGCCTGGGTGCAGCTCTAGCCAAGGGGCGCCTAGAGCACCAGGAGTGACCACTGACCCTTCATTACTTCAGGGCTGTGCACATCGGGCTGTGCACATCACCCTGTGGTGTGGGATGAGCCCCACTGAGCAGCTTGAGGAGACTGGGAGAGGGAGAAGAGCTACATTGGGACCAGGCTGTGTGTGTTGGGTTTGCCACTGGTGTCAGGGACACTCTGGGGAAGGGTTGTGCTTTGCCTGGAGAAACCAAAGTGGGGAAAACCAGCTTTTTCCCAGGAGCTTGCCAGAGTGAGGCTGAGAGAGCCTGGGGCATCCAGGTCTTGTGGCAAATTGAAGGGGTACAGCCCCCCATGCTCAGACATGGCAGTTTAGCCTCATGTGCTCCCCATGGAACATAGCCCTAAGATAGAATTCCCTTAATCTGAGAACATGCCTGGGCCTGCTGAAAAGCAGAAATTTTCTTAGAAAAGAATATGCTAGAGGATCACACTGGGTTGTAGCTGGAGGCTAAACACCTGTTGAGGCACTGGGCAGTTGTACTTTGCTCCTTTTTCCTCATTAACACAATAATTGTTAGTCTTAAGTTTAAGGAAGTGGGCCAAGGGAATAGACAACCTGGCACCTTTGTGATTCAGCCCCAAGTAAAATGTTCTTAATTTGTATCAATTGTATACATGCTCAGCAGTAATTGTACTGAATTGGAATGTTTATGGTAGTTTCCCTGATCTTACTTTGCTGTCTTAACAGTTTGATATTTTAAACTTTTATCAGATGTTTTAGAGTGTATAAGAGAATCAATAAAGATAGGTGGTGGCTAAGTGTCGGAGCGAGCCTCAGTCTCCCTTTTCAGATTATTCATCTCATCTGAAGTGCTTTCCTCTGTGTCACGGATCAGTTAGCTCCAAGAACAGTAACACAAATACCCCAGAATGGGTTTCTACTCACTCCATGTCCCATGTGGTCTCTTGGGCACTTTCACCATTCTGTCCTCAGGCACCTGTGCCTAGGTTGCCATTGTCATGTGGCTTCTGCCTGTCTCTCTATGTCCTCCTCTCTTATGATGACACCAGCCATTGCATTTGGGGCCACCCTAAATCCTGGCTAACTCATCCTGAGACCCTTGACTCTGTCCCAGGTGGTCACATTCTGAGGTTCCAGCTGGATGTGGATTTGTGGCAGGGACTATTCCCTAAGAGGTCAGGAATGCTTCCCAGGAGCTTGCCAGAGTAAGGCTGGGACAGCCCAAGGCATCCAGGTGTCATGGCAACAAAGGTTCTCTTTATACTGAGCAGACTGCAGCTTGGAGAGGCTCATCTTGCTCAATACCTCTGCTTTGAGGTGGACTGGAGGCCTCAGAGACATGCTGGGCTGGAGGGGCCTTGGTGGAGCCATAGTTGACCCAGGCTGTCTTCCTATCACCCCTTTGCATCTGAGTGGAGCCACCTGGGTGACAGGGTTAGACGGAGAGGGCCCCAGAGATTGTTGCTTCCTTTGTGCCCCCAGGTCTTGCCTCAGCAGTGACATTTGTGACCTGAGGGTCTCAGAAGGTTGCTGTTTGATGTTGGGGGATGTGCTGTGGAAAGGGCACGGGGGCCTTGGCTGTGGTCCAGCACATGGAGCTCTGGAGGGCTGGGGCCTGTGATTCTTATTGTTTTTCTTAAACGGTGCTGAAGATGCAGGTGGCCAGAGGTCCACAGTGTGTGTGTGCTCTGCCTGTGGCCCCAGAAGATGGGGAGACATTGAGGTGCAACCCCCAGGGCACTCCAGATGCTCAGGCCATGGAGGTAACCTCATGGAGGCTTCCAGGGCACCCTGACTTCCTGGGTTTTGAGAGAACTTGGGAGACCAAGTTTGTGAGGCTTTCAGGATAAGCCACATTTTTCTCAGTTCTTTACTTCAGTTCTTAAAATTCTGTGCTAGATTCTGTGTACTCTGTGTGGGTGCTGTGGCCCCCAGGGCAGGTCTGGAGCTGTTCTGCACAGCCAGCTCTGCCTGTGGCTCTGTTCTCAGAGGCCTTGTGGCTCACAGAGAAGATGTACTCCTGGATATGCATAAGTGCTTCATGGTACACAGCCCGAGTCTCCTCTGGGTGCCTATTGTGCACACAGGCTGGGGTAGTGTTGGGTCCGAGAAATCCTCCCAACTTAGCCCAAATGGACAGACTCGAGACACACTCCGATGTAAAGGGCATAAGGTGAGATTTTATTACAGACCAGTCTGGACCCGCCCAGCATGCAAGCCTGGGA
>NW_003852630.1:677303-680706 GCF_000181295.1 Otolemur garnettii
GGCTTAATGGCTGTGCAACCAGGGGTGGGGGAGGCAGCAGGGAGTGGCCCTGTGGTTTAACAGAGCAGACAAGAAAATGGCGCTGGTCTGGCCCTTACAGTAGGAGGATCTGCCTCTCTGTTCCTCTCTTGGATGAGGCCTTGGGCCTCCCCCTACTCAGGTCAGTCTCCTTAGAAATTGTCCATCCACAGTCTGAGGTGACGACGTACTCCCCTACAGGCCATGTGTTCCTGCACACGCCCCTTGCACGGGGCCAGGTCTGGGCTGGCCCTGAACACACAGCAGGTTACTGTAGGCCCTGCTACCTCCGAGAACGCCTATGGTGGGGCCTGGCGAGTCAGGTCACAGCTGCGCTGTTGTCTGCCACCCAGTCTGCATCCTCCCTTCACTGAGGCCAATGCTGCCTGTGGAGACACCTCTGGTGTCAGGGCCATGACCCCACTGGGAGCCCATTGCCTATGTCCTCCATTCACTGAAGCTAGCACTGCCTGTGGGGACACCTCTGGTCTCAGGGCCATGACCCCCCAGTGCCCATGTCTTCTGTTCACTGAAGCCAGCGCTGCCTGTGGAGACACCTCTGGTGTCAGGGCCATGGTCCCACTGGGAGCCCTGCGCACACATAGCTCAGCAGCTTGTGCTATGCTTAATTTCCTCTTCACTGCATTTCTTGCCACTTTTGATGTCTTCAAAAGTACACAACAGAAGAGTCGAGGATGGGGTGAGGTAAAGTTTTAAGTGATGAAAGTGAGCAATTTCGTCACATTAGCTTGAAGACACAGATAACTGTCAGGCACGGGAGGTGTCAGAGGAGACACGAAAGCCCTGGGCTTCAGCATCTTCAGAGTCTGCTCTTCTCAAATGCCTGGCAGTGTCAGGTGCTGTGTCAGCCTCAGCAGTGACTAGAGGGAGCCTCCAAGGTGGCCGGGCAGGCAGTGCAGTGCTGACCATGGACAGAGGGGCTGGGGCACTTGGGCGGAGGGCTTCTTGGAGGAAGCAAGTGCTATCCAGCCTCTGGAGGAGAGAGCCTGGGCCAGCCCTGGAGGCCATGTGGGCAAGGCCAGAAGTTGAAGCTCCCTTAGGGCTGGAGAGTAAACCCTGGACGTCCACCCACCTCCTGTAATGCCATCCGCTTGCCTGTCAGAGAAGCGTGAATAGAAGCCCATGCTTTGGTATGCTGAGCTCAGCATCTGGGATAGTTACCCTGGGATGAAGTTCGTTAAATTAAGGACAGTAAAGTTGTTCCTTGAATGTGCAGCCAGTGTGGAGGCTAACTTTGCATCTTCTAAGATAAAGTTTGCAGTACAGTTTCACGTTGTGTTTGGTGTCACAGGGAGGGACATGCAGATGGAGAGAGACATGTTACTGGGCAGGTCCAGCACCTGTCAGCTGCATCATACAGCAGCCATGTTGGACTTTGGTTGAAACTTAAAGTGTGGACCCAGCACTCCTCTGAGCCCCATGGCTGAGTTGTTGCCATGGTCAAACTCCAAGGGACGATCATGTGTTTAGTGTATCTCTGCAAACACAAGGAACAATTGCTTTATGTTATGCAATTTATCTCATCATTTGGACTTTCTGAATTTCTACATTCCCATTTCTGCGTTCTGAATTATCCATTTCATTATTTTAATTTTGCTACACACTTAGTAAAAAACACATTTTTTCAGAAACAAGCACTGAACACCTGCTTCCTACGAAGGCACAACACATGTTCAGGAGGGATGTGCCTCCTGGCTGACACATAGCTGTGACTTTTCCTCTTCTACTTTTTCCTTTAAAAATCTATTTGAAAAATTCTACTGTGGAGAGAGCTACTCTAATCTTTCCCCTTAAGAAGATTTGGCCTTGCTAGAGGGAAATCATGCTTTATTCTTCTGTATTATTAAAATTAAAAGTAAATAATGATGTTATTATTAACAGATTTATTATTTTATTCACACTTTATATTCCTCTGGTAGTGTCTGCCTTCAATTACCAAAGAAAACATAGGCCTTGCCCTGCCCCTGGCCTTTCCCATCAGAGCCTGGGGCCTTTCCACTGACGGCCAGCAGAGGTCAGTGCAGCTCGACCGCAGCGTCCAGGTGTGTGCCTCGCCCTGGACCCTCACTGATGTTCTAGGGTCACACTCTAGGCCTTGCCCCAGGCCTTGGCACTGACACTTGCCTGCTGCTAGGAGCTGTCCTTAGGTTCCCAAGTCGAGGCTCCACACAGGCAAGTTCCACTGGACAAGGCATAAAAGGAGAACAAGCTTAACTGACTTAAGAAAATAATTAAAGGGTGGCACCTGTGGCTCAAAGGAGTAGAGCGCAGGCCCCATATGCAAGAGGTGGCGGGTTCAAACCCAGCTCTGGCTGAAAACTGCAAAAATAAATAATAATAATTATTATTTTAAAAAAATACCTGATATCACAAAACTAGACAAACCATATTTTGCAGGGAGAAAGAATTAAGTAAGCACATTTGTTAGAAAGCGACTCAAAACATTTTGTTTGTCATAGTCTGAGAATTAAAAAGAGAGAGCAGGCCCAAAGGCGGAGGCTCCCTTTGGTCATCTGCATACCGTGGGAGGCTGAGGCAAGGGGACTGCCTGAGGTCAGAGGTTCCAGACCAGCCTGGGCAACATAGTGAAACCCCATCGCTACAAAAAATAGAAAAACTAGCTGGGCATGGTGGTAGGCACCTATGCTCTCAGCTACTGAGAGGCCAGGGTAAGTGGGTGGCTTGAGCCTGGGAGTTTGAAGTTGCTGTGAGCTAAGATAATGAATGCCATGGCCCTCTATCCTGAGTGACACAGAGAGATCCTATCTCTTAAAAAAAATCACATCTTTGCATTGAATATATGCTTCATTAGGTATAATTAAAAAGGATTTCCACCAGAGGGCTGGCAGTGAAAGCAGAGCTTTCCAAATGTGTGAAATGGGAAGACTGAGCTGGATTTACAGTGAATAAAACTTTAAGAGAGTTTTCCTCCAGCCAGGACATCTTTAGTAGCTATCCATGGTTCATAAATAAGTGGATAAATAAATGTCTGCTTTGCTGAGAACCCCAAATCCTGGGAAGATGTGCACACAGGAATCTGGGAGATGGCGGTGGCATGTGTGTATGTGTGGACTAGGATTACTAGTGGTGTGTGTCTGTGTGTGTACCAGGAATCCTATGGTGTGTATTTGTGTAGATCTAGGAATCCTGGGGGTATATGTGTGGACCCAGGAATCCAAGGGGTGTGTGTGGACCAGCAATCCTAGGGGTCTGTGTATGTACACAGGAATCCTAGGGGTGTGGGTATACTCAGGAATCCTAGGGGTATTTGTGTGGACCCAGGAATCCTAGGGGTGTGTGTGGACCAGCAATCCTAGGGGGGTGTATGTGGACCCAGGAATCCTAGGGGAGTGTGTGTGGACCC
>NW_003852630.1:681069-716493 GCF_000181295.1 Otolemur garnettii
GTGTGTGTGTACTCAGGAATCCTAGGGGAGTGTGTGTGGACCCAGGAATCCTAGGGATATATGTGTGGACCCAGGAATCCTAGAGGGGTGTGTGTGTACTCAAGAATCCTAGGGGAGTGTGTGTGGACCCAGGAATTCTAGGTGTGTGTGTGTGTGTACCCAGGAATCCTAGGGGTGTGTGGAGGGGAGGGAGGAGCCAGCTTGAAGAGGAGGAGGCTGGTGCAGGGGGAGCCAGCTCTGGGGAGGGGCCATTGTCCCTAGGATGCCAGCGGCAAGGGTTTATGGCAGAGTTTTGAGGTGGGAGGGGTGGAGGGCAGGAGCCTGAGCTGATGTGTCCCAGGGTTTGGGTGGGCCATGGCTGGGTGGGACTGGAGAAGGAGTCCACAGGCGAGGTGCATGGAACAAGGCTGGTACCTCCCCCGGGGTGAGGAGCCCATGAGGGGAATTCTGTCTGGACGATGGGCTTCCTGAGGGAGGAGAGCAGACACAGCTCACAGTTCTATCTTCAGTGCTAGTTGGGTTACAGAGAACACCATTAGAATAATTACACCATTTGGAAGAACCACCCAATAAACCAGGGGAAATTGTGCTAAAACCCAGGAAACTTTATCTGATGATTACATTTGAAGACTTTCAGTTCTAAGGTGCAGATTCAACAAAGTGAAGGATCCATGCTGAGGTTGAGTCTGTAACGGGCATCCCTGGAAGCCTTGAGGGCAGTCTCTGGTCTTCCACAGTAGGCGCTGAACATCACCTTCCACACACGGACATTTCTGGTGAGAGGCTGACACCACGGCGGGCATTATGCCAGGTGACCTGTGGCAGGCCGCCCCACTATGCCCACAGGTGTTCTGTGTGAGGAAAGTCAGCTGAACTCTAGTTTTCCTACAGTGCTACTTGGAGAGCATATTAAATACACTTGACCTTCCTGAACTTATAACTCAGCATTTAAGTTTCTTGGGTGTTTGCAGGATTTTCAGGTTAAAGGAAGCCCCGGGGATGAGGGAGGGGACATTGGTCTGATCGTCTTCATGGGAGGTGTCCTGTTCTTGTCACAGACTCTCTACTTTCCAGCCGACATCACAGGTGAGGCTGAGATCACCTCTGGGTGCAGCCCTTCCCCTCCTCCTGCATCTGATGAGGGGGCCCACACAGTCTTCTGTCTGTGCACCTGCTGTTTTCATCCTGCTATCTGCACCCCTTACAGACAGGAGGATACTGAGGTGGGGAAGGTGGAGAGGTCTGAGTTCACCCAGCAGAAGACTCCAGAGCCACATCCCAGAGTTCTTATCACTCTCTTTCCTTAAGGGAGTTGTTTCCAAAATTCTACACTTGGGGGTGCCCACCAGTGGCCTGAGGACCCTTCACTCCTCCCCAAGTCATGGGGCTGAGGGGCAGGATGGGCTGGGAGGCCTTGCCCTTGCCTGCCCAAGGCTCCCTGCACACTGGGTCCACTCTGGGGCTGCATCTGTCCCATAGGGAGGCGTCAGTGTCAACAGTGGCTGTGGTGGGGAAATGTCAGAAGATCCCTCCTCCCACCGGGTAGCTGGATGTTTCTCATCATAAAATGAGACATTTTGTCCTATATTAATGGTGACTTTAATATAGGTGAGGGGCTCCCATGGTGGGCTTCCCAGAGGAGAGGGCTCTGTGCATGGCTGTGGCTGACAGCTGCTTTCTGGACCTGATGTTGGAGGGCACAGCCTGGCAGGGCAGTGTTGGCCAGACCCTTCTTCCCAGGTTAGTGTTAGTGTCAAGGTCAGGGTCAGGGATCCCTCACAGTTTGGTCTGATGCAGACACTTCGCATCTCTAAAAGAGTAACAGTGGTGAGGGCATTTGGGATGAGAAGTGTCTGTTCTGGGGTTTCGAATCTGAGTGTGACAAGTACAGTGGCTGCGCTAAGACCTTTGCAGGAAGGCGTGGCCTGTGGTGTAGCTGTGCTGATTTCAACCCCAGGGAGTTCGGCAGTGGCAGATCATCAGGGAAGGGGCTTAGCTTCATGCCACTTTAGCAGGGGGCCTTGACCTTGGACAGAGCTGTGATTTGGACAAAGTGAAGGGAACATGATGCCTCACAAGGTTTGCTAGCTGCCCTATCCCACCCATGTTTTCCTCTTTGGGTAGTTCCAGTGGAAGTGGGTACTGGAAACGTGCTGGAGTTGAGTTTGGGGAAGATGTTGGTGAAATAGAGCCCAAGGTCAGGAGGGGTGGGGCGGGGACTTGTGGTGTAGGTGCTACCAGCTGGTAGCTGGTAGTTGTGCTGGTAGCACAACTGCTCCCCAGACACCTGATTGCCTCGGTTTCCTTCTCAGATGAGGACATGGTCCTTGTGTACGATGGTTCCAAAGCTCTGAGCTCTTGGAAACGAGGTCAAGTCACTCCGGGGATGGAGAAGGGTTGGTGGTCGAACATGAGCCTCCAGGGAGAGAGGTCCTCTCTGGCTCCTCCCACCTCCCACTCTCTGCCTGGCTGCTGGTGCCACTTGGGTGTCTCTTGAGGGCAAGTTGTCTTGGCAGAGAAAATTAGTTTGACTTGGACTTGTGCTGGCCTCTGCCCAGCTTCTCGGGGAGGCGTCTCCTGAAGGTGCTGGCCAACGTGAGGCTGCTGAGCTGCCTGGTGAAGCTACATTTGTGTGGATTCTCAGGCTTGGGTGGGAGGCAAGGTGGGAAGGGCTCAGGGGCACAGAGAGAACCGATCTGAATCAGAGCTGCTGGGCCTTCAGTAGGGTCTGGGTGTTTCTCCTCTCCCCAGGACCCACATCTCTCTGGATGTGGGAGTGGCAATCTGGCTTCTAGGAGAGGATGCCGCTGAGGGTGAGGCAGCTGCTCTCCAGTGTCTGTAAGAATCCCAAAGACTTGCTGTGTGGCCTCCTGCCTCCAAAGCTCTGTCTGTGAAACTGAGAGGACATGGCAAGGAAGGCAGGGCAGGTTTGTGGTCAGCATTTTCTGTCTGGGAGCAAAGAATCACCTGTGACCACTGTGCCAGAGCATCAACACCCATCGGGAGGTGAAGCCCTATCAGCAGAAGGGCCAGGCTGTGTGACCATAGTTGCTGGGGGCTAATTGCCAGGGCCAGTGATTGGATCGATACTGCCTGTGGTTGTGAAACCTGCCTGGAAAAGCCTGTGGGGCAGGTTGGGGCTTCCCTGGTGCCCAGAGAGGGTGCATGCCTTGAGGGGCTGGACTCCCTGGGCCTCTTCCCCACCTGTCTCGAATGTCCCCATCTCGCTGTTCTGAGCTTTGTCCATGATCAACACACAGTGGCGGTAAAGTGTGTCCTGAGCTCTGGAGGGCCATGGGAGCCCCCAGATTTTTGGCTAGCTGGGCAGAAGTAGGGTGGCCTGGGTGCCTCCCCAAAGAGCAGATGGATGGACACCCAGGCGGCCTGTCCTGGGCTTCATCCTATTCCAGAGGCTCAGTCTGGGACGACTTCTCCAAATCTGTCTGAGAGAGTCTGACCAGTGAGAATGCTCACACACCCCCTCAGACCGGCTCACTCTTGTCTACTGACCTACCCACTTGCACCTGTCCACACTCCTGTTCACACTCACGCCTGCTCATGCTAGCTCACACGAGCTCACATCCACACTCAGATCTACTCTCACATCTACACACCTGCTCACATTCAGGCTGCATGTCTCCTCACAGCTGTGCACACCCACTCACACCTGTCCACACTTAGACTCTACGCACTGGCTCACGCCTGCTCACCCACCCTCACTCCTCCTCTGCCTGAATCCAAGGCAAAGCAGACATCTGGAGCTCCCTGTCCTGGAAACTGGGATGACCCATATCCCTAGCTCCCTCCTGACACCTCCCACCCTCCCAACTGGCTTTTCTGCAGTTTGACTCTTTGGCTTATGTACAGATACATGCATGGAGGTGTCAGGCATTCTGAACACATGCACACACACACATGCACATAGGTATCAGATGCTGTGAACAAGTACACATGCACACACATGCATGTAGGTGTCAGGTATTCTGAACATGTGCACACACACATGCACGTAGGTGTCAGATGCTCTGAACTCGTGCACATGCACACACATGCATGTAGGTGTCAGATGCTCTGAACATGTGTACACACACGCACGTAGGTGTCCAATGCTCTGAACATGTGCACATGCACACACATGCACGTAGTTGTCAGATGCTCTGAACGTGTGCACATGCACATAGTGCCGGGGGCTCTGAATGTGTGCACACACATATGCATGTAAGTGTCAGGTGTTCTGAATGTGTGCACACACACATACTCACCTGTATACATAATACAGTGACACACACTTGTATTTGCAACTTGACTTTTAGATAAAGATGATAGAAACTCACACCCTTGTGAGTGTCCAGACATGGTTGTGGCTGTTGAGAAGGCGTGTTCTCTTCTCTGTGGTGACAGGGGCTCCAAGGACTGAGCCCCCAGGTCCCTGCCATCCTCTCCCCCATGAGCCGCCACTGAGAGGTGGTGATTGGAGTCCTGACTGGGGCTCTGTGTTCCCAGATCCAGCTATTTCTGAAGCTTGTGGGATCTGAGCACAGGAGACAAGCTTGACTTTGGTCCAGACAGAGGACTATTGCTTATTTTCCAAAGCCAAAAGCAACCTCGTTGATGCTGCAGAGAGACTTGAGAGTGAGGGTGGAAAAGAGAAATACTAGGAAAATATGGATGTGTTTGAGGTGGATTTAAGTGCAGACTCTGTAGTCACAGGTGGACTGTGGACCCCCTTCCGTGGTTCACACACTCTGGACAGGTGTGGGGACACACAACAGACCCATGTCAGCTGGGAGGGCAGCTGGGCAAAGGCCTACTATCCCCAGAGGATCCCCAGTTAGGCTTTGGGACTAATTTAGACATTGTTGTAGTAAAAAAGGAGTGCACTTGTGCACTGTATCAGAGGTTCAGCTGATGTTAGCAGGAGGCGTAGGAATTCCAAAGGGGGGGCTGAGTGTTCCTGACCCCCAGATCATCCTCTGGCTGGACGTTTGTTTATTTTTATTTACCCCTGTGACAATCTTACTATGAAAACATGGAAAACAAAGGAAAAACCTCAGTAAAAATTGCTGTTATCTTTCTTCCAAACAACAGCAGGATGTGGTGAGCTCTGAGGTTCAGGGTCCTGTCACCTGCCTGTGGCAGGGTTTTTTTTTTTGTTTGTTTGTTTGTTTTTAAAGGTAAGATTGAGGGAAGAAGAGATTCTTTAATAAAAGGCAAAGGCCAAATTGCCTCTCACAGGACATACCTACCAGACTTAGAGCCAATTCCTGCTGTGATTGCAAGTAGCTGTGTCAGGTCACCCATGGGGCGAGGCAGGGGTGTATGGGGTGGGGTGGGGTGGATTATCCTGCTGGTATGAGAAGTAACTAGATGGTGCTACCCCCAGGACACGGCTACAGAGTCTGGGAGTTTGCAGGATTGCACTGCCCAGACCCAGCACAGAAGAGCAGTGCTGATCCTTCTGCCTCTCAAGAGGGGGAAACTTCCAAACAATTGTGATTGTGTGGAGGTGACTGTGGCTCATGGGTCCTAGACTGTGACAGCATAGCAGAAAGCAGCAAGATGGTGGGGGAGGGACCGGGACAGGCTCCCTGAGGGCCAGTTCTAGGGACATTTCCACCTAGTGGGGAGGGAGGAAGCCAGGATGCTAGGCAGGATGCTGCTGCAGATGTGGGGCAAGGTCCAGCCACAGTGGGAAAAGAGCTGGTGGGAGGAGAGCCAAGTACATACCAGCTCAGGGCAACAGTGGCCTTGGGTGGGGAGCAGCAACTGGGCTCTGTCCACGCTTGGTAACTAGTAGCTCAGCACCTGCTGGTGGGGACAGGGGTCTGGTGGGGACAGTGGGTCCTGGTGGGGACAGTGGGTCCTGGTAGGGACAGGGGGCTGGTGGCCACCCAGTGACTATGAATGGGGCTGGCCAGTGTCCCACTGAGCTCTGTGATCTTAGAGGCGTCCTGCAGCTCCGTCTGTCACCTTCCAGGAATGCCCTCAGCAGAAACCTCAGATGGGGAGTTTCCAGTTCTGGGTCAGGTGAGTCAGGACTCCCCCCCTTTAAGTAGAGGAAGGAGGAGGAGTCCCCACCACCAAATGATACTGCTTATCCAGCAGCTGACATCACTGCACAGATGGCAGGGTCAGTGCCCTGGAGAGGACACGGGTGGGTGACACTGCCATCTTGGAGTAGCTAAGGCCAGAGTGAACATTCTGAGATGGTGCTCGAGCACCCAGCCTCCCTGGGGGTGTAAGGCAGAGGGAAGGGCCAGGGAAACTGTCTTCTGGACTGAGACGGCAGGTCCTGATTGACAACCTTCACACTTGGGGATGAAGTGGCAAAAATTATGCTAAAGTCATTTTCTTTGTTCATTGTCGACATATCTGGCACTTGGGGATGATGTACTGCCTTGTTACGCGCCAACCAAAAACCATTGTTAGTCTGAATATGTAGCCTGCTGTCTTACCATTTGTTGTTTTCCTTAGAAAAAGTTTCCCTGTGAGTGTTCTGTCTTAAGCGCGGTGGCACAGCTAGGCTGGGGAAGCAGTGAGCTCTCTGTGGGCAGTGACAGGTCTAGAGCAGGGCATCCAACCTTTCTGCTCTCTGGGTCACGCTGGAAGAGGAGGAGCTGTCTTGGGCTGCACCTTAAACACACATTAACGAAAGCTGATGCGCGAAAACAGGGCTGTGGTTAATTTTCATGATATCCACCACCAAAGATAAGCAAGAAAGTCCCTACATAATAATCCTAATTTTGCAGGGACCCATATAGAGAGTCTTTAAAAATTGTTGAGTACGTCCAAGTTTGTGAATATAGAAAATGCACATATCTAAGTCATAAAACAGCTTTGGGTTTTTAGATATTTTTTATTATGCAAGTAAAAAAAGTGGGCGACAGATATCCGACATTGTATTTGAGAGACTCATGCATGGATGGCAGTAGCTGTGATTCTCAGTGAGCTCTCAAGGTGCTCATCACATACTGTGGTTCTGATTTTACTCTTAATGTGCTTCATTCTTGAAAATATTTGCTTGCAAATGTAGATGGTGCCAAAAAGTCATGATGTGTTTAGGCGTGATTGTGAAGCGAGGGATATTTTCCTTTGGAAAGACAGGACCTATGGAGTCTGGTGAAGAGACAATTTTTCTTTAAGTTGAGTGTCAGATTGCAGCTGTGTTCCATTTGAAGATTGGCAGGTAACATATTTATGTCAGCTTAAAATGGAGTCTAAAATGCACCAAAATATTGATTATTTTCTGAGAAATCTTGAAATCTGTTTTCAAATTCTTGTATCAAGTCTAAAAGCAAAGCTGTGTATTTTTAGCTGTTCACAGGACTATGTTTAGCCAACGGATGGACACACATAAAGTTGTTTGCCTTAATTTGAGCCATAATTTTGTTTTCATTTGGAATGCTGTTATGGTTTGAAACACTGTATCGATAAGTTGCACCTTGAAGATACATGTTTACCTCATTTAGATGAGCAGTTAAATCCACTAAAAATGCTATTAAGTCTATAAGCCAGTCAGATTTCTCAAGTTCTGGCACAAACTTGGTTTTTGATACCATAAACAAGTTGGTAGCATGTTGCAAATCATAAAATGTTTTCAACATTTGGCCTCAACTTAGTCATCATACTTCTGAAAAGTAAATAATGTCACCAAAGTCAGCAGCAATACTTTTAAGGAATTCCTGGAGTGGGCTATGCCCTGGGCCCTTCTGTAATTCAGCCTTAATGATGGTTTGCATGTTATCCACTTTTAAAACTTTTTCACATAAGTTTTCTTGATGTACTATTCAGTGACACTTCATCAACCGTGCGTTTTGGTAGCAATTACATCTTGTATTGATTTTACAAGTCCTTGTCGTTTACCTACTGTCTGTCACCGGGGCACCATCAGTAAGTGCCAGATATGTCGACAATGAACAAAGAAAATGACTTTAGCACAATTTTTGCCACTTCATATAAATCTTTAGATTTGTCTTTTAAAGGCACTAAAGGAGCCATTTCTTCAGTGACATCATATTTGTCCTCTGATAAAAATGGGAGGCTGAGCCAAATTTGCAGCTTCAGTGCTGTTATCCATCACAAAATGTAAAGTTTCAAATTAGCAACCTTACTTTCTAAACTTCTTTTGATATATTTTTCAATTTCTTCAACTCACCTGGCTATAGGCTGGTGAGACAAACTGAGTTTAGAAATATATCCCTTTTCTTCAGGGCAAATTATATCTGCCATGCTTTCTATATATTGCTTAACAAGCTCACCACCAGTAAATGGTTTGGATATTTTTACTATTAAATATGCTACCATATAACTAGCTTTACAATGGACTCTATCTTGTTGTAACTTAAAAATTGTTTTTGTTGTTTAGAAGACAGACTTTTCAGTTCTGCTGTTTTGTCTTTCTGACATGATCCTTCCTACATGTGACAGCACATGTTTGTAGATGATGGCTTTTCAAATTACAGACTTTTAAAACTTGCCCAAATTCCTTACAAATTAAGCAACATGCCTTACTATTTTCCTTGACAAAAAAGTAGTCCACTTTTCATTGAACAATCTTTGTTCATCCATAATTTTTCTTTCCATGGGTTCTATTTTCTTTTGAGACATTATAGAAACCATGCTGGGATTAAAAAATTAATAACAGGTAAGGGACTATATTTACTTTTATTATGAAAGTAATAGACAGCAAGGTTGGGCCATCCCACACCTCGAATGCTGATGCAGAGTGAACTGGAGGCTGCTTGTAAAGTGCAGTGGGTGCTGTGTGAGGCACCACGGAGGGTGAAGTTGCCTTAATAATCAAGTGAGAACACTCAGCTGACTGCTGAGTAGCCCTGAGGCTCAGGTTGCAATGATAGGTTGAAACATTATTGGTGGCCGCTGCCTCACCAAGTCACCATGAGCACGTGTGACGTCTGATGGTGTCGATTCCACTGTCTGAGCTTGAAGACAGCAGGCTAGAAGCTGCTCACCACATAAAACTGAGGCACACGTGTGTGCAAATTGCGAGAACACATGTGTTTACATGACATTGCAACATGATGTTGTCTACAAAGTGCACACTTAAGAACTGTGCATCGAGTTCCACCAAAATTTCACGAAAGAACTCAGTATTGTAAATAAGTTTACAATTTTGTGTTAGGCCAAATTCATAGTCATCCTGGGTCACATGCAGCCTGCAGGCTGCAGGTTGGACAGCCCCGTTCTAGAACCTTCTTGGAAGTAGCATTTCTGGCAGCATCTTCCTGACAATAGTCCTTTAGCAGTCCTTAAACAAACCTGGGACTCTGTGCTGAGGGGTGATGAGCTGTCAGCACCCAAGCCGTGACATCTATTAACTGCCCGGCTCTGGTTTGTGAAAGAATGATCAGGGTACATGTGCCACAGGACTTGTGTGTACAGTGCCCCCGAGGGGGCTAGACATGCGCGGGAATGAGCTGACTCTCCTCTGAGCCAGGAACGGGCCTTGGGCACCCCTGCCCCAGGGACCTGCTGCAGGGCCATCTTCCTGTGACAGTCAGAGTCACCACCGACCTTCTTACTTGAGACAATTTTCTGATATCACATAGTTAATTAGTAGCAGGCCTGAACTTGTACTTTTCCAAATGTCAGAATTTGTTAAATTTGAGTAAAATGTAAACCCTATGAAAAAGGGGTAAATTGTCATGGGCCTCCTGCATTGACTAAAGGTATTATTGGCACTAATGTAATTTTCAAAAAATTACTAAGATAAAACTAGGTATAGAATTTTATGTTACATTGATGTTATAATGCATTCCAGGCAAATTTATTAGGTAAGTATGAACAAAACCACAGACAAATACAAGTAATGACATTCAGCTAACATGGTAAATAATGGCCTTAGAATGCAGGAATTTGAAATGTGAGATGGACTTAATTGGCTAAGACACAGGTTCTTTTGAATTATCTTGTGCCTTCAGAATTTTTTTTTGTGTGTGAATATATAAATTTGAGCTATCTTCTTATGCATAGTCCTTTTCTTTGAATAAGGTATCTTCAAGGAGAAAATAAAAATTACTCAGAAAGGTTTATTTCTTTACAAATTTAATTAATTAATTTTTATGAGATAGAGTCTTACTATGTCCCCTCCTGGGTAGAGTGCTGTGGCATCCCAGCTTACAGTAACCTCAAATTCTTGGGCTTAAGTGATTCTCTTGCCTTAGTCTCACAAGTAGCTGGGACTACAGGCACCTGCCACAACGCCTGGCTATTTTTTGGTTGCAGTTGTCATTGTTGTTTAGCAGGCCTGGGCTGGGCTTGAACCAGCCAGCCTTGGTGTATGTGGCTGGCACCCTAATCACAGAGCTATTTAAAGCAATGACCTTCTTCTTGCTCCTGTGGTGGCCATGACCAGGTGGGCACATTTTGGTTGATGTGCTCTGGAACCTGCCTGATGTGGGACGTTGATGCTGAGGTCATAGCCACTCTGCTCTGGTGCCATACTGTGTCCCTTTGATACAACGTCAGCTCTTGTTTGTGCAGAGGAGGACATTTGCAGGGCTGCATTAAAAGCCCTAGAAAGTCAGGAGTTTGCCCCAGTAATGCTGCCATGGTTGCCTTCTCCCAGGAGGGACTGCAGTTGTCCATCTGTGATTCTTTCACATTGGAATTAAAACCCAGTGAACTTCAGAATTGTGAAAATAACTCAGTGCATAGGTGGGCAACTCTGTCTTGGTGCTGTGGAGTCTCAGACTCCTTCTTGTTCATGTCCCTCTCTCAGTTTGGGGACCATGTGCACCAGTGCTGCCCAGCAGCTGGAGGCTGGGTCATTAAATGGCTGCCAGAGCTCTGTCTGAAGAGGAGGTGTGCATGACGTCCTTTGAGTTTCTCATCCTGCCTTCCTATCTGCTGTGCTGAACCCCCACCATCAGGACACACACTGCAGGTGGGCTGGGGCCATCTTGGCTTGTCCAGGTGGGGAGTGTCAGCTGCACTCAGCGGAGTGGAGTGCATTTCTTCCTGCTTTGACAGCGTCTCTTTGCTGACCAGCCCTGGGAGATGCTGACTGCCTGGGCCTCGCATGCTCCTCTGGGAGATGCTGACCGCCTGGGCCTCGCATGCTCCTCTGGCTCCTGAGAGGCCGCTCATGCTGCGTTGGGCCCCTCTGTACCAATGAGCCAACGCTGTTCCTAGAAACAAAGTGAAATGAAGAGACACGTGGTTATCTATCAACTCTGGGTCTGGGAACCCAGAGGAGCATGAGAGGCACACGAGATGCACACGGGATCATAATGGACCATTCAGAGCTTTCTTAACTTTGGGAGCAGACTGTGAGCAGGTGTGGGTGATTTGAGTTTCAGAGGAATGCTCTCAAGTTTTTTTACATTTTCCTCTTCAGATAGGATCCTGGCAGCTGGTTTAACAGCCCAGCTCAGCCCTGACTTTGGGGTGCACCTCAGGAAACTGTGGGGCAGTTATCTCCATTCGGGTCTGGGGACTGCTGGGGGTGCTCTTGGAGGCTGCCCAGATGTCACCTCTGTGACGTCACCTCAGCGTGAGTGGGGCCAGTCCAGTTTAGCCACTGTTACCTAGAAAAGCACATTTACTAAAACTTGAAAATTAGTGGTGAAATGATTTGGTGTTTTTTTGTTTTTTGTTTTTTTTTTTTAGACAGAGTCTCACTCTGTTGCCCTTGGTAGAATGTCCTGGTGTCACAGCTCACTGCAACCTCAAACTCTTGGGTTTAAGCAATTCTCTTGCCTCAGCCTCCCAAGTAGCTGGGGCTACAGGCACCCACCACAATGCCTGGCTATTTTCCGTTGCAGTTGTCATTGTTGTTTAGCTGGCCTGGTCTGGGTTCGAACCTGCCAGCCTCAGTGTATGTGGCTGGCGCCATAACCACTGTGCTGTGGGCACCGAGCCATGATTTGGTATTTTGATTACTGAGAAAAAATAATATTGTGGTCTTGCTGGTAGGTAGTGATATTGAATTTAGTTTGGTGTTTGCCCATCACATTTGGGAGTTTCCATTTTATTGCCTCTAAATAGCTCTTTAGTTGCTATACAATGAGATTTTCTAAATGGAAATAAAAATAGAAGCCACTTCTACTTTGGTTGTGTGTGCACGTTACCTTTAGTGTTTTTTCATATCCTCTCAAATCTGAAATGTCATCAGATCAAAACTTCATTGGTTCAATTAAAAACTTTCTTTTTATGATGTCTTTCTTGTCGTAACTGCTTGGGACTCTGGCTTCTAGAGTTATTTCCAGGACTTTGTTTGTTTGTTTGTTTGTTTGTTTGTTTGTGGCAAGGTCTCACTCTGTTGTTGCCCAGGCTGGAGTGCAGTGGCTTCATCACAGCTCACAGCAGCCTCCAACTCCTGGGCTTAAGTGACGACCCTCCTGCCTCAGCCTCCCGCATAGCTGGGTAGTTGTGAGCCACCATGCCCGGGCCCCAGAGCTTTATATTAAAGCAGCTTTTTTTGTAGTGTTGGCTTCCATAGAATATGTTGAAGAGTCATCAGAAAGGGCTTGGCAGGAGTGAGGAATGGAAACGTGGAAAGTAAGGGACTCCATTCAGGAGCGTCTGGCACTGATGGGGCCGTGTGTACCTTCGCTGTGGGGGTGACTGCAGACGAATGAGCCTCCTGCTGTACCCCCACACCCTGGGCCAGCCATGTGTGGCATGGCCTCTGACTCACACAGTGTCTACTGGACATGAGCATGTCAGCATTTGTGCCTTTGGTAACTTCTACGATAAATGCATGTTCAGTATTTGTACACATACAGGTGGCCTTATGCATGCAGAGTTGGCCGTGAATTTTGATAAAGTGAAGATTCCTCCTGCCCCAAAAGTGCTCTCCTGGGCTCACCTGTCCTCTGCTGCCTTACACCCACTTGGGTTGGCTGAGGCGGTAACAGCTGTGCTTATTTACACTAACTTTTCCCACGGTCTTGCTTTGTGCTACAGCGTTGCTGTCAGGGACCCTGCTCCCTGATGGTGGAGAGCATCAGCGCTCAGCCTTTGTAAGACCTGTGGTGAGAACCTTTGGCAGTGGGGTCATTGCCTCTGGAAGTTAAGTTAAAGGAGTTTGTAGCCTCTGGTCCCAGCAACTGGGGTCCTTGCTCCCAGTACTATTTATCTTGTGTATTTTTCCTCACAAGAGATGTTTTGGGAACTGGCTGGGAGACCCTTTGAAGTCCTCACAATCAGGGGGCTCCCCTGCACTGAGCATGTGTGACTGTGCGGACCTTGAACCATCTCCTCCTGGGAGTGGCATCCCCGGCTGCCGTCTGGACACTGACATCAGCAGACACGTGGATGCACCTGTGTCTGCTATGGGCTGTGTATACATTAGTGTGTGTAAAACGTGGGTTGTCAGTGAAAAGACAGAGGGTGTTTGGAGGTGATTCAGGTAAAATCTGATGTTTGGTGTGATGTCTAATCTGCAAAATTGTTTATGTTCTTAATCTATAAATTCTCCTATTTGCTGAGAATGTTCAGAGTCAGGGTTTGTGGCAAAAATTGACAACTGCATAGGGAACATTTTCAGAGGGAGGGTTCAAGCCAAGGAGGATTGCTTCAGTGCACCTAAACTCGGCTGACTGTAACTCTCACATATGAAGGGATTTTAAGTGGCCCTGTCATTATCACATAATCCACTAATTTTCCCATGGCTGCTTCTCAGCCTCACATCTCCTTTGAGACATGCACTCATGTGAAGCAAAGCTGGTGAGCAGGTGCCCCCCCCCACCCTCCCATGTGCCTGTAGGTCCCAGTGGTTTCCAAGAGTCCACTCTGTAAGTAGCCCAGTGGCCTCTGCTGGAGCTGGACATCAGTCTGCCCCTTTCTTCCTAAGCACTTACCATCTGTTCTGATGACTTCATTTAGTATCATGTTGACTTTTGAACTTTGCATTAAATTTCTGACACTCTAACAGGTTAACTTTGAAAAATCATTTCTTGGAATCCTGGTGGGGTATCTAAGGTCTTTGGTGCCATGTAGTTTATAAGAAATTGAGAGAGCTGTCAGTGGCAAAACTCCACCAGGGGTGTCCAGCCTGTGGCCCACGGGGCCGCATGTGGATTATTTAAGGGCTATTTACTTGTCTGTGGTGTCAGATATTGAGAAAGATCTGCACAGACCTTTTCTTTTGCTCATCAGCTTTTGTCAGTGTTTGTGTGTTTAATGTGAGGCCCAAGACAACTCTTATTTTTCCAGTGTGTGGCAGAAAAGAAATAAGGTTGGATGCTCTAGCTCTTTGAATTGGCAACTGCGGAGGGGTGAGAAGATGGTGCTTTATAATGTTAAGTGCATGTCATTTTCTATTTTGTTTGTAGGTGATATTATCTGCAGAACTGCTCTGCCCTGAAGCAGGTGCAGCCCCCTTGGTCGTATCAGTACACACTTGGTAACAGAAGCAGAAATGCCAAACCTGTCTACTACTTTTGCCTCTGATTGCTCTCCTCAAATAAGTTATAAAATGAGTCTTCAAAGCTGTTAAATGAGAATTTTACATGAGGTCTGTCTTTTGAAGTCCTGTCAGATGTGCAGGGTGGGAGGAGGGTCTCAGGGCCCCAGAGGCATCCCAAGCACTGAGTGTTCTCCAGTCCCTCGTCACCATGAACACTGGTGTCCGGGAGGCCACGAGAGGGAGTGTGTGTCATTTATTAATGTGCTCTGGGAGAAGAGAACAAGCCTGAAAAGTTCTTTCTTCAGGAGATGGATTATGCATTTCTTTCTTCCAGGGAGACTTTCTAAGGACACAGAAGAGGGCAGTCAGGGCTCAGCACCCGTAGCACTATGCCAGCTACATACACCAAGGCTGTCGGGTTTGAACCCAGCCCAGACCAGCTAAACAACAATGACAAGTGCAACAAAAAATAGCTGGACGTTGTGGTGGGCACCTGTAGTCCCAGCTACTTGGGAGGTTGAGGCAAGAGAATTGCTTGAGCCCAAGAGTTTGAGGTTGCTGTAAGCTGTGACGCCATAGCACTCTACCCAGGGTGACAAGGTGAGAAAGAGGGGAGTAGAAGGAAGGAGAAGGCTGGCATTTGTAGAGCACTTTGCAAACTCCGTGCTATTTTATACCAAAAGACGAGGGGTTGTGTGACTTGCCCTGGGTGTGGTAGGTTGGTCTTCAGGCTGGTAGTGATGTAGCTGCACTGCCCATTCTGTCCCAACACCCACACAGCCCAGGCCTCAGGTGTTCCCACTGCACCTGACCCCTGCAGGGGAGGACTATGAGCTCTCAGAACACAGGACTTGGGCTGGGATTCTCATTCTCTCAAAGTCCCATCAGTAGATTTGTACGACTGTCTTCATGTTAATGGCACTGTCATTTTTTAGTAAGACTTTCAGCAAACATTTTTTATGTATTATCTTAGGTAATGCTAGTAGTAGCCCTATGAGGGGAACAACTGTCATTTCCCTCATTTTATTGACAAAAGCCTGTCTTTGATGAATGTGCTGCCCAAGGCCACACAGACAACTGGCTAGCCATGCCCTGATGCTGGTGCACCAATTCCATAGCCTGATACTCTTCCGACTTGCTTGGAAACTTGGAGCTCCAGGGGCGGGTGACTGAAGGTGGTGCTGCCAGGAGGCCGGGTGGGCTGCTGGCACTGGCAGTTGGTCCCAAGGTGTGCCAGACAGAGAGGGGCCTTCTATAGGCCACCCTGAGGCACTAAGGTCCCAGAGCTGCCCTCTGGGGTCACCTAGGCCATCTGCACAGCCGCTATTTCCTCCAGAGTCACCTCCGTGTTTCTGGGCTCAGGGAGCGTCTCCTGGTACATCTGGGGCCTGAGAACTGGGGAGAAAGGGCTCCTCTGAGAAGGTTCTAGGCTGTGGTGGGTGGCAGCTGCCTAGAAGTAAGTCTGGGACTGAATGGGGTGTCTCTGGTGACTAAGCAAAAGCTCCCCTGCCAAGTCCTGAGACCAGTATGTGGTGTTGACGTTTATGTCAGGTTTATTGGGGTTTATTTATGTGACTGCGTAACTTGTGACCAGTATGATTTGCATAATTTGGTGAGTTTGGAAAGCTGCAATCATAGAATCAAGACCACAGCCAATGATGGGTGTGTGAGATTTATAGCAGCCCAGGAGGTCTCTGCGGTCCCTTTGTAGTCAGTTCCCTGCCCCACACCTGGGCCCCAGACATGATTTATGTGCTGTGTCATAGTGTCATAGGTGGGAACCCGCCACATCGGTGGTGCCTGGGGCTGTGAGTCCTGTGTGCAGGGGCCCCCGTGTCTGAGATGCTGCTCTCCAGTTGTGGGTGTGGGCTGTCTCCAGTTCTTGGCTGCTGTGGGCCAGGCTGCCATACTCTGTGGTGGACGTGTTCCTAGTGAACGTACAAGGAGGCATGTGGGAAGTGTGTGTTTCTACCACCAAGGCTGAGATGCTGCTTGCTGCACACCCCATGCTGTGGTGCAGCGGCCCTGCAGTTCTGCTCCTGTGCTGTGAGCCCTGCACTGTGGTGTTACCTCCCCCTGTGGTGTGGTGGCACCGCAGTTCTGCAACTATGTTGTGCTGGCGCCTCCCTGTGTGGGGCGGGCCCCCTGCGGTTCTGCTCCTGCTCTGTGAGCCCTGCACTGTGGTGTCACCTCCCTGTGTGGGGCAGCAGCCCTGTGGTTCTACTCCTGTACTGATGCCATCTTCTTGTGCTCACTTGCCGTCCTGTTTCTTATTCAGGACTGTCTTCCTGTCTTACATGTGAGAACATGTCCAGATTCTAATACAGGTAATCCTATTGTTTCTGTATTTGTAATGCTTTTCTCAGCAGAATTGCAGTTCCAATGGGTCCATGTCTGTGGATTTAGAACAGAAGAGATGTCAGGTGGACCCCTGATCCTACTGGTGCTCATGCCTGGTCGCCTTCCATGCTCTCCTAAAGGCCCCTAGAGGAGAGGCCGCCTGTTCCTGCCCCTGCTGCTCACAGGGCCTGCCTGGCCCTGCTCAGGAGCAAATGGATGGAGTGGATCCTGGGGATACTGCCCCGTTGCTGGCCCTGAGGTGTGTCTCTCTTGCTGAGTGTGAATTCCCGTGAGCTGAGAAGACTGGATGGCACTGGGGTTCTGGCACTTCCTGATTTGTTGTTCCTTTGGGTCACATTCCTGAAAGCTGCTACCTCTTGTGGGTGAGGTGTACTGCCGCATGCATGTACCAGTGGAAGTGAGTGTCTTCCACGGACATGTGATGGCTGGTCAGCCCGGAGGAGGGTTTTTGTCTGATTGTCCTTCTAAGATGTGGCTGCTGGGTCCTGTATTTCTAAATAGGAAGATTTTAGACCAGCAGTTCTCAACCTGGAGGTTGCGACCCACAGGAACTGTATTAAAGGACTGTGGCATTAGGAAGATTGAGAACCATCGTTATAGGTGAACACTTCTGTTATCTTCTGTTTACATTTTTCCTGGTAAATTTTGCATGTAGCATAAATCCATGGATCTCAAGTCTGCAATTCTGAGTTGTGGTCATGCGAATGCCTGGTGGCTCAGGTCTGTCAGGAGTCATCAACTCATGTCATGCAGGGTCCTTGGTGCCTCTTTCCTTCAAAGCCACAGCTCCCCTCATGCCAGGACACAACTCGCTGGTGCCTTCTGCCATGTGCCTGCTTTTCCATTTCTAGGCTGATGGAAGTGGCCTCTTGGGTGTGTCCCTCTGCCTCTGCCACTCAGCCCACCCCCGTGTTCACCAGGTTCAGCAGTTGGCCTTCATTGCTGAATGAAGTCCCACTGAGTGGGCAGAGCACATTTTAAACATCATTTTCCTGTGGATGGACTCTTCCTCTTTCCGTTTTCAGCCGTTATGAGTAAGTCTCTGAAAACATTCTCCTACAATTCTTTGTATGATGTGTGTTTTCATTTCCTTTGGACGAATGCCTTGGAGCAGAGGGTGGGGGCTGTTGACTGTGCCTCTTCCCCAAAGTGGTGGTCTCCCTTCACCAGGGACACGGGGTGTCAGCTGCTCTGTGTCCTTGCCAGGGCACTTTTCGCCTGTCTGGTTTGAGCCTTTCTTGTTGGGACACAGCGAGTCATTGGTTTCAATGTCCTTTCCCAGTGCTTTGTTCAGGACATGGTTCCCTGTTCTTGGTAGAAGGACTGTGGGGTCAAATGGGTGTTTGAAACCCAGCTGTTGTCCACTCCCCCCACCCCAGACCTTGAGTAAGTGAGGTGGTTTCAGACTCAGCTTCCTCACCTGTGAGAGGTCAGCACCACGCCTGTATCGAGGTGGGAAGTCACAGCTGGTGCACAGACATCTGAGCTGTCATCTCCCGTTTCTGATTGTTATGCTGTGTGCTTTGGCACCCAGCGTGGCAGCACACGTAGCCTCTTGCCTTCCCATGAGTGTCCAACACCCGTGGCTGCTCCAGGCAGGTGCAGGCAGAACATGGAGCTTAGCCAGGAGGCTGCTACAGAGGGGGCTGCTCCACGCTTGGTGGGGCCTGTGTCCAGGTGAGTGGCCCAAGCACAGACCAAGTGCTCCTCATCTGAGTATTTCCAAGTCTCGCTCTTTCTGCACCTTCCACTTGTGGGGAAGTCATTGCACTGCACGTGACCCTTCATCTCAAAGGTGGATGAATCACATTAATTTGACAGAAAATAGCAATCTGAAGACCCTAAAAAATGAGGTGTCTGTGGAGGAGGGATGGGCTTTACTTTTCCTGGCTGTACTTTTCCTCTGAGTAGAAATCAGGGGCCTCTTGGTAGCGTGTGTGTTACAGAAATGGGCTCTCAGCCTTTGCACCCACTACTTTATACTGAAAAGAAATATTTTTTTCTTTCAATCAATATAACTTTATTTGCTGAAGATAAATGTATTTAAGAACATGCTGGGTAATGCTATGAAATTAATGTTATTCACACTCAGTTGGAATAGAAGTGCCTTCAACCTTTCAGGAAAAACCAGAGAGAATTACAGCACAAATTTCACTTCAGAGGCTGCCTTCTCGTGGAGAGGTCTGGGCCAAGGTCAGGTCTAGGCCAAGATCAGGTCCTTGGTTTGCTGTCGTTTCCATAGCAGGATGCTGCCGTGTGCGCCATGACAGCAGGAGATGTGCTGTCCTGTTAGTTCCGCTCCCTCGGGCCCAGCTGCCAACACCCTGTCGTGGCCCAGTCTGACTTCAGCTTTGGTTTTCCCCCAGGGCTGCCCAGAGTGGCCACGGGTATGCCAGAGTCATAGGGGAGACAACCAGAGCTTTCAGGTACCACGGGTGGCTTTCCCTGGTGGGCAGCTCAGGGCCCAGGTGCTTGGGGGGGGACCCCTGGAGCTCTGCTTGGGGCCCAGGGTGCTTGGGGTGGGGGGGGACTCTTAGAGCTCTGTGTGACCTGGGGCCCAGGGTGCTTGGGGAGGGTACCCTGTGGAGCTCTGTGTGCCCTTGCCCCTTCCTTTTGGTTTGTTGCTTAAGAATTGTTTTTGTACTTACCAAGAACTCAAGCTGTCTAAAAATCAGAATAAAAATCAAAAGGGAGGTGTGCAGGGAGCTGACTGAGTGGGTAGTTGGTGGATAGGGGACTTGGGCCTGAGGCACCAAGCTGGGAGTGTGGGCCTCCTGCATCCGTGCAAGGGGTAGCAGGCAGGGGTTGTCCTCACCAAGGCAGTACCATGGGCAGCTGGTCTGCTGCTGATGCAAATTCCCATGGTTTATAACTCATCTGTGTCTGTCTTTCAGAAAGTTGTACATACAGTGGGTACCAAAAAATGTATACACATTTTAAGAATAGAAAAAACTGTATTACAATTATAATACTCAATATACATCCGCTGGTGATGTTTATCTTATATATTGTGTCTGTACCTCTTGTAATTGTGCAAGTCAAACAACTCAAGTGTTATAATTGTAACAGTCTTTTTTTCTTTCTTAAAATGTGTACATGTTTTTTTGGTGCCCTCCATATATGGTTTTATACTTCTTTTTTCAGTAAAAGTATCATAAGCATTTCATGTTACCTATTTTAAAGATATGTTCTCTAAAAGTCCATGTAATATTCCATTGTTATGTTATTTAACTATTTACGTATTATAGGAAATTCCTTTGTTTTTCTGTTTTGCTGTTTAAATAAATATGGCCATCTTTGCAAACAATCTTTTGCATACATATTATTTTCTTAGAACAAATCCCTGGAAGTGAAATTTCAGGGTCACTTGCTTTACGTATTTTTGAGAGTTGCCGGGTTTTCCTCCAAAGAGCTGGGTCACTCCCTCCCAGCATGAGCATCTCAAGTGTGTCTGTGTGGAATTTCATTATTAAGGAATTTTTATTGGAAAAAATATGCATTCTTGTTTTGGTTTTTGGTCCTTATGCTGAGTAAGTTTATTTTTCTTTCATAAATTTTATTGGTAAAATTGTTATAAATATTTATCTCATTTGTCAATTAAATTCTTATATTTAAAAAAAATTGAAGGTTAAATCCTTATGAAAGCAAATTAGTCTTTTCCTTTGATTTCCTTTTAGAAAGGCTTCCTTATCCTAAATAAACTCTGACCCTTTGCTTCCTCTGCCAGATAATGGAGAGAAGCCCCCGTTCTGTCCAGGCTGATCTGTGTGCAGCTCGAGTCTGAGGCCTGGGGCTGGAGTGCTTATTGGGTGGGGGGTCCTGCTGTCACCACCTGGCCCCCACCTGTGTGTTGGTGATTTTTTTTTGGACGCTGTGGATCATAACATAGCTGTTCCCAGGTATGAGGCTCTCCTAACACAGTCTTTGTGCTACAGAGTTCCTCTCCTAAAATTATGATTGCTGTGTAAATACAGCAGGATGCCGAGGGCCAGCAGGCCCTGGTCCCTGATGGCCTGCGGGGCCTGCCTTGACTTTGGTCCCTTCCTCAATGATGTCCTGCCTCCTGTGTGCATTGCTCCTTAGAGGCTCCTCTGTGGTGCTGCAGGCCTGGCCAGCTCCTGAGCTCCTAGGCTGGTCATGGCTTTTACTTACACAGAGGCAGGATGCACCAGGAACTGACAGCTTTGTGGAAGCTGGACTTAGAGGTCCACATTCAACTCTGCAAGGTGGTGGCTGTTGTCTGACATTTACCATGTACAGAAACTCTGCTGCTGCTACCTGGTAGTAATTATGAAATTATTAGCTCAGAGAGTGATACTGGTAGGAACAAGAATTTTTTCTTTTTTTAAGCAAGACAGTTGGGACAAAATAAGAGCTTTAACTAGTCTCTAAGAAAATTCAAGATTTACTTATCTGAAGTCAACACTAGAGGGTGCCACAGACAGGAAGCTGCTGCCCCAGTCACAGGAGTTCTGTCCCAGCAGGTGTCCTCACAGGCCTGAGTCTGCCTCTGGAACCAGTGAGCTGTGCCTCCCTGTGCTGCTGGCATCATGCAGCTGTGGGACAAACTGTGAGGCTTAGATAAGGAGTGACTTGATATTGAAACCTCACCGGCAAGGTTTAGGTTATGATGCTCATCGGCAGCTTCTGACGTTGGCCAGATATTATTCACTTCTTAGCTCAATTTAACAATCTCTTTCACTTTCTGACTTGCAGAAGAGATAGTCAGACTCAGGAATTTAGTGTCTAGAAATAAGAATAGAGTCCCAAGTTAAGGGGAATCAGATGTGCCATTTCCAAATATTGCTTGCCATAGTCGAAACCTTTAAGTATTCTGGAGAAATTGTTCATACAACTGGAGTGTTTGAAAGGGAACTCACCATGCAAAGTGCTGCATTTCAGTGGGGGACGTTTGAGCATCAAACTATTACTCTCCCATTCTGACACCATAAAAGTGCTCGAGGCCTTTTTCCTCATTCTTTGGATATAAAACCCAACTTTAAGAGCTTATCTCATACTTCATGGTGCTGTTTCTAACAGATAAAGGGCCCAGGCTCTGTCACAAACTAATTTGTCTGTCCTCCAGGAAAACCTATGCTGAGTTACAGAGGTGGCTGGTGCTGTGGGCCGAGGGCACAGTGGATCTGAGGGTGAGGTGCATATGGGAGGATGACTCTGTCATCCCAGCGGCTGCTCAGTCTTTTGAGTTCCTGGTCCCTTCCCTCAGAGGCTGTGGGGGCGGGTGGTAGTCTTCCTCTTCTTCATCCTCGAGGGCATCTGGGCTCCACCAGGCTGAGCTGGCAGAAACCAAGAGTGTTACCTGGTGTGGCTCATTCCCTGCAGGTGAAAACACAGGGATGAAGCACCTGGGGGATCGTTTGTGGCCACACGGTTGGTGCTAGCTGGACCAGGGCCTGACTGTCCCCTTTGGTGTCTTTGCCTGAGCTATGCTGTGGTATGGGGGGGACCACTCTGCCCCAGCTGTGTGCTGCAGGACATCGGCTGGTGGACAGACAAGAAGTGGGGTCTATAGGCTTTGTGCAGCCTGGGCAAGAGTAACAAGCTTCCCCTCATTCCACCTGAACCTGCCTTTCTTAGTAACTTGCCTAGAACTCTTCTGACATTGAGGTTTTATCGCAAAGCCCTAAAGCTATCCTTTTCAGGTACCAAGTGTGAGGGGACAGAACTGTCTAGCAACAATGGGCTTCCAACTATAGAAAGGCCTATGAGAAATCTGCAAAGGAATGGCTTCACTATTTTGAATCCTCTTTGCCTTCCCTGGGATGTTTTCAGTAATTTTCAAGGCTTATTTCCGTTCAACAACACCTGGAAACAGAAATCACCTGAATGACATCAGCTTTGGACCTCTGGAAACCAGAGGAAAAGGCAAAAATTCAGGAGCCAGAACCCTGGGTGTAAATGGAGATTGGTTTTAGAAAGAGACTGAGGGTTGAGAGGAGTCCCAGCAAAGGGGCGGAAGGACCACTGGGATCTGGTAGAGCTGCGCGTGTCTTGGTAGACAGGATGCAGCCATGCTCTGCGTTCAGGGAACAGGAGAGAGGTGGGGGCCTGTGTGCTGGTTGCCATGGCGATTCCTCATTATCTCCCAGGTGCAGGGAGACTTGTGTGCAGGGCACTGGCAGCTTATGAATGTGGTGTGGCTTCTTCCACTGATGCTTTGTGTGTGTGTGCAGTGCATGTGTGTGTGTGTGCACACGTGTGTGTACATGAACACGACGACCATGTTCATACTGATACTGCCAGGTTTCCAGCTACATGCAGGCACTTTGCAGGGCATGCACTGTCCCTGGGGCAAACATTTCTTTGCCTCTCTAGGAGAAGGGTCTAAGCTCTAAATGTCAGGGGTCCATGTGGTGTGATTTCTTTGCAGGAGTAGAAGGGGGAGACAAGGAAAGAGAAGAGAAGGGGGAGAAAGAGAGAAAGGAGAAATCACACGCTTCTTGACTGAAATAAGCTTATAGCATCAGTTTTCAGAGGAAGCCTGAGGTCTGTGTGCAGACCCTGGACACCCATCAGGCAGCACCTGTGTCTGAGAGGCAGCTTGTTTGTGGGGCCTCAAGGCATTTTCAGTCTTGACTCGAGGGAAATGCTTTTGAATCGAAGGTTTTAGCAGAATATGTCATGAGAGTGAAGGCTGTTTATTGGAATAGTTTGGAGCAAAGCACCCGAGCTGACATTACGTTAGGATGAAGACATGTGCACAAGCATGTATGCATGTTCTGTGTGCATGTGTGTGAGGGGGACTGTGTGCAGGGAAGTGCTGGCCTAGCAAATCCTGTTGCCCTTGGCTGCCCACTTCCATTGTGACATTCTGTCCTCGTTTTGGTGGTAGCTGAGTCCCTGGCAGGGCAACAGATAGGCCTGGGTGTCCCACGTGTGGGATCAGGCTAGAGCATGGTGGGGACCTCTCTGCTATGGGAGCTCAATCTGGTTATTTGGGGCTGGTGAGCAGAGAGACCCCTGGGGCTAAGCCCTGGGCTTTGGTATGAAGTTGGGCGTTTTAGTGAGCATCCATCTGGCTTTTGTGTGAATTTCTTTATTAAACTTACACATGAGTCTCACTTGTATTCTTAGGTCTTGAGAGATATTAAAAAATTGATTTACCATCATAACCCAGAAAAAAAAAACATTCCTGGTCACACTTGCCTGACTGGAAGGTGGGGGCTCTGAGCCTTGCTCTTAGCAGGTGGTCCCATTACAGTTGGAGCCATTGAGAAACAGATTTGTTGTCTTAGCCTTCGGTTTGCCCCCTGGAAACCTCGGCTAGAATGTTGGATGGGGCTGCCATCTTGCTTCAGGGTGTCTCCAGGAAGAAAGGGTGCAGTGTGAGGTGGAGGTCATGGCAGGTGGGAGCAAAGGCTTCCCCAGGGAGGCATGTACACGTGTGTGC
The DNA here is from genome assembly GCF_000181295.1 of Otolemur garnettii. NCBI lineage: Eukaryota > Metazoa > Chordata > Mammalia > Primates > Galagidae > Otolemur > Otolemur garnettii. Next base: position 705,216 of record NW_003852630.1, read on the forward strand.
ATAGTGTCCATTCCCCCCCCCCCGAGAGGCATGTACACAGTGTCCATCTGCTCCAGGGAGGCATGTACACATGTGTACATGGTGTCCATCCCCCCAAGGGAGGAATATACACGTGTTTGCATGGTGTCCATCCCCCTAGGGAGGCATGTACACATGCGTGCATGGTGTCTGTCCCCCAGGGAGGCATGTACATGCGTGTGCATAGTGTCCATCCACTCCAGGGAGGCATGTACACATGTCCCCCCAGGCAGGCATATACATGTGTTTGCGTGGTGTCTATCTCCCCAGGGAGGCATGTTCACATGTGTGCATGGTGTCTGTCCCCCCCTCCAGGGAGGCATGTACTCCTGTGTGCACAGTATCCATCCCCCCAGGGAGGCATGTACAGGCATGTGCATGGTGTCCATCCCCCCAGGGAGGCATGTACACAGTGTGCATTGGAAAGGAAGGATGTGGACACCTTGACCCACAGAAGCCTCAGTGGTAGCCACAGTGGCAGGGCCTTTCTGGTCAGAGATGTTAGTTCAGAGTTAATAGGTCGACTCCTATTTGGACATTTTGTTTATTCTGCATTAGGACTTGGTGTGACTCCAGGTGGGTGGCTCTAGTTTCAGAGTGGCTCTTAGGGAGATACCTCCCCAACCATCTGACTCCTGTCAGGTGGGCAGGTGAGCATTGCCCATAGCCACTGTCCCTGGTGCCTAGTGGGAAGGCTGCTGATGGAATCCTGCCCACGAGGTCCTCTCCTCCGCCCAACACGCAGGGTGTGGTGTGGTGTGGGAGCTGCTGGGAGCCTCCTGGAGAGGGGTGTCTTTATTGGCCTGTTCACAGGTAATTAGTGCCAGGACTGTCAGCAACATGGTGTCCAGACTCTGCGTTCACAGTGATGCCCTCCTGACTCTGCCTTCACAGGGATGTCAGTGTGGGCAAGCAGGGAGGCTCCTTGCCCTGGAAAGCACCATGGCTGAGTGAGAAGTACTGTGTGACAGGGGCTCCGGGGAGGCTGTGAGACCAGCAGGGGCTGTGACCTCCACGTCTCTGCCTGGGGCTGGGCCTGACACAGCTGTGGGAGAAGGGCTGGGTTGGAGGTGGATGGCAGCACAAACAAGTTGGGGGCAGGGCCAGGGCCTCAGTTTCATGTCTGAAGCTGGAAGAGTGCCCAGTCCAACGTCAGGACTGGCAGGCGGGAAGAGGGCAAGGCTGTGTCATCCCCTCGGGCGAGTGCCGGGCACCACTGAGGGGTGCTAAAGAGGGCCTGGACTCCGTTTGCTAGTCTCCAGGGTGCCAACCTTCCTTGGCCCTTGATGGTGCTGGTACTGCTGTGGGGACACAGGGTCCACCCCCTCCTGGAAGCCCTGAGGGCCTATCCTAGGACTGCACTGGCTCCATTTCAGGTTTTCACGAACTGGTTTCTCCATATGGCGGTCAGAGCCTGGACACCAAGCTTGACCTTACATGGAACCCACCAGCAAGGGTCTCGGTGGCAGGGCAGTGGTCTGAGCAGAAGGAGCCAGGCGGGTTTCACATAACCCTTCTCTAGCCAGCTGATGGGGACGCCAGGGCATGAATGGACACGAATCTGTGGGGTCATCCCGGATGAGGAGGGACACAGTGTCTATGGGTCACCCTGGGCATGGAGGGACACAGTGTCCATGGGGTCATTCTGAATGTGGAGGGACACTGTGTCTATAGGTCATCCTGAGCATGGAAGGACACGGTGTCTATGGGTCATTGTGGGTATGGATGGACACAGTGTCTATGGATCATCCTGGGTGTGGAGGGTCACAGTGTCCATGGGGTCATCTGGATATGGAAAGACATAGTATCTATAGGTCATCCTGGGTGTGGAAGGACACAGTGTCCATGGGGTCATGTGGATGTGGAGGGACACAGTGTCTATGGGTCATCCTGGGTGTGGAGGGACATGGTATCCATGGGGTCATCCTCAGTATGGAGGGACACAATGTCTATGGGTCATCCTGGGTGTGGAGGGACATGGTATTGATGGGATCATCCTCAGTGTGGAGGGACACAGTGTCTATGGGTCATCCTGGGTATGGAAGGACATGGTATCCATGGGATCATCCTCAGTGTGGAGGGACAGTGTCTGTGGGTCATCCTGGCATGGAGGGACATGGTGTTCATGGGGTCATTCTGAATGTGGAGAGACTTGGTGTCCATTGGGTCATCCTGGGCATGAATGGATCCACTACCCATGGGGTCAGGTAATCTGGATGTGGAGGGACACAATGTCTATGGGTCATCCTGGGTGTGGATGGACACAGTGTCCATGGGTCTTCCTGGGTGTAGAAGGACATGGCGTCCACGTCCCCCTTTGAGGACACTCTACTAAGCAGTACCTATGACTTGCCTGCTGAAACGTGCCTTGGCCCTTTCCACTTTGACATCTCTGATGGGGGGTGTCCAAGGATAGGGTCACCTTAGGGTGCAACATGTTAAGCCTGGCAGAGAAGAAAGGCTGGTCTGCCATCACCAGCATCCTACATGAACGGGAGCCTGGTGCTTTTTTTAGGCTTCTAGGGTCCCGTACAGCCTGCCATTTTTAATCATATTTAAAATTTTAAATAAATTGCTTTCATCATGGTTCATTTACAATACGGTGTGTGCATTACTGGTCATTAATGTTTGCCGGCTCCTGTGTTGGGCCTGTTTTAAGTAGCTGTGGCTGCAACACAGTCATTAAAGATGATCCGTGTTGGTTTTACAGAAATTATTATTATTTTTTAATCCTTGAGGAAACAACCTAGCATGTTGCTGAGATTTGTCTGTAGATGGAAATACTTGGAGGCCATCTGAGTCCTTGGACAGGACTTAGTTCTGGTGGGGGCCAGGTCCTTGTGGTTGTGCAGTCCTCCCAGGTGGCCCAGCTGAGCATCTGGCCATGGCCCAGGAGCTGTGAGCCAGACAACACCAAATGATATCTTGTCTTTAAGTCCACTAAGAAAGTGACTTCCCCCCTGAGATCTGATCCTATTCATACTGGAAGCAAAGATATTTTCGAACTTAAGTGATCTTCTTTTCTATTAGATTTATTTGTTTGTAATGAAATTTGTGTGGACCATGCGTTTCCACCTGCACTTGGACCACGCCGGGCATCTGGCCTCTGGGGCAGCTCCCAGGGCTGATGCTGTGGGGTGGGGCTGGGCTGGGCTGGGCTGGGGTGGGACTGGGGCAGGGCAGGGTGGGGCTGGGTTGGGCAGAGGCGGGACCCGTTGGCCGCACCTTATCTCACAGTTGGCTTGGATTTGGCAGCTCTGACTTCAAGGTCTGGGCTGTGGAGTGGGTATGTCTCTATCACCCAATTCTTAGTCATTCTGTGAACTTTTATGGCCATCGAAAAAAGCTTGGTAACTTATATATAATATTTCCATGTTGGTCATTTTCAAACATACGGTTCTGTGACCTCAGGTACATTGACGTTATTGTTCAGCTGTTACCACCATCCACTGTAGACCTTGGCTGCTTAAAACTGAAGCTCTGTCCCCATTGAACACTGTGCCCTCCCTGCCTCCCCAGCCCCTGGTGCCATGTCTGCTCTTCTGAACCTGGTGCCTCTGGGGACCTCAGATGGGGGAACCCTGTGGGATAGGCCTGCCCATGGCTGGCATTTGTCACCCAGCATAAGGACCTCAGGTTCATCCGTGCTGGAGCCTGAGTCAGAACCTCCTTCCTCCTGAGCCTGAGCTGTGCTCCATGGTTTGGGTGGCTGCAGTCGGTTGTCCCTGTGTGGGTGGAGATGGGGTGGCTTCTCCCCTCTGCACTGCACACAGGGCTGCTGTGAATGTGGCTGCAGAGAGGACTGAGCCTGCTCTGTGAGGTGAACTTTATGACACCGTCTCTGTGGGTCATGCATCGTCAAGGCATCTGGGCTATGACGAGGGCCCATGTGTGCACTGACTAGGAGATGGAGCCCTGGATGGATGGTTCTAGAACATAGTGCTCACTGGCTGTATGCCAGAGCTGTGGTCAAGATATATGTGGGCTGAGTCTGGAGTGAGGAATTAGGGTCTCAAGTGACCCCAGCTGTTGGGTCATGTGCATAGTGGACATGGGCATGGGGCATCCCAGAGGGGGGCTTGAGATCCCCAAGTGGACCTACATGGGCAATGGTGGAGCTCCTAGGCTCTCTGGGCCTGTCCCTAGGTTTGGTGGGGCGGCTCCCAGCTCTCCTGGGTTTCCCAGTGCTATGAGCTCCTGGGCTGCTGTGCACCATTTACATGTACATAGCATCCCCTGTAGACTCCAGGAGCAGGGAGGCTGGAGCCAGCAGAGGCTCAGGGGAGGCAGGGCTGGCCGGGCCAGCAGTCTGCATGCAGGGGACCAGGCCCAAGGCTCTGGCTTTGGTCTGCTTTCCTTGGGCCCTCACGAGGTGAAAACTCTCCTTCTTGTGTCTGAGCTCTTAGAAGAAGTGAACACTCAGCCTGTCCTTCCCTTGTCCATGTCTAGAGATGTTGGGGGTGGAGCGGCTTCCTGCCCTTCTCCAGCCATCCTGGGGTGGATGTAAGCTCTAAGTGGTGCTGCTCACAGCAGGCACTGCCCTGCACCCTTGGCCTTGCCCGGCCTACCCACCTCCCACCTGATTAAGAACAGACCTGGAGTGACGTGAGGCAGAATCTCAGGTCTGTCCTCATGAGTGGTCTGAGGCAGGATCAGTTCTGTGCTGGAGGCCAGCCCCCCCACCCCAGCTGTGGGCATGAGGGCTGCACTGTGCTGCCCAGTCTCCTGGGGCTAAGGTTACACCCTGTGCACTTAGGAGGTGGGACCTTCATTGGAGCAGCTGCCTTGAGGGTGGGGGCAACTGTTGGTGCAGAGAGAGACAGGAAGATGCAGACAGAGGGACAGAGAGACAAAGAGGTCAGGGAGAGACAAAGAGAGATAAGGAGATGGAGAGACAGAGAGACACAGTGGAATGGAGAGGGAGCCCCACGACATACCCACTCACGGGTGCCTCTGCCTTCTCCTTCCTGCCCTCGTTCTCACTGTCTGGACAGCAACTAGAGCCTGGGGCTGTACCCTGTGTGAGTACAGGGAACCAAGAGATAGGTGGTGGGTACTGTGTTGTGGGAGCTGCTACATCCAGAGCGAGGCGTCAGGTTCTTCGCCCCACATCATGTGAGTATTGACTTGCACAGCTCATAGTCCTTGTGCCAGGCTCCATCCCACCTGAGACTGTTTTTGATCATGTTCAACTTTCCCCTTCCAAAAAAAAAAAAAAAAAAACTTAATAAGCAACAAAGAGACACACTATGAGACTTATGAATTTGAAGTAAAAATGTAGAAAGGAAAGAGAAAGAAGCAAATATATTACTTAGAAAGCTCAACAAAATTACTGGGACTAAGCCCTAAATTTGCCTTTGAACTTCCCAAAACAGGAGGAAAAGAGAAAAAGAACAGGTTGGGTGGGGATTTATAAATAAGAAAACACTCATGCCTGATGTTTTAGAATCCAGAGGGATTTTTTTTACACAGTGGTGACCAATTTGTGTTGTCTTTATGTTGAAAATGGCAGTCTTTTATGTTAGACGTCCTGCGTCCCAACTGTGAGGGTTCTAATCATTATTTAAATGCCATAGAGGCAGAACTAAGACGACATTTTCCATTCATTTATGTGTGTATGAGTATGAAAAAACCTGAGATTTTTCCATAAGGATACTAAAAAGATCTGCTTTGGAGCTTGGCTGCTGCAGCCCAGTGAGGACTGCGAGGCTGGGTCAGGGTGACTGGAACAAGGGTTTGCTCTACAGATGAGCAGAGAGGTAACAGGATTATGCTCAGCGTTTGCCAAGAACAGCCCTCCTGACCCCATACAGAAGCTCCTGGGGCTGCTTGTGAGCTGACTATGTACTCTGTTATCTCAGGGCCCCACTGCTTTTCCTGGGAGGGCTAGTCATCCCTGCTGCTGTGATGGTGCTGGACATGGGTTCTGGGTGCAGCTGGTCACTCTGCTCTTCCTCAAGAGGAGAGCCCAACAGCCCTCACAGGCTACTCTACCATAAGCTCTGGGTATGCAGCCAGAACAGGGCTGCAGCTGCTACAATTGTGTCCTCTGTGCTCTCTGTTTGGCCACCTGGGTGGATGACACAGTGAGCCGCTGGGAGGAGGGAGTGAGCACTGGCCATGAGCTGTCTATGAGACAGTGAGTGAGATGAGGGGGGCAATTCTTACAGTTCAGAAAAGCTGGATTATAGACCATCAGGCTGTGTTCCAGCCGTCGTCATGCAAACAAAAAGCCTTTGACTAGAAAGGATTTGGAAAACATCTAATTCAGTGGTTTCATACTAGGAAAATGAAGTACAGAGAAATGAAGTGATTTGCCCAAGTTTGCACAGCAAGCTGATGGCAGAACTGTGACAAAAGCCTTTCCTGCTAATGCCTCATCTGGTTTTTTATTTCTTTCAGATTGAAGAATTCCCTTTAGAATTTCTTGTAAGACAGGTCTGGTGGGAGTGAACGCTCTCAGGTTTTTTCTGGAGACTTTACCTCTTCTTCATATGTGAAGGATAGTTTTGCTGGAGATAGTATTCTTGAATGGCAGTTCTTTTCTTTCAACACTTTGAAAATGTCCTAAATACTGTCTCTTTTCACCTGTGTGGCTTCTCTTGAGTAGCCAGTTGCCAGATGAATTAAAGCTGCTTCATGTGCCATCTGCTTATTTTCTTCTATTGCTTTTAGGATCCCCTCTTTGTCCTTGACCTTTGAGGGTTTATTATATGCCTTGAGGTTGTCCAATTTGGGACATATCTGTTTAGGGTTCTCTGAACATCTTGTATCTGCATCTTTCTCAAGTTTTAGGAAGTTTTCTGTTACTTCTTTAAGTTTCCTACCACTTGCTCTTGATAAACTCCCTCTTAGATACCAGTACTTCTTAGATTTGGTCTCTTGAGGTAATTTATTCTATATTGTAGGTGATCTTTACTCCTTTTTTCCCCCCTCCTCTCATTGTGTAATTTGAAATAGCCTGCAATCTCTTTGTTAAATTTCTATAATAAATTTCTGAACTGCTTTCTTATGTTACCTTAGAGGTCATTGAGTTTCCATAGAACCCCATTTTGAATCTGTGGTCAGAGAGCTCACATGCTGCCATCTTACAGGGTCACACAGTTCTTTGATTTGTCCATTTGGGGATGTCTTGCTCCCCTTTTTGCCTTTGCTTTGTGGATGCATGTCTGTGCCGTTGCATTGATGGATTACCTGATTGTTCTGCTCTTCTCTGTCTGGGTCAATTGGGTTTTTATTGGACATGTTTGCTTAGGGCAGTGGTTCTCAACCTTCCTAATGCTGCGGTCCTTCAATACAGTTCCTATGGGTTGTGACCCATAGGTTGAGAACCTCTGGCTTAGAGGTTCTTTGTAATTTATACCTGTTTTTTTTTTTTTCCTCTTGCTACGTTTCTACCTTCTTTTGGCACTAGGTGGCGACTCAACCCCAGCTTCCCCTCAGCTTTGGCATCTGGTCAAAGCACTGCAGGGCAGGATGGAAGAGGCCTGAGGGGATGTGCAGGCCATGTGGGAAGGCTGGCTGGGGACACACCTCCTTCCACACATACTGCAGCATCCACTCTGCTTTGGGGTCCCCTTTGGCCTAGTCCCAGAATGTAGTTTCCAGGGCTGCGGCTGGGATTCCCTCCTGTCACCTGTCTCTGGTGTTCCCAGGGGTACTTCTCCCTATAGGGGCTCCTGATGTGTCCTGTGAGTTGAGGTGGGGCAGGCCTCCTGCCAGGGAACCATGGTGCTGGGAAAGCTGGCTGTCCACCTCCATCTCCCTTTCTCCAGTAGAGGAACTGTGAGTGGGGGGACATTACCTGTGGTGATGGGGCAGGGGTGGATAGAGTTAGATATGCAGGGGTGTTGCAGATATGAAAGTTGGTTCTCTTACTCTGCTGGGAGCTTGTGCATATCTCTGTGGCCCTGGGACTGTCTGTTCTCAAGTTTGAGTTCCAAGATGTTCTAGTGGCCATCTCAGCACTGTGTGCTTATTTCTGGTTTTAATTGAGGGGTAAAGCCAACTTGCTCCCACCCGCACACTGGAACTGGAGTCTCCAATGATGTTGTTGTTTTCTTATTGCCCTTTAGTACAGCTCAGGAGGCAACAGGTAATTTTAGGTAAATCTGGAAAATATCATCTTACATAAGCTTAAAGTAAGCTTTCAGGTAGAATTTTGACATTGTGCTTAGCAAGTGAATAATGCCCGGTCAGTATATGTTTAAGACTCGTTTATATAGCCCAGAGTTATTTGCTATATTTTGATGTTGACCTTAAATTTTATTTTGTCTTTTCCCCTTTGAAGGAACACAATGAGATGTTAAGAGTGTCCTCCTTGGCAAAGAGTGAGGATGATGTCTGCATTGCAGCATTGTGTGGTGTGGGACCCAGGAAATGGTCCTGGAGTGGCATGGCCACTGCAGGCCACTCATACTCTCAGGACTCAGGCATCTCATCTGTAAAGTGAAAGGCCCAAGAGAAATGTACATGCTGCTCCCTCCATCTCAGGAAAAACCTGATTATTCCAGATAATAGCAGGGTGTGACCTGTTGACTTGCTGTGGGAGATGCTGGATAGGGCCCGGGGTCTGGCCTGGCTACCAAGGGTGGCCTTTCTGCAGGCAAGGGGGCCTGGTGGGGCTCCTGGTGGGGCAGGCAGTGCCATATTTCAGGAGTGAGTAGAAAGGCAGGTGGAGCCATTCTGCTGTGGTTCAGAAGGGTCAGTGGCTTCATTTGAAAACCTATTACTGCATTCACCTGAAACATTTAGATCCAAGCAATTGAAGCCATTTTGATAATATTAATAGAGAGTTTTATTTCCAGGGAAGGGCTGAGAGCCTTGAGGCTCAGGTGCAATTTGTGTTTGCCAATCAATCTGGTACTCAGGATCACCAGTCCTAGCCTGGCCCAATTTTGCTTGTCTGAAAAGTGCTGGGCCTAGAACCTTCTGCTCCCAGCTGCTCAGTGCTTCAGTGACCAGACTGCACCTCCAGGGACTAGCTGTCAAGGTGAAGTTTAAATGTGGCCACGCATTGGCTGCCGGTTGCCCAGCCTGGCCCACTTCTGGGCCTCACCATTGTTGCATGAGGCAACAGCTACCGTAATGTGTTTCTGAAAAGGGTTGGTGGAGTCACCTCTTGGTCAGCACCAGTGCCCTATACACAGGCCAAGGAGCCAGCCCGGCCAGGGAGCAATGCACACTTTCTTATTCAGCACTTCCTGCTAAAGGAAATCATTTACGTCAAGCAGAAAGAAGGCCTCTTCCACAGTCTCTGATGGGATGGGCCTGGGTGTGTCTGTGTGTGGACCGGGTGTTGGTGTAAGATTTTGCTAAGTCACCCACTCTTGCCCTAGAGAGGGTGGGCAATGATAAAGTGGTTCCTTCTGCCATTTCACTTGTAGATAACCATTATTCATGTACTAGGAAACTCGGCTAAAATGCCTGCCATGTTTGACATTCCATAAGAGGCCACTTGCTTCTCCAATGGTAGGCTTAAGTGGCCTCCTGTGTTCAACCAGGGGAAGTGAATGTGGTCCTGAACCTGAATTCCTATGCCAAGCCGGGAGCACAGGGGTTGAACTTCTGGGTCCAACTCAGGGCAGGCGCACAGGCCCTGCAGACCAGATAGGGCGTCAGCACGGCAGGCACCATAAGGAGGGGTGGGCATCTGAGCGTGAGTGTGTCCCATCCCACCTGTCCCTCTGAAGGGTAGAATCCCTGTTCTTTGATGGAGTAGACATGGACCCTGGAGCTGGCTCCTGGGCAGCCTGCATCCCTGCAGGGACCCTGGACAGTGCTATATTGGCCCCTGAGGGCACATGGCAGAGCCTGACGAGCTGGGGTATGGAGACATGCTCTTTGGTAAACTTTGTATTAATTGGTTTGTATTCTGAGAGTAGTTTTCCCCTTTGGAAACATCTGTTTTTACCTACTGTTGGCATTTTGTTGGTGGACTGCCTAAAGTTCAGCTACCTGGGCTCTCTGTGGCTCAGTTTCCTCACCGGAACTGTGGGGCTGGATGAGGTGTGGGTATGGTGCTAGGGGGCCTGTGTTGAGTGGCTGGTGTGTGAGATGGGGTCCTGTTTCCTGGGCATGGCAGGTCCCACTATGGACATCTTGCTCCTGCTTGGCACAGGCCACAGGTGTCCTGGTCTCTGAAGTGCTAGGGCAGGTGTGGTTTGAGCTCCCAGCCACTTTCTGGTGCCTGTTTCCCCAACCTGGGGAATCTAAATCACATGCCTAGATTCTAAACAGGTCCTGGGGGTAGGTGGCAGCCCAGAAAGCAGAGCCAGGCCTCTGCCTCTCCTCATATTAACCTGAGCTCACTGCCTCTTGGGGACGTGTTTGCTGGGGAAGGGCACCAGGCTTCTCCCTCTCCTCATGTGAACCAAGCTTGCTGCCTCTCAGGGGTGTGTTTTTTGCGGAAGGACGCCAGCAGTGCTGCCTACTGGGGAAGGAGCTACCCCTTCTGGGGAGGTTGAATCTCTTTCATCACGTTGCTGACCTGGGAGGCCTCACTCATCAGCACCACCTTAGTCTGCTTCTTGAGTGGTAGTCAGATGAACAGGCCAAAGTTTTCCTTTCACAGGGCCTCCCAGGTCCTTCCTGCAGAGCTGACAACTCTCAGGCACCCTTCTATGTGAGGACTTTCAGAGGAGACAGAATGCTCAGGTGCACTTTCTCCTACAGCCTCATCTGAGAGGCGTTGAGCCTCAGAGCTCAGAGGCCCCAAGTGTTAGCCACGCCCACTGCTGTCATGGGGGACCTGTAGGAACCACCCAGTGGGACATAGTGACACAGAATATCCCAAGAACTCTGGCAGAGAGTGGTTATAATTGTTGTCCAAGGGTGTGGCTCAAGGATGTAAAAGGGGCTGGCTGTAGGGCAAGAGATACCCTGGCATTGCTACAACCAGCATGTGATATGGTGGCCGGTTGGGTCTGTGGCTATCACTATGACCTCACAATTGAATACAAAGAGCTTCTCAATGAAGGGAAGGAGCCTGGGCATTGGGGGGCCCTGCCATCGTCATGAGCACAGAGAACAAAGCTGGAGGCATCACATGACCTAATTTCAAACCATTCTGTAAAACTGTTGTCACCAAACAGCATGGTGCTGGGGAAAAAAGGCACATTAACCAGTGGAACAGAATAGAGAGCCCAGGAATGAGCTCTCACACACACAGGAAGTTGATTTTCAACACAGGTATGAAGGACACGCAGTGGGGAAGGACACGCAGTGGGGAAGGACACGCAGTGGGGAAGGACACGCAGTG
>NW_003852630.1:717032-732951 GCF_000181295.1 Otolemur garnettii
CAGTGGGGAAGGACACGCAGTGGGGAAGGACACGCAGTGGGGAAGGACACGCAGTGTGAAGAACACGCAGTGGGGAAGGACACACAGTGTGAAGAACACACAGTGGGGAAGGACACGCAGTGGGGAAGGACACGCAGTGGGGAAGGACAGGCAGTGGGGAAGTGCACGCAGTGGGGAAGGGCATGCAGTGGGAAAGGGCACGCAGTGGGGAAGGGCACACAGTGTGAAGAATACACAGTTGGGAAGGACACGCAGTGGGGAAGTGCACGCAGTGGGGAAGGACAGGCAGTGTGAAGGACAGGCAGTGGGGAAGGGCACGCAGTGGGGAAGGGCACGCAGTGGGGAAGGACACGCAGTGGGGAAGGACACGCAGTGTGAAGGACACGCAGTGAGGAAGGACATGCAGTGGGGAAGGACACACATTGGGGAAGGACACACAGTGTGTAGAATACACAGTGGAGAAGGACACGCAGTGGGGAAGGACACGCAGTGGGGAAGGACACACATTGGGGAAGGACACACAGTGGAGAAGGACACGCAGTAGGGAAGGACACACAGTGGGGAAGGACACACAGTGGGAAGAACACACAGTGGAGAAGGACACGCAGTGGGGAAGGACACACAGTGGGGAAGGACACGCAGTGGGGAAGGACACAGTGTGAAGAACACACAGTGGAGAAGGACACGCAGTAGGGAAGGACACACAGTGGGGAAGGACACACAGTGGGGAAGGACACACAGTGTGAAGAACACGCAGTGGAGAAGGACACGTAGTGGAGAAGGACACACAGTGGGGATGGACATGCAGTGGGGAAGGACACACAGGTGTGAAGGGCACGCAGTGGGGAAGGGCACGCAGTGGGGATGGACACGCAGTGGGGATGGATGCGCAGTGTGAGGGGCACGCAGTGGGAAGGACACAGTGTGAAGGACATGCAGTGGGGAAGGGCACACAGTGGGGAAGGACACACAGTAGGGAAGGACATGCAGTGGGGAAGGACACGCAGTGAGGAAGGACACGCAGTGGGGAAGGACACACAGTGTGAAGAACACACAGTGGAGAAGGACACGCAGTGGGGAAGGACACGCAGTGGGGAAGGGCACACAGTGGGGAAGGACACGCAGTGTGAAGGACACGCAGTGGGGAAGGGCACACAGTGGGGAAGGACACACAGGTGTGAAGGGCATGCAGTAGGGAAGGACACGCAGTGTGAAGGACACGCAGTGGGGATGGACACACAGTAGGGATGGACATGCAGTGGGGAAGGGCACGCAGTGGGGAAGGACAGCCTCTCCAGTGAAGAGTGGTGGGAAACTGGACCCTCATCTCACATCACAGACAAAGATCAACTCTGACTGAATTAAAGACTTAAATCTAAGATCCCAAACTGTAAAAGTACTAGAAGAAAATAGGAGAAAAACTATGATATTGTTCTGGGCAATGAATTTTTGGATTTGACCCCAAAAGCATAAGTGACAGAAGCAAAAATAGATAAATGAGATTTATATGGAACAAAAAAGCTTCTGGACACCAAAGAAAACAATTAGCAATGTTCATAGGTGCCTACAGATTGGGGGAAAACGTTTGCAAGCCACACATCCAATAGGCATTAATATCCAAATTATATAATGAGCTCAAACAACTCAGTAGCAAGATCAAAGGCTCAGGGCAGCTCCCTGTGGCTCAAAAGAGTAGGGCGCTGGCCCCATATGCCAGAGGTGGTGGGTTCAAACCCAGCCCTGGTCAAAAACTGCAACAAAACAAAACAAAAACGAAATAAAAGGCCTAGTTAAAAATGGGTAAGTGACCTGAATAGATACTTCTCCAAAGAAGACATGAGATGGCCAGTAGGTGTGTGGGGAGATTCTCAGCATCGCTAATCACAGGAAGGCAAATTCAAACCTGCAGTGAGACATCTCACACCTGTCAGAATGGCCATTATTGAAAAGACAAGTGTTAGCATGTGGAAAAGAGGGAACCTTTAAACACTGCTAGTGGGAATGAAAATTAGTTCAGAAAAACATATGGAAAACACTATGGCAGTTCCGATAATGCCTAAAGATAGGACTCCATGTGAGCCAGAAGTTTGCCCAGAAGGAAGGAGGCGCCGTCCTGACTGCCCTGGTCACAGCAACAGTGTCCACAGTAGCTGAGACAGGAGGTCAACCTGTGTCTGTCAGCAGACAAGTAGGCACAGAAAACATGATATACACACACGGGTCACTCTTCAGCCTTAAAAAGGAAGAGAATTCTACCATTTCCAAAAACATGGCTGGAATTGGAGAATATTATGTTCAATGAAGATGCCAGGCACAGAGAACAAATGCTGTATGTCCTTCCTCACGTGCCGTCATGGGCGCAGAGAGCACGAGGCCCCAGGACGGGGATAGGGGGACAGTCTCGGGTGGGGCAGTTGTCTGCACTGAGTTCCCTGCACTGCGTGGAGAAAATGACCACGAACTGTACATCTCAGAACTGCTGAGAGTAAACTTCGGATGTGAGGTGATATATATTAACTAGCTTGATTCAGTGATTCTACATTGTGTTAATAAATCATAGCATCATTTTGTTTCCCTTATATTTATACAGTCATAAACTGTTATTTTACAATAAAAATGTGTACGACTGAGTCATTTTGCTTTCCCACTTCAGTTTCCCTGTCTGGGATGGGGGTATCATCAGAGCTCTGGTGACTGTGGTTCCTCCCTGCCCATCAGGAGGGACAGGAGGACTTCCCCTCAGGCATCTCCCAAAGCCAGCAGACTTGTGTGTGTTCCTCCTTTCCAGAGGAAGCCATCCTGAGCCTCCTGTTCTTGTGCTTCATCAAACCTTCTGTGGCCTCTTAGTAAGAAGGAGCCTCTTTTCAGATGCAGGTACTGGTGTCACCAGTTGCCCAGCAGGCAGGGTGTTGATGTCCCCTCTGGGCAGCCTGGTCTGAGACTTCGAAGGCTGTTTCTGCCAGGACTGAGTTTGGGTGAGCGCCTTGCGTAGGGCTGCTGTGCATTTCCCTCCAAAGTGTGTCTCACCTGGGCCAGCCTGTGTTGCATCTCACCTGTTCTGGTTTTCCATGCTTGCCTGCAGCTCCAAACTCCTGAGTATTGACTCAGCCCAGGCTCCAGAGTTCCTGGTGCCGAATCCCAAGTGGCACAATCAGCATTCCAACCCCAGAGCAGTTGTGCCAGATTAGCCTAAAGATGAGTGATGTGTGGTTGTCCTCCCTGGGAGGGGACTGGTGGAGGGTGACCCATAGGTCATGTGGCGCCGGCTTACTGTGTACCCCGTGTAAGTGACAGCTCTGAGGAGGATGAGGACCTTCTCAGTTGCTCCTGCCATAGGATGTCCCATTGCTTCAGTGTGACCACGGAGACTGTGGCTCCTGAATCGAGGGCTGGTTCCCATTTCTGAGAGAAGGTGATGTGAAGGGTGAGGGGGCTCAGATGGGACGTGATGCAAAGTGGGAAGATGTTGGGTGTGACTACAGGGTGCCATGTGGTGGTTTGAGTGTGGTGAGTCCTGACCATCTCTGTGTGGCTTGATCTCTGAGTAGTGAAACTGGATGAGGAGCCCATAGGAGCCCATAGGAGCCCTGGTCACAGCCATGCCCAGCCCAGGGCTGCTCTGCATCCTCCCTGACAGCAGCCTGGAGCTGCTGAGGTAGCCACTAGGGGTCACTGCTGATCTGTCCTCCTGTCCTGAGGTGACCGTGGCCCCTTGTGGTTTGGAGTTCAGGGAGGAGAGAGGGAGGGACCAGCTTTGCCCCTGCAGCCTCCGGGAGGCAGCCACCCTCCTCTAAGGACTAAGGGCTGCTGGCTGTGCATGGACAGCCCAGGGGCTGGACTGGGAGGGACCAGGCTGTTCCTGGGCTGTGCAGCCCAGAGCTGGCAGCATCAAAGCCCCGGGCATGCCTCAGGGCATCCCATGTGTTCTGGGGCTGCGTTTGGTTAGGGCAAGCTCTGCTGTTGCCTCAGACTGGAGGAACCATGTGGCACTTGTGTGTAGCATCCCGCAAGTCTGCATGTGTGTCATAGGCCATTTTCTGCAGTTATGGATAGAAACTATCTGGTGCCTGCACAGCACCAGGAGTGCTGCAGTTCCCTATTCCTAGGTGTGCGTGCTGGGCATCAGACAGCTCTCAGCGGCCTGATCACAGTGGCGGAGCTTGGCTCCTCCTAGCCTGCAAAGACTATCACTGTGGCTCCTCTTCCTCCTCTTCCCTCCTGCTCACACGTGGAGAACTCTGCCTTTGGGCTCCAGGCAGCTGAGCTGTCTTTGTGTGCATGTTCACCTGTGTGAGGCATTTACACTGGTGATTTGAACAGGACAAGCATGGCAGAGACTCCTGGATGGGACAAGCTGTCACCCCACCTTGAGACACTAAATTAGGCAATCATGTTGTATTTGTTTCTCTAAGGAGGTAGTGGGGGAAATACACATATAATAAGAAAATCGGGGAGAGGAGACAGCTTGCTCACTGCAATCTGCTGTGGGAGCCTTGTGGTATTAAACGTGTCCAGGAGCATCTCAGTTTTCTTTGAGGCAAATGGAAAACAAGAGTTAATATCACACATGTCCCTTTAATTCACACAGGGACAAGGCCTGTGTCCGAGCTGGGGAGAGGGTGGTCAGAGGGTAGCAGAAGTGAGGGGCCGTCTTGCTAGCATGGAGCTCCTGTATGAGAGTGTGTGCAAGCGTGGCCTGTGTATGTGTGTGTGTATGTGGGAATCTGTGCATGAAGAATTCTCACCCTCATGGATGTTTGCATGTGCTCATGTGAGTGTGCATGCACACGTGTGTGTGAACAGGGAGCATGCATGAAAGCATGTGCACATGCACATGTGTGTGATTCAGGCTCAGAGCAACCTGTGCAGCCCCAGAGACAGGGCAGAACTGACTTGGGCAGAAACAGAGGACCTGGAGGGGGCCCTGAGATGGCCCATGACTGTTGAGGGGATAGTGGCATTCCTGAGAGAAAGTGACTCTTGCCCAGGGGGCAGTGCCTCCAGAGCACTGCTTACAGCAAACAAGTAAGATGATCAAGCTGTTTTTTATAGTCTTCCAAAAATCCAGCAAAAAAGCTCAGTATTTTCTCTTTCAAATGGAAATACCTGTGCACTCAGTTCTAGATTGTGGTCAATAAAACGTCTCAAGGATTTCGCTCCTCATGACTTTGGTGTCGTTACTCTGAGTGCATTAATGGCGAGGTGGTCACCTGCTCTTCCTCACCACCGTGTCCTTGCTCCCTAGAGCAGGGTCCAGTCTTCTGCTCTGCACAGTAAGAGGGGCCATTCCAGGATCCTGGGGACATGGGAGCCTCCCTTGTTCAATGGAACTCACTGAGGCTCAGAGCCTGTCCAATTGGCAGACGGTCCTGGCCTGTGGGTGCTGTCATCACTGTGCTCTGATCTGGGAGGCCACCCCTTGTGGGGCTACATGGCTGTCAGAGGATGGCTGCCATCACCCAACCGGGTGGTGAGAAGTGCTCCCTACAGCCTTGGAAAACACACTCTGCAGGCCGTCTCCCAGAACGTCCCCTTTACCTGAGAGCCTTCCCACGCCCTGTGGCTGGCAGAGGGAGGGCAAGCTGCATGTGTGAGTGCATGTGTCTTTGTGTGTCCTTCCAGTGGCCCCCATCTGACCAGGTCTCTAGTCTCCATGGCCACTGTCCTTGCAGCTGCTCTTAGCCCGTGGGGCCTGGCCATCTCCACCCTTGCCAGGGAGATGTAACGCAAAGTGAATATTCATTTAGGACCTGCTGCCAGGAGTGCCAGGCCCACTGCTAGGCGAGGCCCCTTCATGTCTGAGGCCCTGCCTGGGCTGATGGGCCAGACCCTCCTGTCCATAGAATATTCTCACTGTCCTCAAGTGAGTCGCTCTACATTCCCTCGGATTGAAGTTTGGCCCAGGTGCACTTTCCAAGAAGCCCCTGACTATTGGAGTTAGTGCCCCTCACTGAGGCTGTGCCTGCCCCGTTTGCAGCCTATGGGCCCTCACAGCGACTGTCAGTGGCTGAGTATCTGCTGTGCATGTGGGTGTGTCTGTGTGTCTGGCCGCCCCCTGAGGGTGACACGGGCAGAGCCTTTTCCGGGAGGAGGGTTTGAGGCAGAGGCCCCAGAGCAGGGACCAGGTACTCGGAAGGCTGAGGCAAGAGAATTGCTTGAGCCCAAGAGTTTGAGGTTGCTATAAGGTGTGACACCACAGCACTCTACCAGGGCAAGGGCCTGGGGGGGACCGGGCTTGGGGGGGGCTGGCTTGTTGCTGGGAAGGGGCTTCCCAACTGTGCAGGCAGTGTTGGGGTTGGAGAGGATGAGAGGACACACAGTGCTGCAGAGAAACGGGATGAGCGAATAAAGCTGCTGGTTGTGAACGAGTCAGGTCTCAGGTCTCTGTGCCTCAGGCCTCAGGCCTTGGTGAGTCTGTCAGGTGAGTCGGTGACGTCATGCAGCTGTGAGTCCTACAGTACCGCAGGGGCTAGGCTGTGTGTGTGGACACACATGTGTCTGTACATGGCACTTACACATGTACTCACATGCATTTGGTAGTGATATATTGGTCTGTGATTTTCCTGGGTAAACCTATTCTTAACTCCCACAATTTTTAGGCAGCATGATTTTGTGGGATGCCCTTAGGTTGAGCCCTGTTTCCAGTGGTGAAGTCAGGTTCAAGGACATTCACATCCTATCTGTTCTTGATGAGGAGAGGAGCCTGGACTCTGAGTGTCTCATAGTCAGGTTCATAGACTCACAGCGGTAGCCTCCATGGCTGCTGTGACCCACACCTTGTATTCTGGGGCTGCACAGATGCACAGAACTGAGGGCCTAAGATGCGCCCAGGCTTGGTTGGAGGGAGTATGTTTGAGGGGGTGCAGGACCATAGGCAGTGAGGGAAGCAAACAAGAAGTTAGAGGGGGTAGAACGTTCACAAGGAGGCTCCAGGCATGGTCAGGAAGGGATGGGGCGTCTTGTCATGAGCACCTGGGGACACTGAGGCAGGACTGAGAAGGCACTATGCAGGGCTGGGGGCTGAGGGAGGAGCTCTGGTCAGCGCTGGGGTGAGTGAACCGTCAGTCTGTGAAGGGAGGCACATGTGTCCCTTCTCGACTGGTTTTAGGGCTATCTTTAGCCTGGGTTTTTTAGACTTTGCCCCAGCAGCTTTGTGGCTTGGCCTCTCTCTTCACGACGCAGCCCTGCAGTCTCATTTAGACTCAGTGCTTTCCTGATGTAAATTTCCTTTTCCAGTCTTTTTAACAGTCCTTATTATTTTCTTAGAAACTTTTTTTGGGTTCTGTCTACCAGCCAGCTGACACAGAGAACAGTACAATGGTTTCAGAATTCTGACCTCTAAAAAAATAAATTATAACAAATATATTTAGGAATTTCTTTAATTTTTTATTTCACTACTAGGCACATATCCATATTTGGGGAAATTCAGCAGCTATGCCCCCTTAAAAATAGGAAGTGTAGAGTGGCTGGGTACAGTGGCTCCTGCCTATAATCCCAGCACTCTGGGAGGCCGAGGTGGGTGGATTGCCTGAGCTCAGGAGTTCCAGGCCAGCCTGAGCCAGAGTGAGAACTTGTCTCCAAAAAAAGAAAAATAGCCAAGTGTTGTGGCAGGCACATATAGTCCCAGGTACTTGGAAGGCTGAGGCAAGAGAATTGCTTGAGCCCAAGAGTTTGAGGTTGCTGTGAGCTGTGACACCACAGCACTCTACTGAGAATGACAAAGTAGGACTCTGTCTCAAAAATATATATATATTAGAAAGTGTGGCACTGAACATGTGTATGGTCTTTGGGGGTCTCCTGACTCTGCTTCTCCTTGTGATCACCTCCAGCAAGTCTAATTGCCAATTGTTCATTAGAGTTAAGGACACTTATATCATGATATCCTTTAAGTAAGGTGATAAAGGTGAATTTCATTGTTGAAAATACATCAGGTGAAACAAGGAGATGCCACCACTCCCATTAAAGTGGCTGGATGCAGAGCACTGACAGCCCAGAGCCTGACACGGAGCCCTCACTCTAGCCAGAGGGGCTGAACCTGGAGTGCAGGCTGTGAACACAGTTTGGAGATTTCTTGAAAGTGAATATGCTCTTACCATATGATCCAGTACCTGCACTTGCTGGTTTTGACCCCAAAGAGCTGAAAACTTTTGTCTGTGTAAAACCTGCCTGTGGACATTTATAGCAGCTCATTCATAGTCACCCAAACTTGGAAGCAACTGAGATCAGAATGTGCTTTGGTGGAAGAGTGGGTGAGTGAACTGGAGCGGCTAGACACTGGGACATGAGATGAGATGTTAGTGTTAAAAAGAGGAGAGTTCTCAGGCTATGGAAGATGTGGAGGGAGTATCATGTACCTTGTCCAGTGAAAGAAGCCAGTCAGTGAAGCTGTGCACTGTCGGCTCCAGCTACAGGCACTCTGGGAAGGGCAGGCCTGTGGTCCAGGGTCAGGGCAGGGGAGGGTGGGGGAACAGGTGCAGCACGGACACTCTGGGAAGGGTGGGCCTGTGGACAGTCCAGGGTCAGGGCAGGGGAGGGTGGGGGAACAGGTGCAGCTTGGGCACTCTGGGAAGGGTGGGCTTGCACGGACAGCCCAGGGTCAGGGCAAGGGAGAGTGGGGGAACAGGTGCAGCTTGGGCACTCTGGGAAGGGTGGGCTTGCGGATAGCCCAGGGTCAGGGCAGGGGAGGGCAGGCATGTGGGAACTCACCGTCTTGCATCTCTGCAAACGTGTAGAATGTGGAGCCCCAGGAGGGAGCCCTGGTCTGATGGGGACTCTAGGTGTGATGATGTGGTAGTTTGAGTTTACCAACTGTAGCAATTGTACCCTTCCTTGGGGAATGCTGATGTGGGAGTTGTGTGTCAGGGTACGTGGGAAATCTCTATATTTGCTTCTCAGTTTTTCTATAAATCTAACCTGCTATAAGAAATAAAGTCTGTATTAGCTGGGTATTGTGGCGGGCGCCTGTGGTCCCAGCTACTTGGGAGACTGAGGCAAGAGAATCCCATAAGCCCAGGAGTTGTAGGTTGCTGTGAGCCGTAACGCCATAGCACTCTACCAAGGGCAATAAAGTGAGACTCTGTCTCTAAGAAAAAAAAAGAAAAGAAAAAAAAAAAAAGAAAGAAAGTCTATTAAAAATGTCCTAGGGACAGTGTCTGTCTCTACAGGCCTGAGTATAATCTAGGGCAGAGAGAATCAATAGTTAGTTTATTTCAGCTTTCAAATAGTTAAAATAATTAGCTAAAACTAAATTTAAAAGCACAAAAAGTATTATATATATTTTAAATATACGTTTATATAAATATTCAGAGAATATATAATATTTATAATATTGTATACACAAGCCACATTTAAAGAATGATGCTGTTACACTTTGGAAGAGAAATAATTTACTTGGAAATTTCTAAAATCAGTAGGAATTGTCTTTGGTCTTTTTCTTTAAGAAAATGGTGTCCCCAGTCTTTAGGAAGGTGAGTTAGCCCCACCAGGCTACACCCACTGGGAAGCATCACCTGGAGGCATCACCTGGGGAGCTTCACCTGGGGAGCCTCAGCTGGGGAAATTATCTGGGGGCATCACCTGGGGAGCATCCTCCAAGGTACAGATGAACCAGGCACATCTCTGGTCTCCAGACACAGCTGGGGGCACATTCGTCCCATTGCCGCCATGGGGGGGTGTTAACATATGGGTGGGACAGCTCTGCTACCCTGCCTCAGGTCCAGTATTCACTGGTGAGGCCCAGCTGGGAGTCCAGGAGCATGATTTCTGTCCTCTGGGGTCTTGTGGCTGGTCCTGATGTACAGCCAGTCTTGGACTTCTCTCCTGTGGAATGTGGTGGTGGGCCAGCCCTACGTGCCGCCTAGTTGATGCATTTGAGAGTAAAAGTCTTAGGTGCGTTTTCAGGAGTTCCTTATTTTCTCTTTTCCCCTCCCCCCACGCATAGTGCTCTCCATGTTGGACAAAGCAAAGGACAGGGCTCTGTGCTCCATGTCCGGCCACCCAACACGCGGTTGGGGAGGGGGTTTTGAGGGGATGGGCCTCCTTGAGAGCTGTCCCTTGGGACGCAGAAACTGTGTGCAGAGCAACAGAGGGAGGCAGCTGGCGTTGTCTTCCAAGTTCTCAGGCTCCGCAGAGGCCCCTGGAAACCAGGAGCTGTGGGGTGCTTGAGTTATTCTCTGCTGCCTGCATAGCCCACTGCCTGGGCAGTGCTAACATTAGAACTGCAATTACCAAGTCGGGCCCTGGGCAAAGGAGTTTCTGCTAATTAAACTTGTTGCATTTGAATGGTTTCCTTCAGCCACACACGAAACTTGTGAACAATGAGAGAAGTGCAGCTGCCCGGGTGTGGAGCCTGCCCAGAATCAGTCTTTTGTGAGTCTAAAGAAGGTGATTTGAATGTTTGAAGCCCCACAGGAAGCTTGTCTCAAAGTGAACAATTCAGGAGTGAAGACTAATTAGGGCCTAAATTAATTAGAAGGTGTGGTTTCAAAGGATGTTGATGAGCAGAGTCTGTCATTTCAGAGGAAAGGAATAAAGCTAAATAAATTAGTCTGCACTAAGGCCTCCTTGTGAGGGCCCCTACCCTCCTGCCTGGCCTCCCATGCCCTGGAAGACACCTAAGTCCTTGTGGCTTCTGCAGATTAATATTTATATTTCCTGGGTGTTCTTTTCTTCTGTTGGGTCCGAGAAAGCCTCCCAAATCAACCCCAACTGACAAACTTGAGACTCACTCCGATGTAAAGGGCATAAGATGAGATTTATTACAGACCCGGGAAGCCCGGGGGCCCCGGGCCTGGACTCTCCTGGCATGCAAGCCGCGGACGAGCCCCGAACTCGGGGTGAAGGCAGTTTTTATGGGGTACAGAAAGCAAGAGGGGTAGGGTTGGATACGAGTACACTTTTCATTGGTGGTTGGTGATTTCATTAGTAAAGGTGAATTTGGATTGGTACAGGTAAGGGGTGGAGGGTCCCTTAACACTATTTGGTTGAGTAACTATGAAAGGAATGAGAAAGGTTGCAGGGTGGGCCCTGTGGGTGTGGTTTAAGCAACTATGAATGGAATGGGGAGGGTTACAAGGTGGGCCCTGCAGTTTAACAGAGCAGACAAGAAAATGGCGCTGGTCTGGCCCTTACACTTCATCTGGAAATACAGAACCCAATATTTGTCCCTAAGTGGTCAGAAGCAAGTTTCACATAAAAAATGCAAAATTATAGAAAGGCTAGAGGGTGGCTGAGCAGGGCCAGAAAAGTGGAATGAAAGACTTCAAACCCCATGGGATGGGGACCTTTTCTCTCTGCCTTCACAGTTGTGTTTTCCATGGGGCCTAGATGTTTCCAAGTGCTCTGAGTCCTTGTAGCTCTGAGACTTTCTAAAGCTGTGTTTCAAAGCCTCACGGCAGTGCATTATTATGTGTTGCAGGAGGATGTGTGATACTTTTTGCTCTCTGAAACCAGAGTGTCATGTCTATCTCCTCTGCGTTCCTCTTCTCACAGATGGCATGTTTGGAAGGTGCCAGAAGTTTCCAGCAACAGACTTACACAGCTATGAATTGTCCCCTGAGGCTCTGCAGCACCTGAGTGTCACCTGGCAGAAGCTCTCCCAAACAGGTGGGGCGGGTCCCGCTCTGGGCCAGGGGTTGGGGTGGGCTGGGCTAGGCTGGCCAGTGTGGTGGGGAAGCAGGCTGGGGCCGGGGCAGGGTCCCCACTGTGGTGGGCACAGCCAGGTAGCTCTCTAGGTCGTGTGGCAAAGGCTGGCCTGGTGTGGGTGGCCAGGGTCCTGGCTCACTTTGGCCTCACCAGACCAGGCACCTGTCTGTCCCTAGAGTATTGGTCCATCCACCTGTTGTCATCAGCAGTTTTTGTTTTATGTTACCTGTGTCCCAGGGGTGCTAATGTTGGGTCCGAGAAATCCTCCCAACTTAGCCCAAATGGACAGACTCGAGACACACTCCGATGTAAAGGGCATAAGGTGAGATTTTATTACAGACCAGTCTGGACCCGCCCAGCATGCAAGCCTGGGATGAGCCCCGAACTCGGGGTGAAGGCAGTTTTTATAGGGTACAGAAAGCAAGAAGGGAAAAAGGGTATGAGTACACTTTTGATTGGTGGTTGGTGAGATCACTAGTAAAGGAAGGTTTGCATTGGTGGCTGATGATTTCACTAGTACAGGTGAGGGGGGGGATTTCTTAACCGGGGCTTGATTAAGTGGCTGGAGGGAAATTACCTGTTAGGGTAATAAAAACTTATTGTTTTATTGCAGTAGGGTGACTTAGTTAATAAGGAATTGGGGGCTTATTGCTCTGTTGCCCAGGGTGGTACTATTTGGTTGAGTAACTATGAAAGGAATGAGAAAGGTTGCAGGGTGGGCCCTGCGGGTATGGTTTAAGCAACTAGGAATGGAATGGGGATGGTTGCAGGGTGGGCCCTACTAGGAATGGGGAAGGTTACAAGGTGGGCCCTGCAGGCCAGGGCCCAGGAACAGAACTTATGTGGAAACAACAAAATGGAGCTGATCTGGTCCTCACACTAAGAAGGTAATTTTAAATAGTATAATAATTTTTAAATTATAGATAATCAATTATATACATAATTCGTATTATATGTAGTATAACTGTGTCATGTATATGACTGTAACATGGAGGGAGAAGCCGCATCACCAGGCCCATCTGCATCTGGCCAGTCACCAGCCCCACAGAGGGCTATCTGTGATCCTGTGCAGAGCTGAGGTCCTGAGTGCCTAGAGGGGAACATGGCTGTGAAGAGGGTGAGGGCGGGGCCCAGGTCTGTCCTCATGACCATGGCCTTGGGGTGAGGGGTTCCTGCAGCACTTTCCCCAAAGACAGGAAGAGACTTTCTTTCACCCTTGTCCCAGGTGCGCTCACTGTTTTTGATACTCAGGAACTTTATTGTGAGATATGAAGTTAACTGTGTAAAGATTACAAAGATTTTAACATATTAACTCAAAGACAGCAGCACAGCTTATCTTAGATGGTGAGAGGCTGAGTAAGGGACGGAGCAGAGCTGCTTCATGGTCAGTGTGCACAATGCACTCTTGTCAGATACCACGACCTGCCAGTCTGTGTTTCTGCATGTTGATAGCTACATCCTTCGTGACACATCCCTCCATCCCTTCGCCCTCTGTGAGGAACCTGGCTGCTCACAGCTCCCTGGTGGGAAGTGGCACAGGCCTTCCTTCCCACCTGTTCTTGGCCACTGGCTGCCCTGAGAGAGTTGGTTTCTTGTGGTTTCTTCTGAGACACAGGGGCACTGAGAGGTGCCACTCTCCCAACTGCTGCTATGTGGCAGCCACCCGGCCTGCTTTGATGGTCAGGGTCTCACGTGCCAGCCCTGCACCCCCTCCTTTGCCTGTGGACTCACAGCTCAAGGAGCCAGAGTGGCCATTGGCACCCTAACTCCAGGCCAGTCAGTGGTGCCACTGTTTCCTGGTGGCAGCATTGGTCCTTCTGGAACTGAGACCTCCATTCCTTGTAGTCACTAGGGGTAATGTGATGGTGCCACCCCCACCCCCATCCCCATGCAGCCTGCTTCCTGACCATGTGTCCTGACTGTGGGAGGAACAGCCCATGTGTCAGAAGCTGATCAGACTCAAAGTGTGCTTCTGGGGACTTCTCTGCTGGTGCTGTTATGAGGCTGACTAGATAATGTTGGGATGGAGGGTGGATGGCCCCGACACAGGACAGAGGGCATGTTGCTGACCTTGCCAGGTAAAAGCAGCTCATCCTGCTGATCCTTACACTGAAACAGGGACAAAAACATTTGCCAAATTAATTGTAGCTGCAAACTGGGTGCTAGGGTGTGTGTTAACTTATTCTGGGATGGAAGTTGCAGTTGGAGTCACCGCCTGGATGATTTTAACAATCACCCCCTGATTTTCATTCTCCACTGTCCGCTTGCCTTCTGGACAGGCCAAGTTGGAAAGCTGAGTGGGGTTGTGGTAGGGTCATGGCCCTATCTCTAGTCCTTGTGCTGGCACTAATCTCTGCTGTCCCTCCAGGATGTGGTGCTGTGTGTGTGACTGTTTTCCTGGGTGGTGGGGGCCTCGCATGGCCTTTCCCACCATCGCAGCCTGACTCCATAGTCAGGGACCTAGTGTGGGGACTCTGCTGGCCACTCATTGTGGGGAAACAACCATGGGATGGGCTGGGGACCCACTGAGTTGGCCCCGGGCTCAGACTCCCTGAACTCTGTGATTGTCTCCTCTGACTGGTGGCCACAGCGACCTTGGGGTCTGTTGGCATCAACAGTCTCATTCAGAGGCAGGTCTGGCCAAAGGGCCTGCTTGTGCCCTTCCTGTCATAGTCACCCTGAGGAGGGCTCAGGTCCCTCAGCGGGAGGCCGAGAGATCAGCCGGGCATGTTTCTGGCCTGGGTAGCAGGGTCCTACCTTGAAGTGACCTCTTTCCTTTTCTCTCAAGGGACTCTGGGTCTGCATAACCATGTCAGGGACCTGGCCGAGGGTCTGTGCCTCTGTCAGTGATTCAGATCAATTGTCTGTGTGGGGACTGCAGCCTTCCAGTGTGTGCAGGACCATAAGGCGTTCCAGAGCACTCAGCTCCGGAACCACCTCGACCAGCCAGCAGTGCCGAGGACTGCAGTGTGCCAGGCTCTCCCAATTGCTGCCTGTGGCCATCATGTCCACGTTTTCTCTGGTGCCTAAATGCTACTGCTCAGCCCTGCTACCACAGGGCCAGTCACCTCCACCGTACTTAGGGATCCCAGGTTGACGGCAGCAGCTCCCATGGGGACACTGATCCTGACCTGCAGAGAAACATCACCCCAGAGGTCCTTGTGGCCTTGTCCAGAACCGCCACCCACCCAGCAGAGCCTGAGGGGCTGACCAGAGCCCTCTGCCCTCAGAGACCCCTGCTGGGCACCTGCACCCTCAATCCTTCTTTATGCAAGTCTTACTCTCCTTTCTGGGAAGGAGAGGGAAGCAGAGTGGAAAGCAACTTTCAGGTGACAAAATAATAACAATTTTTAACTTTGAAATCAGCCCCTGATGAGCACCCTATTGGGTCCGACCTTCCCTTCTGGCCACTCCTGGCTTCCTCTTGGCCTCCTTAATCCTGGACCATGTATGGAAGCCAGCTGTGAAATGGGAAAGGGCCACCCCCAAGAGAGGCCAGAGCCCATGCTTTGTGCAGCAGGCATGCACGGGAGTGGAGAAGGTACATGTAAACAGAGCTGTCCAAATTTAGAATTTGAAGGGTTTTGGTGTAAGATTCTGACCATCTTGCTCAGTGTTATCCTGTAACAGCCTTTGCTGGAAGCCTCAATGGTGAGCTCTCCACACAGCTGCTGCTCGGACTCACCCACCAACAGGCACATACACATGCACACAAGTATATGGATATACATTCACACACATGTACACAACCACAAGCATGCACACATGTGCCCATACCACATATGTGCACACAGATACACACACCTGAAAATGTACATGCATGCACACATGTGTACTCCATGCAAGAACATGCACATATACCTGCCTGCAGTGCAAAGAGACCTGACTACAGTACGCATAGACCTGCCTACACGTGCACATATACCTGCTTGCAGTGCACATATCCTTGCATGCAGTGCAAAGAGACCTGACTACAGTACACATAGACCTACCTACACATGCAAATATACCTACCTACAGTGTACATACGCCTGCCTGCAGTGTACATATATCTGCCTACACGTGCACATACATGTGCCTACAGTGTACATATGCCTGCCTGTAGTGCACATATACCTACCTACAGCGTACATACGTCTGCCTGCAGTGTACATACATCTGCCTACATGTGCACATATACGTGCCTACAGTGCACATAGACCTGCCTACACATGCACATAGACCTGCCTACAGTGCACATAGACCTGCCTACACATGCACATAGACCTGCCTACAG
>NW_003852630.1:736181-751436 GCF_000181295.1 Otolemur garnettii
CTGCCTACAGTGCACATAGACCTGCCTGCAGTGCACATAGACCTGCCTGCATGTTCATGTGGACCTGCCTGCATGTGCACATGTGTGGCTACCCTGCAGTGCACATATAGCTGCCTGTATGTGCATCTACCCACACACATTGCTTGACCTGCTCTGGCTCCTGCCCTACTTCTTCTCAGGTGGTTATCCCCGACTGCAAGAGGCTCCTTTGAGACTAAGCTCAGGTGCTGTGGTTTCTTTGTCTTTAGTGGGGATGATCTTCAGGAACTCTGAGGTCATCATGGTGTGACTGCGGTTGAAGGCAGAGGTGGCCGTGTGCCCTGTGCCTTTGTCAAGGCCGCTTCTTGGGCACAGGTGTGAGTCAGTGACAGACATCTGCTGGCCCTGCCTTTGGGGTTCCTGGATGTGGAAGGGAGGGAGGGGGTCGTTGTAGTCTTCTTCTCTGGAGTGAGGCTCATACCCAGGGCCCTGCCCTCGCTCCTTTCGCTCTGTTTGTCCCCTGCAGGCGGCGCTGTTTCTCTCTCATGTGTTAATGTTAAAAATAATACATTTCCCTTTTGACAAGGTATTAAAATTCAACATTTAAATGTCACTTGTTGGCAATTTGCTGTCATGAAAACAATGGCGGGTTTGTTTCCTGGCAAGAATCTTTTGACTTATTGAGCTGCTGTTGAAAAGAAAAAGAAAAACATTCTAAGTCAGGGTCATAATCCTTAAAGGAGAAAGAAAAGAAACCCTAGCTAACAAGGAGTGAACCCCCAGACCCAGCTCAGTGGGGGGCTTGCCCTGCATGGTGGTCAGATGCTGCTCCTCTTGGGAAGTGGGGGCTTTCATGTCCCTCTGTGCCCACAGCTGGTGCCTTTTATCTGCAGAATGACCCACCACACCCCAGCACACCCACCACCCTGACATGGCTGTTGCATTTGACAATCTTCCCAAACCTTCCTTTCCTAGGCCTCTGCCTGGCTCAGCAAGCTCTGAAGCCTCCCGATACTGGCACTGTCCCCCATGCCTCATGCTGCTCCCGTGTCCTGCCTAGACCCAAGTCCCCCCTTACCCCTGCCTCTGGCCTAGATCACTCCCTACTGCCCCCAGAGCTGGTGCCTGCCCTGGAGGCGTCAGGTCATTGTGCCGTCATTGGCCTCTCACGTCACTGCATGGATTCTCTACAGACCCCGCTCCTGGCAGATGTCCCGTTTGCCACGTGCACCCTCCACTGGGTTACCTCTGGAACCCCGAGCCTGTCCACTGCTACGTCCCTGCGTCTGTGCCTGGTGGAGAGGAGTACCTAAGGCCAGGCATGTCACACAGAAAAGAGGCTATTTGCCTCAGGATTACAAGGCCTAGAAAGGTTCAAGCTGGGGCATGTGACCTCATGGGAAGATGAAGGGTCACCCGAGGGAGTAGTGGGAGGGAGGCACCAGGCACTTAATAGCCAGCTCTGCTTGGAACTCACCGGGGAGGCCAAACACCTGCACCCAGGCCTCAGCCCCAACTCAGGGTCAAATTGACATGACGTTTGGGAGACAAACATCCAACATTCCAACCCTGGCAGCATCTACAATAGACTTGTGGGGTGAGCAGGCCAGTGGGTCATCAGTAAACTGCACCACTCCAGAGGGCCTGTCCCACTGTGGTCAGGGGGCCCAAACCCGAGTCAGGAAGGGGAGTTTCACTCCCACCCCCGTATAAGCCAGCTCTGTAGTCATATCACTAAGGCCTCTTTTGTTTCTTTCTCTTCAAGGCTGTTTTTAATTTTTTCATTATAAAATAAAACACAGATATGGAAAATCACACAAAGCAGGTGTGTATTTGTCATGAATTCATGTGGATATTTGTAATCACATTAGGACTACAGAGTTTTTATAGACTTTTAAATATGATGTTTAAATTTCCTTTCTTCACCAAACTGAGGATGGTGGTTTTCAAGGAGACAGTGGTAGAATACAGTACAGAAAATGGAGTGGTAGGTTACAGCACACTGTAACTCTCTGTGTGTCTTACACCATCCTGTTTTACACTGTGGGTGGTGCCTCCACCAATCCTGAGTACTGAGAGCAGTTGTGGCATTTTTGCTGTGTGGTGCCCATCTCTTCCCTATGGCTGTCTCAGAGAACCAGTACTCACCTCCCTCCACTCCATTTGGACCAGCTGCACGAGTGACTCTATAGTCACTGTTCACTGTGGTCATCTGAAGCTGCTCCTCACAGAGATTCCTCAGGAAAGGCTCATAGGAGTGATATTCCCTGAGTTCATGCAGTTTTTTTTTTTTTTTTTCTGGAGACAGAGTCTCATTTTGTCACCCTTGGTAAAGGGCTGTGGTCTCATAGCTCACAGCAACCTCAAACTCCTGGGCTTAAGTGATTCTCTTGTTTTAGCCTCTCAAGTAGCTGAGACTACAGGCGCCCACCACAACGCCAGGCTATTTTTAGAGACTATTTTTAGAGACAAGTTCTCCCTCTGGCTCAGGCTGGTCTCAAACCTGTGAGCTCAGGTGATCCACCAGCTTTGGGTTCCCAAGTGCTGAGATTTTGTTTTTTCCAAGTACTGAGATTACAAGTATGAGCCACCGCACCCAGCAAGTTCATGCATTTTTTCAGGAGTTTGCATCCTTTATACATGAAGGTCAGTTTTTCTAGATGTTCTGTATCTATCCTGGCTTACATATTTTTTCTTACCTGCCTCAAATATGTTACTGTATTTTCTTATGGAAAAAATAAAATAAAACAAGACATTGCTTATTTTCTAATTATTCTTTTTTTCATAGCTTTGAGATGGAATTTGCATACTCATTTTAGGTGTATAATTCTATGGTTTTCAGTGTATTTGCATTGCTGAGCAGCAGTCACCACGATCTAATTTAAGAACATTGCATCACCTCAGAAGGAAACCTGTGTCTGTGTGCCCTGGGTTTTGCATTTTGAATTCACACCCTGCAGTATTAGCTCAAGTTTGGGGTCTGTGTAGGGTCCCTAGGTGCTGAGAACAGAGACACTGCTTCTTCCCTTCATGTGGACCCTTCCATTTCCTTCTTGTGCAGAATGAGGGAGAGTAAGGAAAGCAGAGGGGCTTGTCTTGCTCCTGACCTCAGGAGAGTTTCTGGTCTTTCTTCACTAGGTCTTACAATAACTATGCTCTTCTGCCATTGTGATAGTGTTTTGGACTTAGTCAGATGCTTTTCTGCATCTATCAAGATGATTGTGTATGTGGTCCTGTGTTTTAGCCAGGTCAGGCTGCCATGACAGGCACCAGACTGGGTGTCCTAAACAACAGGCATTTACTTCTCCAAGTTCTGAAGGCTGCAAGTCCACGATCAAGGTGCTGACAGATCAGTGTGGCTCAGGGTCCATGCCCTGCTCCTTGCTGTGTCCTCACTGGGTGGAAAGGAGGCTGCTCTCTGCCTCTCCTTTATGAGACACTGGTTCCACATGTGCGGCTCTGCCCTTACGACCTGATCTCCACCTGCTAAGACCATCACCTTGAGGTAGGGCTCAACACATAAATTTGGGGAGGACACATTTAGTCTATAGCATCTTCTATTTTATGAGTATGTTGTAGGTTAATTTTCATATTTTGAACTAACCTGTGTCCCTGGGATAGGTCTTACTTGATCATGCCATGTAATTCTTTTTATATGTTGTTGGATTGAGTTTGCTAGTATTTCATTGAGAAATTTTATGTTAATATCCATGAGGGATATTTTCTTTTGGTATCTTTGGTTTGGGTATCATGGTAATAAAGAACTTGGAGAGCTTGGTGTTTTCCATTCTTTTATTTTCTATCTATATGTTTATTTGAAACTAAAATGTGTCCCTTATAGATGACATATATTTTGGATCATTAAAAATATCTATTTTTCTATCTCTGACTCTTAATTGGAATATTTAATCCATTTCTATTTAATGTAATTACTGATAAGGTAGGGTATTTTTGTGTCGGACATTTTCTAATTTTTCCTGAATGCCTTATGCCTTTTTAGTTCCTTTATTTCCCTATATTTATCTTCTTTTGATTCAAATAGATATTTGCTTGGGTATTATTTAAATTTTCTTGTCATTACTTTTACTCTGTTTTTAGTTACTTAATGTTTTCCTTGGAAAGTAATATTAAAATCTTAATAATGTAGTTGTACTAATACCAACTTAATTTCAAAAGGATACAAACAATGTCTCCTTATTGCTCCTGTCCCTCTCTGTTCTTGGTGCTGTCATTATTAGAAACATTTTTATCTTTGTACATTGTAAGTTCACCAACACAGATTTATAATTACTAATTGATACTTTTTTTAAAAATGCCATTTAAAAGTGACAAATGGGGCAAATAAAATGACTCATACACAAATATATTTAATCTCTATTTTACTTTGCTTCATGATCACCTTTATGGAGCCAGTGTTTCTTCACGTGGATACACCGCACTGCCCGCTCTGCTTCATTTCTGTCTGATGTACTCCATTTAGTATTTCTTCTGAGGAATGTATGTTAGCAACAAATTCTCTCTGGTTTTTCTTTTTCGGAATATAGAATTCTTGGTTGATAGCCTTCTTCTTTTAGGACTGTTAATATCCCATCCCACTGCCTTTTGAGTTTTAAAGTTTTGGATGATAAATTAGTTCTTAATATTATTAAAGATCATTGTTTTCTGTTGTTTATAACAAAATATCTGAAACTGGGTAGTTTATTAAGAAAAGGGATTTACTTCTTCCAGTTCTGGAGGCTGAGAAGTCTAAGGTGGAGGGGCTGCATCTGGTAAGAGTCCAAGGTCATCGTGCAAGGCAGCCCATGACCAGGGCAGGGCCTGCTAACCTGCCAGCTCAGTTCTCTCTTCCTCAGTCCATAAGGCCAGTTCCCCTCCTGTGAGAGACAGTGACTCATTAATACATGAATTCATTTATCCATGGATGGATTTATCCACGGATGAGCTCCCACATTCAGGTTTAAGTCTCAGCACGAGTTTTGCAGAGGACAAACAATCGATCCGTAGCACAGGCTGTGAGTTGCTTTTCTGTTCCTGCTGTCATTATCCTCACCTTGTTTGTCTTCTGACACTTTGATTTTTACGTGTGTAGGTATGAATCTCCTGGAGTTTATCCTACTTGGAACTCATTCAGTGTCTTTGATGTGTAGATTCATGTTTTTCGTCAAAGTTTGGGGCTATTATTTCTTCAAATATTCTTATTTCTCACTCTGTCTCTGATATCGGGCCCCCCTTTAGGTCTATGTCCGTTCTGCTGCTGGTGTCTCACAGGCCGCTAGGGCCATTTCTGATCATTCTTTTTTCTTCCTCAGTTTGGGTCATCTCAATTGATCTGTCCTCAAGTTTGCTGGTTCTTTCTTCTACTGCTAAAATCTGTTGAAATCCTCTAGTGAGTTTTTCATGCAAGTTGTTTGCTAAAATATAATTTCCAGATCTTTGTTAATGTCCTTTCTGTGATAAGACGTCATTCTCACACATTAGCTCTGTGCCCATCATTTCCTTTAGTTTTTGAAACATTTAAAACAGCTCATTTAATGTCTTTGGCTAATAAGGCAGTATCTGGAGTCCCCAAGAACAGTTTCTACTATTTTCCTGCACAGAAGGCATATTTCTAGGTACTTGTGCATATCTCAGAAATTTTTGTTAAAAACTAGACATTTTGAACAATGCAGTGTGTCAGCTTAGAAAGTCAGATTCCTCCTTTTTCTCAGGATCATTGTGGATGTGTGTGTTGCTATGTGGCTTTTCTAAACTAATTCTATGAAGTCCATTTTCTTTGATGTGTATGGATGCTGAAGTCTTCTTGCAGTTAGCTTAGTGATCAACTAATGACTGGACAGGTTTCTTTAAACACCTGGAAATGGCCAGTACAATGGTACATACCTATAATCCCAGCACTCTAGGAGGCCGAGGCAGGTGGATCGCTTGAGCTTAGAAATCCAAGACCAGCCTGAGCATGAGCAAGACACTATCTCTACTAAAAATAGAAAAACTAGCCTGGCATTGTGGTGGGCACCTGTAGTCCCAACTACTTGGGAGGCTGAGGCAGGAGGACTGCTTGAGCCTAGGAGAGTTTGAGGTTACTGTGAGTCGTGACACCAGGGTACTCTATCCAGGGTGATAAAGTAAGACTCTATCTCAAAGCAAAAAAAAAGGATAAATAAATAAATAATGCCTGGAAACAGCAGTTCTTTGCTTTTGGCTCTGCTGAGTGCTGAGGAGTTCCTCTACGGGCAGATAGGCAGTGGGCAGCTCTGGCCTAGCCTTCACACCTTGCTGGCTCAGAGCTGTGAGGTCAGCCAGAGGTGAGCACTCTTAGACCCTTGTATGCACAGCCTGGGCACATGCAGCCCCCAGCCTTGCACAGCCCAGGTATGCGTAGCCCCTAGCACGCCCAGCCCCCAGCATGCACGGTCCAGGCGCGTAGCCCCCAGCACACACAGCCCACTGAGTGCTTCTGGCTGGCTGTCTGTCTGCATTCCCAGGATAGTGGAAGAGTTTTACAAAGCCTCTCTGGCTATCTCATTTCCCAGCTTTCCCTTGGAAGTTTTGTGTTTAGCCTGAACTGTTATCACCTACTCAGGCCGCTGGGATGGGAAATAGGCTCCAAATGTCTGGGGAAGAGACTTTTCAGTCCTAGGAGCTTTGAGTCAGATTAAACAAAGACAGCTTTTCCAGTTGGTCCTCTGGGGAGTCACGAGGCTGGGCAGGTGTGACTGGGAATGGGGTTTTGAAGGCACTCCAAGTACCATCCTGCCCTCTCTGGCGGCTGCTGGCCTGGGGTTTTCCAGTGGTCACAGGCTGCTCCTTTATGAGCCAGGGCAGAGCTTGAGAGGGTGGGAGTAGAGCCCATCAAGATGCCAGCATGTTTGCTGTTCTTGCTGAGAACTGGCCTTTTGGGGGAAGAAATGTTCCCCCCCAGGTTCTTACCAGCCTTTCATTAACTCTTCCCAGAGTTCTAAAAAGATTAATTCTGACTTTTGGATAGGTTTGTTATTGACTTTATGGAGGAAAGAATTTTGAGGTTCTTGCTCTGCCATTTTTATGATGTCTGAAGCTACTTCTTGAGATTTCTTGCCAGCTTGTATCTGGGCACTATCAGGGGACACTTCACTTGGGTTGGATTTCAGTGTGGCCTTGGCTGGTTTTCACCATCTAGGTGTTTAGTCCATTTCCATGTGGGAATTAAGCTACCCCAAAATGGTGCTGCCATAGCCATGGGCATTTTCCCAGAATCAGTTGATCAATTGATCACTTACCTAATCTCTGTTTCTGTTTTGTCTAATGTGAAGACGAATGTCTATTTCCTCTGTTGTCCTGTCCTTCCTGAAAACACTTGTTAGATTCTTCTGTGCTAAGTGAAGGAAGCCACTCTTGGGTTCCGAGGGGCAGGTGACAGCTGTGGGTTAAGATACAATAACGCAGCAGCCTCCAGAGCATGGTACCCAGACCTCCCTTGAATACTCATCTCACCAGGTCTCGTGGGGGCTGCCGCCAGCTGATTCCACGTTCTTCCTGTCAAATTTTTCATGTATAAAATGGGACTAATGCTTTCTGGGTTACCAACACATTAATTGCTTTCTTCCTATGTGTGTCTTAAAATTTGATCTGAATATTGTATCATTAATTGCATGCTTAATGACATTACCCCTATATGGTGAATTAGTATTGTATTAATATATTTAGTTACAATTTTCATAAAATAATGGATAAGAGTAACAGTTTATACTGTTAAACTGGACAGTCTGATTTTTCAGATAATTTTAACTTAGAAAATGTGATCCATGCTTTCCTTTTGATCTATGCAGGAAAGATCATTTTATTTAGCAAATAAAAAGACCTGAAGTATAAAGTAGTTAAAGGACGTCACCTGTGTGGTTTGGGGTGCCGAGGTGAGACTAGAACCCGCTCTCAGGAGGTGTGTTCAGGGGTGCGGAGCTGAGACCAGAACCTGTTCTCACGGGGTGTGTTCAGGGGTGTGGAGCTGAGACCAGAACCCGCTCTCATGGGATGTGTTTGGGGGTGCCAAGCTGAGACCAGAACCTGCTCTCCCGGGGGTGAATGTGGGACAGCGGTTCTCAGGATCCTGATCTCGGGGCCACTTCATATTATTACAAATTACTGAAGGCCCCAAAGACCTTTGTTTTGTGGCTTAGTGTCATCCATAGTTTATGTCTTAGATATTAAAAAAATGGCAAAATTTAAAAACAGCCCTTTATTAATTCATTTAAATATATACAATAAGTTCAGCGCCTTAAAACCATTATATTTTCTAAGACATAAAAAATAGTGGTAACAATGGAATTTTTGTTTTGTTTTACATTAAATCTCTTCAGTTATTAGCTGGTCAATAAATACCTAAATTTTCCACCTGCCTGTGTCTTTATTCAGTCTCCAGCCACATTGCCTCTGGAATATTCCAGTGTGCTTTCTTGAGAGAATAAAAATGAAAAAGGCAAATAATGTCTTAGTATTTTATAAATATAATTCTGGTTCAACAGACCACCTGGAAGGGTCTCAGGATCCCCAGAGGCCAAGGTTATGCTCAGAGCTTTGTGGGGCAGGGGCTGCTGTGTGGGGTGGACTGCTGTAGGGAGAAGAATGTGTGGTTTCCGCAGCAGACTGGGTCAGGGCCCAGCGGTTCCCAAACCCTACTTCTTAGGCACATTCACTGTTTCCCTGGTTTCGGTTTCTTTATTGTGAAACGAGGCAGTCCTGTGTGCCTAGGTCAGCATGCTGACCCAGACTGTGAGGCAGAAGCTGGTGTGCACTTGGCTTCTTGGGGAGGGGTCCTGGGATTGCACCATGTAGGTGATGGGAGCTGCTATCGTAGAGGGAGGAGCTGAGGTGGGTGCTTCTCTGGAGATGCCTGGGCTGACCCCAGCAGTTGCTCTGTGGCTGGGCCCTGCACCCACAGAGGGACCCAACAGTGGCAGGGGCTGGGCCTTTGTGCCTGCACTGTGGAGGGTGTGGCTGCCTCTGGAGACAGGTGAGAGCTAAGTCCCTGGAAAGCACCTGGCAGGGCATCACAGCACCTACCTCCCTGAATTTCACCTTTTCTCAGGTGTGTTCGCTCTTCACATCCCCAAACTCAGAGCACTTCTTACATGGACAGTGTGCTGTAGTTTGGCAGCACTTTTGTTTTTCTTCCACAGGACTAGAGCAGTCATCACGGTGCAGTCGGCAGCTCCTGAGATAGGGTGGGCACAGCAGCCCAGCTCACAGGGCAGCTCTGAGCCCTAGGTCAGGGGATGCTGCTCATGAGATTCTCCAGAGGCCTCCTCTGATCTGTAGGGCAGCATCTTCCCTTGGAGGGGGAGGGGGAGGCGTGTGCTGGGAGAGGCTGGAGGGTGTTTCCCTGTCTCTGTGAAGACAGCTCTGGCTGGGTATGCAGGTTCCCATTTCAAGGGCCTCAGAAGCTAGAAAAATGAATTGGAACTGAGAGCTCTGGTTAACTGCTTGGGCACAAATTAATGCAAACCAGTTAGAAAAGGGAGGTGGGGAGTGTGCCAGGAACCCTCACCACAGAGCCTGTGGGGCAGCCATGGCCCGGGGGTCTTTGCCTCATGCCCTGCAGTGCCGGCCATGGAACTTGCAGGCCCTGGTGCAAGGCACAGACGGTTGGGGAGCTGGCGTGCAAGGTGTCCTTTCACATTCTCCCTCTTGACTTGTCATGGGGTTTTTATTTCCATTTCAGCATCATTCTTAAAATAATATTTTGAATTATTAGCACAAATGGTTTCATGTGTAAAACGAGAGCATTTAATTCACACTCAGTCACAGAAACGATGCAGTTCATCTTTCATAGCTCCACCGTGCACGGGTAGCATCATTTTTTTCGACAGTGGGAACACTGCACAAAACCAACTCAGATGTTTTCATTTCACCTTCTGAACACCCACAACCCAGCGATGTTCTCCAGCAGAGAGAGGTTCTGCCCCACCTGTCCTCCTGTGTGCAAGTGGCCAGCGTAGGGAGGCAAACCCAAGGGAGAGAGGGTGGGTCGGCAGCTGGCTGTGCCGTGTAGGCTTCCTTCCTCCTTCCTGCATCTGCAGCGAGTTCTGGGCAAACAGAGGCCGTGGCCTCCTGGGGCTGCTCTGAGCCTGGACAGACCCATTCCCTGGAAATCTGGGACTTGCAGAGCTCCTCCTTGGGCTGTTGGGACTTGCGGGTTGTGGGTGCCTCCTCTGCTGGTGTACATGCTGCATCTCAGACCAAGCACAAGTCGGAAAGTCACCAAGTGCTCCAGGACGGTGACAATGCATGTTGAAGCAAACATAGAACTGGGACCCTGCATGACTAGCAGGCTGTGTGGTGAGCCCTGTATCCTGCCCTGGATGCTGAGTCAGATGATGCTGGGACCCTGGGCAGTTTGCTTTATGGCCTCAACTTTAGGGGCTGTGGGCAGTGCCCAGATGTCACTACTGGCATAACCCACAGTGGACTCATCCCTTATAATTACAGTCATTTTTGCATTTGTTTTTATGAAATGGACTTTAGTTAAGAAACTTTGCTTTTTCACTGGCCTGTATCATAATTTCAGAGGCTTTCTCTGTGCTTCAAAGTGACAGCAATTGCTTGCTGCCAACATATCCCAGGCTTAGACACCAGACAGTGTTTTCAGCTGTCAGATGGTGGGAAAAGTGTGTTTCTTGGGAGGAAGAGGAGCTTGTATGTCCTGCCTGATCCCGTGAACTGTTTAGTGCTGTTTTCTGGGAGAGACCTTTTCAGGACAAGCCTGTGCTTCTTACCTCAAAGTTGCAATTTGTGTGTAATGCTGGGGTAGCCCAGGGCTGGGAGGCTCCCTCAGAAGATCTGGACAATCTGGTCAGATGGATGAGAGGAATCGAGGAGTAGAGCAGTCAGGGAATACGGGGTAGGCCGTGGTGGGACACGGGGATGCTTGTGGATGCACAGTGGGGCTCTCCAGCCCTGCACTTCAGAGGGAGCCTGCACCCAGGGCACTGCAGTGGGCACAGAACGCCCATGCCAGAGGCCCCTCGATCCAGGCCCTGCTGTGAAAGTGCCCCAGGGCCCTTCAGGGTCTGTCCCTACAGCATCCTCCACCCCCCACCCCCTCCCGCCTTCTTTCCAGCCGTGTGCCGTCCTCACTCCTTGTCATCAACCCACGTCCTTTGCAGTATGTTTTCCACCCCCGCCCCCACCACAGCCTTCATGAGTGGTGACAGTGCCTGGCGGGCAGGTGTACCTGGTTTGAGTTCCGCCTCCTCTCCATATTCCATTTGTCATTTTTCTGGGAGGGAGTGGGAAGGACACTCCACACACAGCTCATACGAAGATTGATCAGCTGGGTCCCTGGACAGTGAGTTTTCCAGGAGAGGGGATACAACAGGCACTGACAAGTGCTCTTCATCAGACATCCCGACCCTTCTGCCACACAGGCAGAGAGTCTAAAGAGGCCTGTTTGCCTCAGCACTGCCGAGAAGGAGTTAGCCTTTCCTCTGCTATGGTCCTCAGAAAACTAAAAGTTGTTAAATAGGAATGACACGTCCTGCTTAGGAAGTGGCTGTGGCTTATCAGCAGGCTCTGACCACAGAAGTAGCAGGTCTAGATGTGAACCTCGCAACTGGAAAGCGAAGTCCACACAACTTCACTGAAGCTGCAGGGTTGAAACTCAGGCATTCTTAGAGCTTATTTATTCATTGCATCTAATTCTGTTTTACTAAAACAGTCAGGGAAAGGCCTTTGAGCTTGTGTGGGGGAAATAGGGGACCCTGACTGGGGCTTCTAGGGAGGCAGATTTGAAGGCCACAGCCTTGCTCTGGGGACAGGGCCTCAGGTTCACAGGCAGCCCAGGGAGCCTTTTCTCACAGTGAACTTTTTTTCTTGCTGCTACTTAGCCAGCTTGATTCCTAGCAAAGTCATGCCCCATATATGACAGCCTGGGACACTGTGACCACCCTGACAGAGCATTGCCCCAGCCCCAGGAAGAGCCAGGTTAATCAATCATCTTTATCCACACAGTCACCTCATAAAATTTCAGTGGAAATGCTGTTTAGTGAGATGGCACAATCCTGGCCAGACAGAGCCTTCAGGGTAAACCCAAATAGGGAAGCTGTGGTTTCAGAGCTGAGTGGGTGGATACAGGATCCAAGTGCTGAGTGAAGTTCTGGGCGGGGGGGCAGCACCCTGAGGCTCTGAGCCAGTTGGGAAGTAGA
The DNA here is from genome assembly GCF_000181295.1 of Otolemur garnettii. NCBI lineage: Eukaryota > Metazoa > Chordata > Mammalia > Primates > Galagidae > Otolemur > Otolemur garnettii. Next base: position 748,337 of record NW_003852630.1, read on the forward strand.
GCAAGGTTCAGGACGCGGCCCTGAGCACTCTCAGTGGCTGATAGTGTGGCCCACTCTGTATCTACCCGGCCTCAGTGCCAGGCAGGGCTGGGAGTTCATGTGCCCTCACTGGCATCTCTCAATCCACAGCTGTGGGAGTCACGCATTAACCTTCTTCGGGGAAGAGGAGCCTATGGTGTGTGTGAACCCCATAGTCCCTACACTGCATAGCCCCTGTGTCGGTTGCTGTAAGCTCAGCCCTCACTGCTGTTGCTCCTGACTCCTATCCAAAGGGAAGGACCATCTTCCTGGCAGCTGTGTGGCCCAAGGGGATCTGTGGTGTTGCTGAGCATCCCTCACACCTACATGTGTTTTGTGAGGTCCATTCATTGACATTGTATGTTCCACTCATGACAGGGCATGGAGTGGTACTCCTTGTTCTCTCATGATCTGTAGCTATGATGCATCCAAAAACCCACTGCTCTGACACTTCCTGCCCAAGAACACGTTGCTCTGACGGTTCTCTCCATCAGATCAAGAACACACTGGTCTGATGATTCCCACCTCTGACAAAAAACACGCTACTCTGACAGTTCCCTCCTCTGACAAAAAACACGCTGCTCTGACAGTTCCCTCCTCTGACAAAAACATGCTGCTCTGACAGTTCCCTCCTCCTGACCAAGAACACGCTGCTCTGATAGTTCCCACCTCCTGACCAAGAACATGCTGCTATGACAGTTCCCTCCTCCTGACCAAGAACACACTACTCTCACAGTTCCCACCTCTGACAGAAAACACGCTGCTGTGATAGTTCTTACCGCTGACCAAAAGACGCTGCTGTCATAGTTCCAAAATCTGCTCTCTGGCAGTTGGGCCAGGTTGTGTCCCATAGCAGATGCTGAGAGGTAGAGAGGGGGGATGGGCACCTGATCTCCATCCCTGACCTGCTTGGGAGAGCTGGTGCCCAGCCCCAACCCAAGTTGTGGGTGCAAAGGGCATGTTCATTGCTAACTGTGAGATTGGCAAGAAGGAAAGAATATGAAAATCCCATGTCAGCCAGAATTTAGGGCAAATTGGAAATGCACAAACAAAGCTGATAATCCATTTTGGATGCAATTTTGACACAAAAAAGTGGAAATCCAAGATCACAGCCCTTCCATTTGTGGTTATGCATTCCATGTTATTGTGTCTGTGGGCCTGGAAACATATTAGGGCTCATGGCTGCATGGATGGTGAAAGCAAAGAAATGGATATAGCCTAAACTTCCTCAGCCAGAGGGTGGTTTAACAACATGAAATAGTCAGACATACCTGGTACACATATCGACAAAAAGCAAGGTTCTAGCAGAGTTCTTGTCTGTGAGACTAAGTGAAGTCTAAGATAGAAAGAGCATATTGTGCATCATAGGAGACTACACACACGTGGGGAAGGCACAGTGAACCACGTGGGGTGTTGGATGCATATCAGGTGAGAGTTTGAGATGGATTTGTGCCAAGAACATCAGGAAGGCCCCAGCCACGTGATGCTCTGTGTCCATGGGCAGCGTGGCACCTGCAGTTTGTGGGGTGAGCCTCCCTAAGCACAAATCCAAAATTCAAAATGCTCCACATCAATCATTTTAAATTCCAAGGTGATGCCCCCAAAGTGGAAAATTCCTCACCTGACACTTTTGTTTTCTGAGGGTTCAAGGTACACAAACTTTGTTTCATGAACACGATTATTAAAAATATTGTGTAAAATTACTTTCACTTATGTGGATAAGGTGTATATGAAACCTAAATGAATTTTGTGTTAATATTTGGGTACTGCCCAAGATATCTTGTCATGTATATGCAAATACTCCAAAATTTGAAACATTTCTGGTTCTAAGTATTTTGGATAAGGGGTTCCTGCATTATGTTATCTCCCTTTGTATGTGTTTAGCATTTCATAACAAACTAGAGAATAAAAGCAACAACTAAGACAGTGGAAGACTTTAGAAAGAGGGAGACAAGAAGGGCAGAAAATGATGAAATGGATAAAAGTAACGGCAAAGATCAGGACACAGAGGGAAAACCCTCCAGTTCTTCAGAGAGACGTGTAAAGCAAACAGTGCTCTGGTCAATAGTAACAAAAAGGGTATAAATACAAAGTTATTGGAAAAAGGAATATTGCTGTGGTTAAATTGAGTTCAGAATCATACGAGGACCCTACTGATGACTGTCTTTAAGGAATTTGGAAAGGAAATTAGAGAAAACCTATAAACTGACAAAAGCCTCGAGGTTAACTTGACTAAGTGGGTGCTCGTTAAAACATGCGTATATTTAAAGTTAAAAAATGCTTTTGTAAATCCATTCATAATAGGAAACTATTCTGTCCACAAACTATCCTACTGTGATATTCCCCAAAATATATATATGGGAGAGGTGAGGAAGCATCATAATTGGAACACATGACTGAACAGATGAGTGTCATTTAGACCCTGGTGTGTGCTGTGCATACACAGCAGCCTTCACCCCCTGCAAAAGAAACACTGACCGTTCTTTCTTGTCTTATAAGAATTATTCTGGTTGCATTTTCTCTAAGTTCATATTAGCTTGGGACATATCCTAGACTTTGAAGGACCCCCTCTTTACTGGCAGGTTTTCAAAGACCCTTCCCAAGGTAAGATGCTGCCCCCCTCCCCTCCAAACCCTCCTCCTCACAGCTAGCACCTAGGACAAGGGGCCCATGTACATGATGCTGGGGCTGAGGGCTGTGGACAGAAGAACATAACCTCACAAACGCGGGCTTGGCAGCACTGTCAACTCTGCTGTGGGGGCTTCTCTCCCTCCTGAGCACTCCTGGCAGATTCCTTGAAGGAAGAGTTTGTCTAGCACATTTCAGAATTGATTCCCAGATTATTCATACTGAGACAGAAATGCTGAAAGCCACAGGGTTAGTAGCTACTTTGGAATATTGATCAATCAGACATGAAGAGAAACTGGTTCTGTAGTTACATAGAAAATAAGGGGGGATTCTGGGAAGATGGCCGACTGGTAGCAACCCTGGTCAGAGGCTCCTGAACAAAGGAAGAAAAACTGGTTGGAATCAGAATCTATGAAGTCAAAGATGGGGAGCTGAGCCCAGAAAGAAGTTCGGC
>NW_003852630.1:756853-758999 GCF_000181295.1 Otolemur garnettii
AAAAAAAAAAAAAAAAAGAAAATAAGACCGATTTTTATGCACCCATCCTACATCCTGTGGGGTCCAATACTGGAAGCTGCTTGGTGCTGTGTAGTCCCTCTGTGGCCCAGTGCTCAGGGCTCTCAGGACACCCTTGTCTCCTGTGAGGCAGAATCAGCTAGTGAGGTATGTGATGGGCCTTCAGGAAGCCCATGAACAAAAGGCAACAAAAAGATTGAAAAACCCAGACTTTATTTCTTGACACAAGGTCCACTAAGTTCAAGAGCTTGCATGTCAGGACACTGGCCAGTTGGTCCACTGCTGAGGGTTTGAGGGTGCAGGGGCTGAACCACATCCTGCAGCCTTTTCACAGTATAAGCTGAAGGAAAATGATGTCCTTGACAGATATTTTTTAAGATTGGAAAACAAAAAGAAGCGAGAAGGAGCTGAATAAGGACTGTGAGGTAGATGCCTCCATGATCTCCACTGAAATGCTCTCTGTATGGCCCTTGTGAATGGACAGGAGCAAGCGGGGCCGTTGTGGTGTGCGAGGGAAGCTTGCCCGGGCATTACTCTGTGAAAGCTTTCTCCAAACTCTCATAACAAGCAGATGCTTTTGTTCTTTGGGCCTCCAGAAAGTCAACAAGCAAAATGCCTTGAGCATCCCCAGAATCTGTCACCATGACCTTTGCCCTTTGCTGATCCACTTTTGCCTCTATTGGACATGTCTAGCTCTTGCTGGCTGCTGTCCTGACTGCTTTGTCCTTACATGTAAAGCCACCTTCTGTCTCCTATTACAGTTCTCCAAAGAAACACGTCAGGGCCCAGAGCCCGAGTGCTACTTCTTTCTGCAGTGTCTGGGTGTGGCCTTTGGCACCTGCTGCTCACTTTAATTTTCTGGTTGGAATTGTGTAAGCTGAGCTAGTTCCAATGTCCCTGGAGTGGCCTGCTGTTCCTGGAGCTAATGTAATCATTGGTGCTCTCGAGGTACAAACAAGGTGAGTTTCTTGCAAGTTGACGTGGCTGATCTGAAGCCATCTCATCCTCTCTTAAAACGAGTTATCCACTTGTAAAATTCTAATTGCTTTGGGGAATTATCTCCGTAAACTTTTCAAAATGCACCATCAATGATTTCACCATTTTCCCACTCAAGCTTCACCATAAATTTGATGTTTGTTTTTATTTCAATTCTAGCAGAATTCATGTTGCTCTGAGAGGGGCTCTTTTCAAACTGATGTCTCAACCTGCACCGCTTCAAACTAGATCCTGCTCAGATGTGTTAGGACATGTCAGTGTGAGTTTATTTGGGGGAAAATCATTTTTTTAATTCCATGTACTTTTTTCATAATATGTGTTTTCCATTAACTTTTAAACTTTTGATATATAAATTTATATTTTCTATTATATTCAAAGATTCTCAAAACATTGCCCTCTGGTCACATCTGCTGGTCTCTCTTGCTGCCACCTGCCCCGTGCCTGGCTATCCACAGTTCTCCAAGACTTGCACATCCATGATCCCCTGGGATCCTGTGTGGGCCCCTGGCTTGGAGCTCTGAGAGCATAGGCTATAGCCTTAACGCAGTTTGCCTTGGAGAAGATTGTCATGGGGGGATAGGACAAGAGTGTCAGGCCCATCAGCACAGCTCCTCTTCTTGATTATTTAGCTCATTAGTCACCTGAGATGTGGCATGTGAAAATATGCCAAAGCACCTTGACAAAATGCTGGTTGGAGAGTGTAGATCAGATGCTGAGAGCAAAGGCATCATTCTGGAGTCAAAGTACAGTGATGGGCAGGAGGGGCAATGAGCCCTCAAGGAGGCAGGAGAGCGAAAAGATTGGGAACAGGAGTAGCTCAGTCTTCCGGCCACCTGGTTCCCTGTGTCTGCTACAGGAGATCCTCCCCACGGCCTGCCCACCTTGCCCTAGTGGGCTCACCCACCATGCTGTGTCAGAGGCATGATGTCTGTGGAGCACAACGCAGAGCGTGCAGTGTGGACACCTGGTAACGTGATGTGTATGGAGCCCAGTACAGAGCGTGCAGTGTGTACACCTGGTTACGTGATGTGTGTGGAGCATAGGGCAGAGTGTGCAGTGTGTACACCTGGTAATGTGACGTGTGTGGAGCATAGCACAGAGTGTGCAGTGTGTACACCTGGTTATGTGATGT
>NW_003852630.1:761562-775916 GCF_000181295.1 Otolemur garnettii
CAGAGCGTGCAGTGTGTACACCTGGTTACGTGATGTGTGTGGAGCACAGCACAGAGTGTGCAGTGTGTACACCTGGTTATGTGACGTGTGTGGAGCACAGCACAGGGCGTGCAGTGTGTACATCTGGTTACGTGATGTCTGTGGAGCACAGCACAGGGCGTGCAGTGTGTACACCTGGTAATGATGGGATACAACAGGTACTGGTTTATATATTTACTATCTCTCTGTATCATGGTACTGTTTTTGTCATCATTATTAGTAGTAGTAGTATTATCATTGTTATCATCCTGTGAGACAGGATCATGGTGTGCCACCCATGCTGGAGTGCAGTGGTCACCGCTGAGAGCAACTCAAACTCCTGGGCTCACCTGATTCTCTTTCCTCAGCCTCCTAGTAGAAGCAACTTCAGGCACGTATTAACACATGTGGCTAGTTTGGGGTTTTCGGTAGAGATGGGATCTTGCTATATTGCCTGTGTGTTTCTGAAATTCCTGCCCTCATAGTGCTGGGGGTACAGGCATGAGCCACTGTGTCCCATTTATGCTATTTATTAAGTCATTATTTTTTCCCTGCACATACAAAAAGCTACCCATAAAATAGCCTCAGGCAGGTCCTTTGGTGAGTGTCCTTAAGAAGGTGCTGTTATCACAGGAGGTGATAGCTCCATGGCCTTGAAGCTCTTCCGGTGAGATAGGTGTGGAGTGAAGATGGTGACACTGCTGACCCTGACCCTGCTGACCCTGACCCTGCCTGGTCTAGTGTGTTTTTTCCCTTAGTTTTTTAGCGAAAATGTTTAAGAAGTAAAACCTCCACATTTTTGAAATAGAGAAATGTTTATAGAATAAATATATAAAGAAATTCAGTACTTTTGCATAGCTATACAATGTGTTTGTGTTTCAAGCTAACAAATGAGTCACAAAGCTAACAATATTAAAAAGGTTATGGCTCGGTGCCTGTGGCTCAAGCGGCTAAGGCGCCAGCCACATACACCTAAGGTGGCGGGTTTGAATCCAGCCCGGGCCCGCCAAACAACAATGATGGCTGCAACCAAAAAATACCCGGGCGTTGTGGCGGGTGCCTGTGGTCCCAGCTACTTGAGAGGCTGAGGCAGGAGACTCACTTGAGCCCAGGAGTTGGAGGTTGCTGTGAGCAGTGAAGCCATGGCACTCTACCCGGGGGCTCAGCTTGAGGCTCTGTCTCAAAAAAAAAAAAAAAAGGTTATAAAGTAAAAAAGTTACTTTTTAAGGATTAATTTGAATGAAGAGAAATGTTTGTGAATAAATCAGTGCCGCCCAGGAGCACTGTGTGGGTGACATCTGCAGCGGGGCACAGGTTCACTCGCCGCCTTCTTATCACTCCCACTCACTGACTCACCAGGGGCAGCGTCCAGGCCTGTGAGCTCCACTCATGCTAAGTGTGCTAGACCAGTGTGCTTTTTAAACCTCTGTTCCTACTTCTACGGGGCCTCTGCTGTGTCTAGATCACGCAGATACAGAGGGGCTACGCATCTTCCACAGTGGTGCGGCTGGGGCAGTGGTGCACTGTACCCACCGTATGACTAGGTGCACTCTGTGGCCCTGGTGCGCCGTGCCCACTGTGTGACTAGGTGCACTCTGTGGCCCTGGTGCGCCGTGCCCGCCGTGTGACTAGGTGCAGTCTGTGGCCCTGGTGTGCTTGCCCGCCGTGTGACTAGGTGCACTTTGTGGCCCTGGTGTGCTGTGCCTGCCATGTGATTAAGTGCACTCTGTGGCCCTGGTGCGCCGTGCCCGCCGTGTGACTAGGTATACTCTGTGGCCCTGGTGTGCTGTGCCCGCCATGTGACTAGGTGCGCTCTGTGGCCCTGGTGCGCTGTGCCCGCCGTGTGACTAGGTGCACTCTGTGGCCCTGGTGTGCTATGCCCGCCATGTGATTAGGTGTACTCTGTGGCCCTGGTGTGCTGTGCCCGCCGTGTGACTAGGTGCGCTCTGTGGCCCTGTTGTGCTGTGCCTGCCGTGTGATTAGGTGCGCTCTGTGGTCGTAGTGTGCCGTGCCCACTGTGTGACTAGGTGCACTCTGTGACCCTGGTGCGCTGTGCCTACTGTGTGACTAGGTGCTCTCTGTGGCCCTGGTGCGCCGTGCCCGCCGTGTGACTAGGTGTACTCTGTGGCCCTGGTGCGCCGTGCCCGCCGTGTGACTAGGTGCGCTCTGTGGCCCTGGTGCCCCATGCCCGCCGTGTGACTAGGTGTACTCTGTGGCCCTGGTGCGCTGTACCCGCCGTGTGACTAGGTGCGCTCTGTGGCCCTGGTGCACTGTGCCCACCGTGTGACTAGGTGCACTCTGTGGCCCTGGTGTGCTGTGCCCGCCGTGTGACTAGGTGTACTCTGTGACCCTGGTGTACTGTGCCCACTGTGTGACTAGGTGCACTCTGTGACCCTGGTGCGCTGTGCCCACTGTGTGACTAGGTGCACTCTGTGGCTGTGGTGCACTGTGCCTGCCGTGTGACTAGGTGTACTCTGTGGCCCTGGTGTGCTTGCCCGCCGTGTGACTAGGTGCACTCTGTGGCCCTGGTGTGCTGTGCCTGCCGTGTGATTAGGTGCGCTCTGTGGTCGTGGTGTGCTGTGCCCACTGTGTGACTAGGTGCACTCTGTGACCCTGGTGCACTGTGCCCACTGTGTGACTAGGTGCACTCTGTGGCTGTGGTGCACTGTGCCCGCCGTGTGACTAGGTGTACTCTGTGGCCCTGGTGTGCTTGCCCACCGTGTGACTAGGCGCGCTCTGTGGCCCTGGTGTGCTGTGCCTGCCGTGTGATTAGGTGCGCTCTGTGGTCGTGGTGTGCCGTGCCCACTGTGTGACTAGGTGCACTCTGTGACCCTGGTGCGCTGTGCCCACTGTGTGACTAGGTGCACTCTGTGGCTGTGGTGTACTGTGCCCACTTGTGACTAGGTGCACTCTGTGGTGCTCGCATGGTGACAAAAGCACACAGTTACACATTTCTCAGATGGGTCCCCATTGTGTTGTGAAGTACCGCCTGAGCGCTCTGTTCTCAGGATTAAAGCTGGATGGCCTACCTTTGAATGCTTTAAAAGCTTGCTTTTTTTCTGATGCAAACTACAGATTTTACCTTTTAATTTTGAAGAATGAGGTTGGTTGGGCTTCATCCCTATTTGAAACTTAAAAAGCTGAAAGCTTGAGTTAGGGCACTCACTAGTGTTAATGGAAAAGCCTCTTGGGGAGGGGGTCCTCCTGCTTTTCAACCCTGGAGTGGGGCAAGGTTTGTTCAAAAGAGGCTTGTTCCAGACACAAAAGAGCCTTTACCCTCAGGAGAATGAGACGTATCAACAGAGGAGGAAATTGAGAGCTATGGAGACCTGAAAGTTACCAGATGGCACGGGGAGCCCTGGAGTTTCTGAAGGAAGCAGGGAGGTGGGGAGAGGAGAGACCCATTTGTGGGCTGCGAGGAATGTAATCTTGTCTTCACCCCACTAAAAGCTATATAGGTCATGGAGACAATCAGACTTTTATTCTTTGAAATAATTCACATCAGAGGCTTGTGTATTACTTGCCTTATCAAATAAAAGCCTTTAGACTTGTGTGGGCAGATAATTACAAATTGATGTCTGGGCCTCGCGTTTTGAAAATGGATTTTACCCTCCCCCGCCCTCTCTCCTTCTTTCATCTCTCTCGTGGAGTTAAACTTTCTTGTGATTTTATAGAGTTGTGGTGGTAGCTGGCCATATGAGTAAATGGCAAAACTATATGAAGAAGTCACTTTGATTTGAAGTCAGGAATTGAGTTACAAAGTGCAGGAACATTGGTGAGACAGAGAAATTCTTTTTAACGCTATATCCAGCCTTTAAAAATTATTAAAAATCAGATGTAGTAAGTTGGGCAGACAGTGCTGGTGGCCCTTTCCAGGTGGGTCCAGTCTCTTCTGTGCCTTCTCTCAGCACCTGACTCTACTTATTCCAGTGACCCTTACATTTCAGGACTTAAACAGACGGACAAATAACCTTGTGAAACATTAGAAACCAATCAAGATTTAGTTTATTCATCAAAACTTGGAGGAGGGAGCAACTCTTAGATCTTAGACTGAGAAATCTCAAGCAACCAAAACAAAATAAAGTAAACACACTCCAACAAGTGATATTCTCCTTGTTTCTCCACATCTGCAGAGATGTGCAGCTCTGTACCACGGGACATTGCATATCAATGGAAGAGGAGATGGCACCATGAAAATCTCTAGAATCCTAGCGTGAAAACATTTTAAATAATACAAAGTAGCACAGCGAGGTCCCCACTAAAAACGTTGTGAAGATCAAAAAGTTCAATAATGGCGAGTGTGTCTTAGAATTATGAAACACCAATAAATGGGCACCATCAGCTGTTGTCAGATGTGACAAGGGGAGGCCCATTCTTGAAACGCCTCCTGCCATGTGAATGGAGATACCACCCTATCTGCACCCCGCTCTTCACTTGACCGACCTCCTCTCGTAGAGTGTCCACATCTTACCCTTCAGCTTCCTCAGGCATTGGGCCTCGCTCCCTTTGAACATGTGTAAAGAGAGACATGTAGTCACCATTTCTTGGCCGGGGGTGGGGGCAACAAGACAGGGAACCCTCCTTGGTCATTCACTCAGGGAATTGTCCATTTGAACATCTGTCTGTGCACAGAAAACTTTCACAAGAGCTCATAAAAGAAGATAACAGATCACAGCACCAGAGAATAGCCCCCCAAAGAGAAAAAAAACATATTAAAGAGAGCAGGAAGGTGTGACATCACCACCTCAGCCCAATGCAGGATGCTGTGAACCCAGGCCTGGGCTACAGTGGATTTACTCTCTAGGTTCACTCTAATACCAAGACAACCCTATTGGCCCCAGGCCCTGGATTAGCCCTAGTGCCAGTTCGTCCCCTGGGGCTCTATACCCTAGCAGACCCAGGCCTGTCTTGGTGGACTCCAGCCCTGAGCAGACCCCCCGCAGACCTGGGCACCAGGACAGTTTCTATGAACCCAGGCTTCAGAACCTGGAGTCCATGCCTATCCAGTTTGGCCCCATGGACTGGGGTTCCCAGACCACCCCTGCAGACCTAGGAGCCCCTGCAGCCCACTTAGCCCCAGGTTAGCCTTTGTGGAACTTAGGAACCAGGCCCATCTCAGTGCCTAGCTGGCCCTTCAGACTCAGGCATATGGCCTATCCTAGCACCAGGCCTCCCCTAGAGAGTCCAGATTCCATAACAGTCCTGAAGACCCAGTCAACTGGCCCACCCACCTGCTGACCCAGGCACCTATCCAGCCTATGTGAGGACTGCAGCAGCAAGTCCTCTGCTGACCACACCAGACCACGTGCCCAGAACTTCTGTGTGACTGACTGGTGAAGGACTTACCCAGGTAAGCTAGTCTGTAGAGCCTAGAGCGAGTACTTCTTCAAATGGACAGATACCAATGTTAGGCAACAGGAAACATGAAAGTCAAGGAGACATAACACCAAGAAAAGAACAATCTGCCAATAGCTGACTCTGAAGAGATTGAGATATACAAGTGGCCTGACCAAGAATTCAAAATAGTTGTTAAGAAAGCACAGTGAACTTCAAGGAAATACTGAGGAAAAAAATCATTAAAATCAGAAAAACAATAAGTAACCAAAATTAGAAACTTAATAGAGAAATTGAAATTGAAAAAAAAATCAGACAAATTTTCTCTCCCTTCCTCCCTCTCCTTCCTTCCCTTGATTTCCCTTCCTCTCTTTCTCCATTCCCCTCCTCCTTCTATCCTTCTCTCTCTCTCCCTCTCCCCCCACCACTTTATCTTCTTCTCTCTCCCTCCTTCTAACCTCCCTCCCTCTCTTTCTCTCTTTCTCTCTCTCCCTCCCTGTCTATCCCCTTTTCTCTCTGTCCTCTGTGATGTCTGACTGACACTACAGCAGCACCCCGGGTGGGGCCAACCTAGCAAAGCCGGCTGTGCATTAAGCAGCACCTTGGTTCTCACCAAAGAATAAAAATTACTTACAATTACATGCAATTAGCAATTTTAAATTATTAATGGTGGTAAAAGAATGTGTCTATTCAACATGTAATTTGTTGTAATTTTTAGTAATTGAAAGTAATTTTTAGCAATTAAATCCTAATTTAGTGCATTTTCTGGGTGATGCCTCCATTGAAGGGGGGCCCTGAGTTGTACTCTTGGCTGCTTTTCTAGCCACTTTGTTCAGTGAGATTTGCCCGTGTGCTATTTGGAAGAGCAAAATAACCAAACTCCAGGAAGTGCAGCAAAAATGAGGTGTGGGCAGATGACACAGGGCACTGTCTTCCATGAATGCTGTGCTCTCCAATGAGCCACCCTCTCAGTTTGTCCAGCGTCCAGTGAGCATGTTGGGTGAACGCATCCATGCTGCCCGCTGTGCTGTCCTCGGGCTGTGGATGGGCAATAGCTGGGTGAGGAGTGGCTCTGGGTGCCCAGCGGCAGCTCCTCACCTGCCACCTGGACCTGGCTATTCTGGTGGTTCCTCCCCTCCAGGACTGTGTCCCACTGCAGGCCCCATTCAGAGTTGGGAGCTGTGCCCTGGGCAGGTGTTGGGGGCTGCCCTGGGGGTACTGGGCAGGGACTCATCATCTCTGAAGAGGTTTGCCCTTTCCTTCCTCAGGTTGCAGATAAATACCCTGACTAGATGCTTCAGAAATGCAGTGTTGGGGTTTACTGGGGAACATGCTCTCGCCCTTTTGGAGGTTGGTCAGTTTGAGTATGCACAAGTTCCTACCACACCACCTTCCCACTTTATTTTCTGCTGGAAATGGTGCAGCAGAAGAGGCATGAGACATGGACACCTGGCCAGAGCTCTGTGTGTGTCCTCTCCCTGAGCACAGCGTGGTCCTTGGTGACACCCTGCTCTTTAGGCACCGGCAGGGCGTGAGTGGCCTCCAGCTGACCTTAGGGTGGAGTAGATTGACAGAGACAAGAGTGCAGACACTGTCTCCTCCACTCAAGGCTCCACTTTAGAGACCGAGCCTCAGGGGCTCAGGCAGATGCAGCCCCTCCCTGGGCTGGTCTCACTCAGCTCCTGTGTTCAGTCTGTCACATGCTGGAGGCTGTCTGGCCTAAGGAGAAGCCCCATTGCTTTCTGCCCCTGGATCGTGTATTCAGGGTGATTCTCACAGGTAGCTGGGTACCCTAGCAAACTCTCACCCCTCCCGCTTGTGCTGATGTGGCCTCTCTGAGCAGAAATCATAGTGCCCCTGCTAGTATGTCACAGGCAGAATAGGTAGGGAGGGAGGGAAGTACAGGCAGCACCGTGCCTTTGTACAGATTTAACCAGAGAAAGCAAAATAGAGTCTGAAGGTCAAGGGTCAGTCTCTGCTCTACACATAGGAAAGGCAGGCAGGGTAGGTAACAACTAACTACCTACCTGGGAAGAACTCAGAGAGATCTCTTGACTCTTTCCAGGAATGGTGAGGGTGAGGGGACAGTGGGGGTCTGCTTTGGTTTTAGTTTCTAGATTAATGGAAGGATGCATATGATTAGGTTACACTGTTTGCATTTGTTAGGTAAAGTCCAAGTTGTAGTTGAGCCTTTACCCAGGGATGTGCTGTAACCCCTAAAGTTACCAGACTCCAGGTGACACTTGATGTCTGCAGGGACCAGAGCAGCACAGTATTGGCATGAAGACAGGACATAGGCCTGTGGTGGGATAGAGAACCTAGAGATGAAACCAGTCTCCTGCTGGCATCTGATCGCCCATAAACCAAATGAAAGCGTATACCAGGGAGGAGAGTCCCTATTTAATAATTGGTGCTAGGAAAACACTGGGGTCTGCTCTTCACTGACCCTGCACTGGGCGGGAACAGGGCTGGTCTTAGAGGCCCCTGGCTCTTCTTCGCCCTCAACAGGGGTGTGTTCTGGCAGCCAGGTGAAGGTGGTGGGGAGCACAAAGCATTGTTCCCGACTCTGGTTTGGATTCAAGTATTTTGGATCCTCCACTTCTCTTCCCTGCCTTGGTGGCCTGAAGCCAAACTCAGAGAGCAGTTCAGATCTCTGAGTCCCGCTGGGAGTCCAGGCAGCCTCAGGGGCCGCTGGCCCCCAGCAGACCTGTTTGACAGGACACAGAGCTGAGCTGTGCTAAGCCCCTGAATCGGGGTTGACTTGTCTGTGTGATGGCCTCTGGTCCTTCGGGCCTTGCTGTGCTCTCTCTGCAGCTTGGTGGCAGGGCGTCTCCCTCCTGCGGGTCCTCCACCCACAGTGGCTATTTCCAGCGGCCCTTCCAGTGGCCTCTCACCCAATGCGTAGACAAATTGGTCCCAGAGGACCTCGGCTCAGGTGTCGAGTTCAGGATGTGACCTGTGCACTGTGTGTGATGCTGTCAGAGTGCACCCATGGACTGCGTGAGAGGGAGCACGGTGCTCACACAGGACAAGTGGGGCGCAATGTAGAAGCTCATAGGAGTCAGGACTCTGGGGCAAGGTTTTCCCTCCAACACAAATCATTTAAAACTCACCGGCTAGAGCTATGGGGCCCATGCCCTTAGCAGTGCCCTGGAAGCTCTTATTCTCAGCCTGTGACACTGGAGGGAGGGTGTAAAAAGCCAGGACAACCAGGTCTCATCTTGAGCAGCACAGTTGGCCAGTGCCCAGGACCCCCAGATGCTGCTCCCTGAGACAAGCTGTCTCTGAGTTTCCTTAGGACTGGTGCACGGGGTGGAGATGGCTCCACCCAGACTCTTCTTTCCTCTTGGAGCTTCTTTAGCTCAGCATGAAATGTATGTGGTCAGCTGATGGTACTATCTTGTCACCTTACATTTTAGGGGAAAACAGTTTTCCAATTGGCTTAAATGAGGAGAGAACAAGCGGATGTTTCTCATGTTTCAGAGCCAGGAGCTCTTCTGCTCCTGTAGAGTTAGAGAGTTACAGGGGCAGTGAGCAGAAGACCCCCCCAACCCACTTTGTCTGGCAGAGCCCAGGGTCTGTACCTCACCCAACAGGTCTGCTCAGCACAGGTGTGTTTGCCAGAGGTTACGATTCACTTTCTACTGGTTAGAATGAATGTGTCCCCCCACAAGGTGATGATGTCAGGAGGTGGCGAGGCCATGGGACTGTGCCTGATGGAGATGTGAGCAAGGCTGATGCACAGCGGACAGGGTTTGGTCAGTTCATGACCAGGGAAAACACCTGACTGTTTTGGCACCAAAGATCACTACAAAAAGCATCCATGACAGCTGTGCTGCCAGCTCTCATGCCGGCTGGCATGTTGGACCCTTTACCAACCTTTCAAGCAGGAGCCAGCTCAGCAGCTAGGTTTGGAAGTGGGCAGTTGGGGATGGAGCTGGTGTGCTCAGTTCCCACCATCCATGAAGGTCCAGGAAGGCTGGGCCAGTCCTCTGGGCCAGGAAGGTAGGGTGTCTCAGAAGATGTCCCTTTAGTGTATTTTACATAAGGAATGATCAAACCTAAGGTGAAGGGGACAAGGGACAGTGATGCTGGCTGCAGAGGGACCTTTGTGCTCAGTTCAACTGTTGAAAGTTGGTGGCAGCCACCACATGCCTCCATGAAGACAAAGCTGAGAGTCTTTGAGAAGCTGCACTTTTCAGGCCCTGTGACTGCTTTTGACAACAGTGTCATAGGGACATTGCAATGGCCCTGTGTGTGTTTGCAGCTGCAGCTCTGAGGCTGGCATTGTGTTAATGATCCACAGAGAAAGCCCTAATTAGCCACCAGCTTGATGAGCTCTAATTGCTGCAAGGCGCCAGCAGGGCCTTCTGTGTGGAGGGCCTCCTGCCTGGGAGCTCTCGTGGGCTCGCACCACAGCAGTGGGATGGGAGGTGTAGTCCCCCAGGGCAGCCTCCACACTGCAGAGCTCCCAGTCCTCCCATAAGTGGCAGGGGAGGAAAAGTCAGTTGCTTCAGCTTTCTGCAGCTCAGGGCTGAGGTGGTCGGAGGTGATGGTAAGGAGGTAGGAAGTGATATGTCCAAGGTTTGGGGCACAGGTACTGACGTAAGGCAGTGCCCAAGCCCCTGCCAGGGGGAGGACCCTGGAGCAGGGCCTGAGCACTGAGACAGAGATGCGTTTGAAGTCATTTTAAAAGCTGCTTATGTTGTGGAATGGGACACAGGGATTCCAGACAAGGGGGGCCAAAGGTGCACAGGAGCTCAGACCACTATTTCCAGGACCTACAGTATGTGCGTGGCTTAGCTCTGACCAGGGCCCTGGGGCAGTGGCACCCACAGGCCACAGCAACCCCTCGGGTCTAGTCTCCTTCATCACGAGATCGGCCTGGCTCTCTCTCTAGAAGGAGGGAGTGTGTGGAGCCCACACCAGTCTCCCCAACGGCCTTGTCCACATCTGTACACACAGACCTTGCGCCTTGCACAGGCAGCTCAGCATGGAGTAAGCACACACTCTCCCTGGGGCGTTTCTGAGAAGGGTACATCCCCTGGGCCCTGCATCTCCCCTGGTGAGTCAGCTCTGTGGATCCTGCCAGGCAGGTGGGGCTGCCCTGCCTGGTACCCAGGCTCCATCCTGACTGAGCAGGCGCTAAAGTACCACAGGAAGGTACAGGCTCTTCTGAACTTCTGAAATTAAAAAGCATTCTGGATAGGCATGTCTGCAGTGTCTAAATCAGGCGTCCTCAAACTACGGCCCAAAAACCACATGTGGCCCGCCTAGAACATTTATCCGGCCCGCCAGGTAAGCCACCACTGCCTATCCTGCTTAGCAGCTGACTTGTCCTGGGGCCCACAGTCCAGCCCTCCAATGGTCTGAGAGACAGTGAACTGGCCCCCTGTTTAAAAAGTCTGAGGACCCCTGATCTGAATCATCACTGGATGGCTGGAGAGCAGGAGGCATTTCTGTGCTGGTCCTCTGCCTGTTAGCAGAGAAAGCCGTATTGCAAGTGGCCCCACCCAGTGCTGAGGCTGGACCAACTGGGCTCTCTTGTCAGCACCCTGATTTGCAGTGATGTTTCAACAATGGCCTTGTCCTCAGGACAGCTGAGCCTATTTTCCCTTTCATGGCTGTGAAAGAATTGTTTTTAATTTTGTGTATTTGAACGCCATCTTTCGACTGTGTCAGAAACATGCCTTGAGATATTTCGTATTAAACTGTGAATTCAGTCTTCAAATATAACAGCCTTCATTTCCATACTCACCAAAGCTGATGCTGCGACTCTGCCCATCAAGGCCTTCCTCAGTTTGTAAGGTTGGGACCTGCACAACACACTGGCTGTGGTGCTCTGGCTGGGCATCAGGTTAGGACGGACACTGCCCTGAGTCTCAGAAAGCAGAGTCCTCCACACCTGTGGTCCTCCAGAAACGGTGCTGGATCTTGAATGTGGCTTTTAATCTGATAATATTTCCCAGCTCCTGTGGTTTCTCAACTCGCCACCCTGCCATGTTTGACCCCTGCCTGCGGCCTTCTCTCCAGGGGAGGCTGGAGGGTGGAGGAAGAGGCAGAAAGGAGATGCCCCTAACCCAGAGCTTGCTCCCAGTGTTGTTATAGGTGTGGAGAGCAGGCCGTGGCTGTGCTTCCAGAAGCACTGCCTGTTAGAAGGGTGGGAGGGCATGTGGTGTGTCTGGTAGGTGCCTCTCACGCGAGCCTGTTGGGGAGAGAAGCTGGGCAGAGGGGTGGGCACGGCTCGTGGTGTAGATGCTCCGATTCTGTGTTCCCAGAGGGGGATGGGCCCAGAGGCATCAGTGGGAACCTGTGGGTAGGGAAGGGAAGGGGAAGGCCTACAGTGTATGGCTGGGCCTGTCCTAGCTGGCCTTGGCTCTGCTCATTTACTGCTTCAACCAGCGTTCTTCAGAGACACCTGTGTACTGGGCTGGGATGCCTAGGAGGCCCCTCATAGGCCGGGTGCAGTGGGCTAACGGCAGCTAGATGGTCCCCTCATTGTGGGGCCACAACAGATGCTGATGTGTAGGGGTGGGGGTAGCCCCGTGGTGGTGGCTGGCTCCATGTGCAGGGCCTCTGGGCCCTCTCCAAGCTGTGTGAGGTGTTTCCAGCACAGTGGCCAGGGGAGGGGCCCCAGGCAGTGGAGGGACACAGCACTGATAGGCCTTTGCCTGTTAGTTTCTGGAAAGTGGTTGCAGCACTGCTCTGTGTACTTCCCACTGGCCCTGGAGTGTGAGGGCATAGCAGGGCATGCAGCCCCTTCTCCCAGATGCCACATGCCCCCGCAGGTGGGGACCGGCCTGTGTAGGGCAAAAAGTGGCCCACAGGATGTCACTGGGCTTTGGGGGATAATAGGACCTGGAAATGGGAGAGCCCTGGCAAGAGGGACTCCCACATAGAGGGAAACATAGGACAGAAGAGGCAGAAGGGGACCTAGGGCTCCAGGGGGGCAGCGGCTCCGGGAGGGTGCTGTAGGAGACACAGTGGCTGGCAGCACAAGGCTGTCAGGGGAGCCTGTGCTGGGCTCAAGCGATGGCCTTCTGCCAGGATGGCCTTCAGAAGCCAGTGGTTTTCTGTGTCCACTTGAAGATAGCCCTGGAGCCTGGGCAAGGGGGGAGACAGAGAGAGCCCTCAGCTCCCTCCCTGTCCTCCACCCTAACAAGGGCTCGAGACCATCTGAGATCTCAAGAGGTGAACACAGCATAGTGGGGTCTCTCCCTAGGCTACTGTGAGAGCTGCTGAGGGGACTCACGGTCACCTTCTGATGCCTGTTCCCTGCAGACTGCGTAAGTCACGGGAGCCCATGTTGATTTGCTGTGATAGTGGGAGTGTGGCTGAGGCTGTGCTCACTGCATTGGGAGAATCAGACACTGGCATGACGAGGTCGTGTGCGCAGGTAGGACAAGCTCAGGAAGCAGCCCCAGGCATGCACCTTCACCTGACGTCCACGGGCAGCACACTTTGAAAGACTCACAAGTAGTCCTGTGATGCTGGACTTGCTGCCTCTGTGCCTGGGGCAGCTGCGTCTGGGCAGGTGTTGTGTTCCCTCTGCTGAATCATAGTTTTGCTCCCTGCATGACGTTTTTAGGAAGCAGTTGCCAGACCCACACAGCTGTCTGTTGTCCTTGCCCCACTGTGGTGGCTGTTCATCAGCTGCGTCTCATCAGCAGGAACTGACAGTCAGGCCTAGATTCCACCAGATGACATAATGACCTTCTCTGCTTAAAAGTTCCAGAGTATAAACTGAGGGTGCTGAGTGTGTGACTGGTAAGGTAAGAACTGGATTTCAATTTAAGCAGGGAAGGTAGTTACAGACAAAATTCAGCTTGGCCAGTGGGCCATGTCACCAGGGAGAGCCAGATAAGTGACACTGGGCTGCTTGTCACTGTCAGCTGAGTGAGTAAACAAAGGTACACTGTGAAACTCTCTGGGTCACCACTGTTCTGGCTGTTCTGTCACATGTTCAGGTGTCTTTCAGCTCGTGTCCTTGTGCAGGGATGTGTCCACTGATGGGCAGGCAGAGCTCCTCCAGGTGCCATAGGACCTTGAAGTGGATGCTGTTTGGGACCTGGGGGGAACTGAGCTGGGAATAGTTAGGTCCAGGACCCATTAAGCCCTGGAAGACGTGGGCAAAGGGGTCCTGGTAGGGACAAGGGCTGTTAAGGTGTTGGGCACCTATCCTTAGCTGTGTTGTCCCATAGCCAGATGACTAAAATACCACAGAGAGGTGGGAAGATTCCCCCCAAAGAAGCTGGGGAGCTGGAATGCCCAGGAGTGGAGATCTGGATACCAACACCTAACCTGGCCCTGGTTTGGCTCTGACAGCATGATGTGGGAAATTGGAGACTGGGAATCCTGAACCCCTCAAGAGAAAAACTTTCAAGAGTGAAACAGAGGTTAAGAGTTTAACTGAGTAAATAAACAGTAGTTTAGTTTCAGTATTTTAATTGGTTTTTAATAAGAGTAATATTATTAACTAATAACAAGTCTGTACAATTTTTGTAGAAAACAGGTTTGAGGAAACAGTGAGTGTAAGTTGCCTGTTAAAAGTCTAAATGGTCCAGGTGCATTGAAATGTAAATGGCCGTGTGCACCCACAGCACACAAGGCCTGACAGGTTATTGATTCAGCCTGGAGGCCGGAACTCTCCCTGTAAATGGAAAAGGCTCTAGCCCTGAAGAGCTGGAACATAGAAACTTTGGAAGACAGTGTGCTGTTTCCATATACAACTTGAAATCCTTTCATCCAATTGGTTAACATAGCCTTCATGTCGTTTTCTTAGTTATTGTGTTAAGACATTTATATTCTACATTTAGAGAAATTCACATGTACCCTTATAGGATGCACCATAGGCATGATCCCACCAATTACCCTCCCTCCAGCCATCCTCCCCCCCTTCCCCATATTCTTGGGCTAAAATTGGGTTATAGCTTTCCTATGAAAGCTATAAATTAGTTTCATAGTAGGGCTAACATTGGATACTTTTTCTTCCATTCTTTTTT